>NC_134703.1:141116701-141429201 GCF_043290135.1 Rhipicephalus microplus
ACGCTTACGTCGACAGAGGTGCATTCAGAGTTGCCGTTGGGTAGACCTCAAAAGGCGCCGAATCTCAAGCTTTAGAGGTAGCCAAAGTAGCCACGTCATATAATATTATCACCTAACTTGATTTGTAGCCAAACTGAATAGGAACAGGGTCTTCACTATTGATGAATAAATAAATCCATTTTGATTTTGAAAAACTAGAAGTTTATAGGGTAGCCAGAATATAGTCGCGGCACCAAATGGAAATTTGCGTCGCCAAAAGGGTCGAAAAGCAGTCAATTTGGTGAAAAGTAACCACCAACAGCAACCCTGGGTACACGCCAAGCCAGCACCTAGCTGAAATTTCAGGGCGTCCGAGAATGCTTGCCCTCGAACACAACATACGTACTAACAACCGCAAAAGTTGGCGAGACGCGAAATTTTCGATAAAGCTTAATTCCCGCTTTGTCTGGGAATGTAAGTTCGAAATAAATGTTTCATGCTGTACTTGGCATGCCAACCTGTGCAGTCACCAGGTAGATTACAAACAATAAGCCATAATATATTAAAAATTTGCATTTGTAGTGGATACACTTCCCACAAACTTGGGCTGTTGATAGTGCAACTTTAAACTCATCGCATGTTGTAAAGAATACAAACCAAGTATACTGTAGGCAAAGGTTAACGCAAATTATCACTAAACAATTAAATGCACATCGCACAATCAGCCATAAGTTCGTCTAAAACAAAATACACACTAGCCTATACTTATGCTTGATACGTTTTTCTTTTCTTCCAAGATAATATACGGTGGTCGCTAAAAGTGACGAAGTGGCGTGAGTATTTGTAGCAATTTCAAAACGTGAGCCTTTTTTCTTTGGTCTGGTATTCCTGAATGATCGATACATGTACGTACTTCCTGCTGTGCGTCTTCGAAAAAAAATATGGACGATCTCCACGAACGGAACTCTGATGCGAAGCATCAGGGTTCCGTTCGTGGAACCAGGGACCTGGTTAAAACGGGCGTCAACGCGGGTGCTGGAAGGACGGTTGAGCTCGGAAAGATCCGACGGGTGGGGCGGATAACGGTAACCGCGCGTGAAGCTCATCGTCGGAACATTGCCCGACGTCCGTTACTTTTTGCAAGTAGCGCCGACCGCGAAGTCGCTCCTGCCGAACTCGCGTCGAATCACTTCGGCTGCCGCCTCCAGCTGTCTGTGGTTGCGGACGGAACTGACATTGGACAGGTGGTCATAGAACCACGGACAGTCACACGCGAGGCAACTGTGACCGAAGCTACCTTGGAGGAAGTCTTGTCGGAAGCGGGAGTTGGCCCCGGCGTTGCTGGCGGCGTTGCGAATGGCTCTCGCGACGCGCGTACGCGAGCAACGGCGAGACGCTTCCGGATAGGCCAGCGAAGCCAGGCGCTTAGGGGCGGGCGCTTCAGCGGAGAGCGCGCGGCGCTTTGGAGACGTTGCCGACGACGTCGTCATCACAACGTCGTCGGATTTGCTGGCGTTGACCTTCCGCTGTCGGCACTTCCGCTCGGCTTCCTTGGCTCGTGTCTCGTCGGTGTTAGCCGCGCGCCTTCTCCATTATCGAACGCAATCGGCGGGCTTCATTCGTGCCTCGTCGGTATTGTTGGTCTTACACTGCCGATGCTTGCGTTCGGTTTCTCTGACTCGCGCCTCGTTGGTGTTGCAGGCGTGATGTCACTATTTGCGAACGCGATCAGCTGTGCCAACCCTGGCAACGCTGGTGACAGCCAGGTTTGGCCAAATCACTTCGGCTCATGTTTCAGCGGGCGGTTTTCGACGTCCTCTCCATCACAAATAAACGAGGTGAAAGAGTGTTCGCCCAATGTGCGCTCGAACGATGCGCGTAGAGGAGAAGGTGAAGCCGCCGAGAGATGACGCGTGGCGAGCACGCGACATTTGAAAGAGAGTGCCATCACCACACACTGCAAGGGAAGGCTTGACCTACTTGGCACCACTCCATCACTTGCGGTGAGGGAAGCGTGGTGCGGCACATTGGCGCGGAGACACGAATAAAGAGCTGCTTCGCATCTAAAACAAAAGAGAGAAGCGGCTCTTCAAGGGCTCCTTCTTGAATGGAGTCCTTATTTCGGGACCCCATTGGTGACAGTCGCCAGCTTACCCGCTCCGTACCAGCGCACTTTGGGCTGAAGGTCCGAGCAACAGAACAGGGTCACCTCCTACTCCTCTCGGGTTGGGGAAGGGTTTGTGGGAAGAGCTGAGTTGAGCTGACAGGTACGAACGATGTGGTAGGTGTCAGGCACTTGCCCACAGTATTGGCACTTGCCAGTAAAGGAAGCAAAATGTTGCACGATTGCCGGGCCCAAAAAATTAATAGTGAAAAGTCTAAGCAAGATGCGTTAATTAGCCTTCCACAGCTCCTTTGCAGGAGGTGGCTATTGGCGATGCTTATTACTGTAATAGGTCGTAATATCTTTGAATGTGAGCAGATATCCGCCTTCGGGTTGCAGGTTTTGAGGATCTAAATGAAACACCGGTGAACGAGTGCTCGGGCTGCCGTTTTCGTGGCTTCATTCCCCATAAGGCCCTGGTGGCTTGGAATCCAAGCTAGGTAACCATGAGTAGGATCAGTTCCCCGGTTGCTATAGTTCTGCCCTATTCTTACCGCTAGTGGTGTGATCCAACAAGCTTCATAAATTTTGCATGCATCAAGCGAATCTGATATGATACATTGATTTCGGGGATGAAAGGCAGCTATAGGACAATAGGTACTTCCTCTTCTGTTGTGCCAGGAGCTTTGAAAGTGAGTCTATCTACTTGCTTTTCCTTGCGAATTGGCGCTGCCGTATACCCCCCCCCCCCCCCCCTCACCGCTGTCAGGACCAGCGAAATCTTAAAAGACTCCGTGCTCATTGGTATAGTGACGCGCCCTCGCCTGACGACGACCACTATGATCTTCCCTATCTATATTTGTTGAGAGAGATAGAGAGAAACAACTTTATTGACGGCACATCAAGGTCGGTAATTCAATTTGCCGGTGGTTAGAAGGGTGATAGCCAAAAGCTTGCCTCGAGCATTTATTTTTGTGGGGAGAGGCCTAACTGTGGCGGCGCGTCTACAGAGTTTGAGCACTTGTACCGGCTACTGAGTGTGAACGTCGTGTTTCGAGTGGAGCCGGTCCAACAGATGCCGTTGCGACTTTTGCTGTGTTAGACGTGTGCATTGGTTCGTGAAGTGTGCTTTCGCGAGCTCTTGAAAGGTGTTCACTCGCTTCGAATTACGCGTTGTTTTCCATGAACACATGAAATGGGATTATCACACGGAATTTTTATACAATAAGCTTTGCAAAGTCTTCGGTGTCTTGAGAAAATGTCAGGGTTTATTGCCAGTTCCTCAAAAACTTCTGATATTTATTGTGCTCTTTAAATCACATCTGAGTTACTGCAACCTAATTTGGGGTAATAGAACAAAGCAATCTAATAATAATCTAATTATCTTACAAAAAAGGCACTACGATATGTTGCTAACCTCCCTTTTAATGCCCATACTTCACAAATATTTGCTAAATACAAAATAATCAAATTAAACCTGCTGTATGAATATTCTTTAGAAGTCTCTTTTAAATCTGATACCATAAAAGGTCGCGGCTATATACGTAGTTTAGCCAACTTGCAATTAAATCCTTCAACGCGCCTAAACCGACACTCTGAATATTGGCATGTGCCGAGACCGCGCACAAATTATGGCTTTCATGCATTGAGTTATTGCTTGCCGATTAGTATACTAAATAAATTAGATATCAATTATTAAAATGTTCGTATGCTCTCTAACATTTTTATTTTAAATATGCTTTATTAATTTGTGTGTAGTATTATTTTCTGTTTGATTAATTCTTTCTTTCGATGTATAGCAAGTGCGTTTTCGGTTAGTATAGTTTGTTTAAATTTTCTGTTTTAATGCAAAGCATATGCATTGCTGGTTTAAACCATCCTGTGTTAAAATTTGATTTTGCTGTATTTGTTGCCACAGTTGCCATGGGGATATTGGGCTTTGTCAAGCTATTTTATACAGCTTCTTTTCCTCTGTCCCAGCCACCTACTGTACAGCTGTACGTGGTAAATAAACTAAACTAAAAAAACTCAACACTACTCCCAGTGCGTGAAGTCTCGCGTTAGAAGCTGTGACAGGGAGGCCGAGGGCCCTCTTAATCACTTTGCGGATGGTTGCCTCGACTTTCTCTGCATAATGCGTCTGCAAGTAGAGAAAGGGGACCGAGTGTAAAACTCGGCTGATTACGAAGGCATGAGCTATAGCCGCACAGCGTCCTTGCTTCATAATCCCCCTTTCTTGTTGGAGACGCGTCGGACCTTTCGGCCTATACTTGGTCCCCGACCTTGCGAACCTTTGGTAGTGTTGTGTCGACTCTCTTATGATTGTGGACGAAAAATCCAAGAATTCAAACTTTTTAGTCTCGCATATGGGGCCACTAGCCAAGGAGAGACGCAGTTTTGTGGTGTCCATAGGCACAAATTCTAAGATGCACAAATTCTGATTTCTTTGGTGTACACTGGAGTCCGCAACACTCTGCGTAGCGATCGACTACGTGAGCAGCTGCTTGCAGGCTTTCCTCCGTGTGCCCAACGTTTTCCTCCGTGGCCTAGAGGTGATGATATTTCTTCCGGCCCAGCTAAAGAGTGTACATGTAGGTGTGCAGCACACGGAATTGAAGAGATTTGCGTGGACGCGACTCACGTTTCGAACGCTGGCCTTGGGATCCCACTTGTGGAGAGTGTTGGGCCGCGACTGCGACTCCCCGAGGGCGCAAGCGGTGATGACCTTGACGCACTCGACAGCTTCATCGATGACGGAGCGGACGTAGACGAGCAGCGAGGCCCGCACCTCAGCGTCGTGCATCTTCTCGCGGGGGATGCTGTACAGTGGCGAGAAACCCCCCGGCTCTTGCTGGAAGTCCCGGTACAACTCGCGCTGCTGCGGCGACATGCTTTCGCGCAGATTCTTCGGCATCTGCATGCACGGAAATTGAATATATGAATAAATTTCGGGGTTTTACGTCCTAAAATAACGATATAATTTCGAGAAATATAATTTTAGGGAATGACATAATGAGGAACTCGCATAAAGATGAAATAAAAAAAATTGGCAGATCCCACATACACTGGGAATGGATAATATGCGAAGCATGAATGAAAAATGTGTATATGTCACTTCAAACTCAGCACAACGTTACGAGGTGGAGGTAAATGATGCCATACGTGACTAATCCCGTGTTATGATTATCATGTTTTGATTTGTCGTTGACATTCGTCATCTATTCATGTCGCGTGATACCAAGTTTAGTATATATGGAGCTAGCGAAACAGCCGCGAGCTCGCTACAAGCGTGGTATGTTGTCAGGCTCTTACATGACACGCGTGTCAGGATTATCATGTTTGTACCACTCATACATTGCGTCATTCATTGACGTCACGTAACACCAAATTTGGTATATGTGGAGCTAGCAAAACGGCCGCGAGCGCATCTTGAAGAGCTCAATATACTCCAATGTAGCGTTGACGCGTGCGCACGCAAGGCACATGCGGTGACGCTACGTTCACGAAACGCGAGCACATCATAGTCGACGCCAGGTGCGACCAGCATCCGTCGGCACGGCCCGACGGCAACCGGTTTGAAATGCGACGTGCTGCATTTCGCGCCGAAGCCATAAAGTAACATTACTCTATGTCGATGGGTTACCCAGACAATGCTGCGTTTCCCTCTTTTCGTGACTGAGGGATGCTGGATGCGCTGAAACGCGCATGCGTCGAAGCAACGCTGCGCAGCGCGTGCCTGCGAGTATATGGCACCGGCGCCTGGCGTCCAAACGCCGGCGTGACGAGACAAAATGAACGCCGGCGAGCACGTGCACCGCGTCATGTCAAAATGTATTGGCGCCTTGACTACGGCATGTAGTCATGTTCTCACATGACACGCATCTTATGGTTATTATGTTTGACAAGTCACATACCTTGGTCATCCATTGGCGTCACGTAATACGAAATTTGGCATACGTGAAGGTAGCGAAACGGCCTCGAGCGCATCACGAGTGTGGCATGTAGTCATGTTGTTACATGCCACGCATGTCATGATTATCATGTTTGGATGCATCATTTACCTATGTTGTTCGTTCGCGTCACGTAGTACCGGGTTTGATACATGTGAAGCACGCGAAACTGCCGCGAGCGCATCATGAGCGGTGTATGCTGTCACGTTCTTACATGGCACGCGCGTCATGATTGTCATGCTTTCACCTGTCATATATCTTCGTCACCTTTGCGTCACGTAACACTGAATTCGATATATGTGGAGGAAGCGAAACGGCTGCGAGTGTATCATGAGCGTGGCATGTAGTCATGTTGTTACATTACGCGCATCTCATGATTATTATGTTTGCACCACTCACATACCTTCGTCATCCATTCACGTACCGTAATACAAAATTTGGTATATGTGACGCTAGCGAAACGGCCGCGAGCGCATCATGAGCGTGGCATGTAATCATGTTGTTACATGACACGCATGACATGATTTTCATGTTGGGGTCTGTCACTTCTCTCTGCCATGCTATCATGTCATACCATACCAGGTTTGCAACATGCCATGTGAACGAAACCACTGCAAGAGCTGCAGGGCCTTGAATTGTAAATCGTGAAATTCATGACGTACATGTCATGAGTTTCATGTTATGACTAATCAAATAGGTTCTTCATACAATCAGGTTATGCCATACCAAGTTTGGTATCGATACCATTATCGAACCGGCCAGGAGAGCTAACAGTCGCAGGTGGCTCGATAGATAGATAGATAGATAGATAGATAGATAGATAGATAGATAGATAGATAGACACGCTCAAAGTCGCTGAAGTTCGCTAAGAAATGCTTCGCATTTTTTACTTTGACATTTTCATGTAGAAGCCCACGTCGACCAGATAGATATGCAAAAGAAAGGCAGTATTGCAACATTTACTTAGCTCTGCTACCGAAAGATCATCAGTAATCCTCCCCCAGGAAACGCTCACCGATGTTATCGCTCTTCGGGACTATCGTGCTGAAACGTATTTTAAGGACGACAAGAGGGGCGTAGCGACACTCGTCTCAAATAATCTCGCATATTTACGTCGTGACGTAAGGCCCGACTTGAAAATTGAACACATAATAATCGAGCTCATACCGAACGCTAAACTTGAACAATCCGTTTTCATTTAAACATTTACAGCTCACCAACCGAAAAAAAAGAGACGTTTCGTGCTCCTTTCCAGAAAGCGTGTAAAATTGCAGGTGGTCGAACGCTCATCATAGGAGGGGACTTTATTACCGCACCATCAAGATTGGGGCTATATCAAGGACCCTCGCGGCACAGATTACAGCTTGCAGTCTCACGTTGGTCACCGATCGACGATACCCCACCAGAATAGGCAACTCGGTTAGCAGGGATACCACCCCAGACTTGACCATGGTTAGCGATTCAGAGGAACCCGTATGGACCAAACACACAAGAGACTCTTAGCAGTGATCGCTAAATTAGCAGCCTTGGGAAGAATCTCTTCACCATCGCTCAGAAAATATGACGTAACAAACTGGAACCTTTTGAGATATCAAAAAACAAGACGAGAATAAATAAGTTAGTTAAATGAATTAATCACTCACCTTAAAGAAGACGTTGCTGCTTTCACAGAGGAAGGGGAGACAGAAAGAGAGATAGAGCACATGGACAGTCGATTAGCCCACCTGCTGGAAGCTAAAAACCGACGCCTACGCCAAAACATTGCTGAACTTAATAGGCAGATAGATGAGCATAGTGAAACGCTAGTTCGACAGCAATGGGACGAAGTATGCAATGCCGTCGATCGGCAAATGAGGAGTGGTGCGAAGTGTAACCTCCTAAAACATCTACTGGGGGATAAACTTTCCAAAGCCAATCAGCGGCTTACAATTGCCAGACTTATCCACAACCTAAAGAACTCTGGTCTGACAGAAACACAAATTGCCGATGAGCTTGCCTCGAGATATCTTTGCACAGAATCCGGCGCAGACAATAGCGACCCCCCTGCTGTACCAGAAAACGGAACGGACCCTTTTGGTTCTCTCTTAAAGTGCGCAGAGGTACGAGAGGTTCTATACGAGCTCAACTGCGGATCAGCTCCGGGTCCCGATAGGGTCAGCAAAAGAAAAAGTTTAGCTCACGAGGATATCGAGCTTCTGACGAATGAAATCAACGAAGTATGGGATACCGGCGAGGTTTCAATCGAGTGGCGCGACGCGACCATCATCCTCGTCTTGAATCCTGGGAAACCCTTGGAGCTTGGCTCGCTCCGGCCGATTTCTCTCACTTCATGTGTGGGGAAGGTCGCCGAGTACGTCATCCTCAAGAGGGCCACTAGATTTGCCGAGGAATCTCCTTCCGTTTAGTCTAATTGAATTCAGGCCGTCCATGTCTACGTAAGATGTAATGTTGCTTTTAAAACATGGTTGACAGGGTCTCCAGAGACACCAGAGCTGTTCTGGCACTTGACCTGAAAAGGCCTTCGACAATGTCAAACACTCTCACATACTTTATTCCCATAAAGAAGTGGGTCTAGGAGAACATTTTTACAACTAGATCAGCTCATTTCTTGAGAATAGAAAAGCTACGATTCGCCTACGATCGCTTGGCTCGAAGACGTTTGATCTTGGACCCAGAGGCACCCCACAAGGGGCAGTGCTCTTCACATTTTTATTTAATTTATCGCTGAGAGCACTTTCCCGCAATCTGGCCGAGATTGAAGGTCTTCGTTATGCCTTCTACGTCGACGATATCAATGTCTGGTCAATGTCTGGTCAATGGGCAAATCGAAGAGCAATTACAAACAACGATTAGGGTGGTTCAAGATTTTCTTCACAAGGTAGTGCTCTGCTTGTCGGCTAACAAATGGGAACTGCTTCTTTACCGGCCAACAATCGGTGCAAAGAAAGGAAGTTTTCCCGATATCTTGATCACCACAGCAAACGGCTCCGTTATTCCGATCGTAAAGAAAGTTAGAATTATTGGTATGTTCCTGGAGGAGGATGGCAGTAACGCCTACACGTTAGAATGCGTCGCAGCCAAAGCCGATTCCATGACAATAATAATCATGAGGGTGGCCAACAAGCGAGGGGGGTTATTCGAAGAGAACCTTCCGAGACTCTTTCACTCCTTCCTAATGAGCCACATCAACTACATCATCTGGTCCACAAGTGGAGCAGGGGGGGGAGGTAAAGCAAGATTAGATTCAATAATTCGCAAGTGCATAAAAAAGGTACTCGGTCTCTCAAAGAGCACCCGTACAGAAAATCTATTGGCGCTGGGTGTCCACAACACCTTTGAAGAAATAGTATAGGCCCAGCAGGTCACCCAAGTTGCAAGAGTGGCTTCTACGGAAGCTGGCCGACAGTATTAGCGCACATTTGTATATGGTCTCCCATCGCCAGACAGAGAGAATGTGCGCTCCCAATTAAAGTCAGAGAAATGTTTTCTGCATCTCAGATATCTAGAAACATGCACCTCCAATACAATTACGACAGACGCAAAGCAAGGGCCAGAGCCTTTCTTCGAACAGCGGCTACGATTGAGGACAACGTCGCCTTCGTTGACGCAGCACAATACGCAGCTTCCGATCACTTTGTTGCAGCAGCTAATTCATTACGGGGAGAGCTGCTCACACCACTTACGCTTAAAAATTCGGATTCTGACACAGCCGAGCAGTTGGCAGTGGCCATCGCCATGACGACTATGAACCGTTATACTATTTACACGGACTCGCGAGCCGCCACTAGAGCATTTATGAATAGCTTGGTGTGCAAAGAAGCCAGCTCGCGTTCTTTCTGCTGCATCATGGACAGACAAAAAGCATCTAACTTGGTTCCCTGGTCACGTGAGCAGTGATGCTCATGAAAAAATCTCGAATGCCAACAAAATTGCACATTCCCGGATGTGAGGTTTAATTCACGCTCCGGAAGTGGGCACTCGAAGGCCGAGATAGGGCAGTGGTGAAGGGACCCTCTTCTCACTTTTGACGAGGTCTGTAAGCACTATAAACTGGGGCGTCGGAAGTTTCTGCTTCCACACCCACAACAAAACAGACCACAGGCAATCACCCTGCGAATGTTATCGACAAACATATCCATCTCCGTTCATTTGGTCCAAATTAATAGACGGAATAGACCCACGCTGTCCGCGCTGTAGTCATCCGAGATACACCCTTCAACACATGCTGTGACAGTGTCACGACTGGTGCGGGGGCTCAGAGTCTCCTTCCACTGAGGAAGACTGGCTCCAGCTCATCACCAGCTCCACAAAGGACCAGCAGCGAAGGTGCCTTCGTGGGTGGGGCCCCCAGACAGTACACCCTGACGGGGGTATTCTCGTCTTCTCGGGACTAAATAAAATTCTCCGCTTGCCGTATGGGCAAGTGGAGATAAGTTTTGGTGTCTTCTTTTTCACCGTTGCGCGTACCTCCAGTTAGCGTGCATCTATGATGTTCAAACTTCCGTGTGCCTGTGTTTGCACGCCCTGTCGTTTTATAATGAGGGACGTCGTAATCGATCTAAATCTGGAATATAATATGGTAGGGCCAGTAATCATAAGAACACCTTAGAATATACCGTAAGCGGAATCTGCAGCGAGTTGTGATGCTTGGAATTTAATTAACGACGCCATATTACATTATGAAACCCAATATTATGAATTCGGTGTCAAGCCGCGTTAAATAACTACCCAAAAAACATCCTTGAA
Organism: Rhipicephalus microplus; assembly: GCF_043290135.1. NCBI lineage: Eukaryota > Metazoa > Arthropoda > Arachnida > Ixodida > Ixodidae > Rhipicephalus > Rhipicephalus microplus. Next base: position 141,127,481 of record NC_134703.1, read on the forward strand.
TGCCTTTTATTGCTCTAAGGTGCCTATCTGGGCCAGTAGGTACATGATCAACGAAATAAAAAATAGCGTGTGACACATGTACAGTGACAGGGGTTGTAAGTTCAGCGCTTCGTCCGTCTCTGTCACTGTCCTGCGTCACGCTCTGGTTTTCACTTCGTTGACCTTGTGTTGCTGTTTATGTGCCTTGACTGCACTATAGTACCACGTGTTCAGTCTCCTCATGATTTATTTACTTTCTCAAGCGTGTTTTTATCTTTTAGTTTATATGCATACGTCAGAATGCATTATTTTGTGGTTTTTTGCATGTCCTCTACAGTTGACCCATATTTATCTGGGATGTATCTACTCCTGCTGCATAGTCACATTAAAATGGCTGCTTAAACAGAGATTAAGTGCTAACTTTGGATTAGTTTCGATATGTAATATTTTTGGTGACATTGAAATTTGCTCTGGACGTCCTTCATTGTGCATAATTATGTCATGGCGTCATATTCTAAGAATGTGACACCTGCGTGACAGTGTTAGAGCCACTAGTGCTGCATGACGTCATATATTGATGTGATGCATGCACAGGAAAACAGATTATTGATAGCAGCAATAGTTTTTCTTTAGGGGCGAAGCTTCTCATAGTCTAAACTTGTCCGGCGTCAGGCGCAACCGACAGAAAAAGAAAACGAGAAAAAAGAAAGGCAGTATCTCCCGAACTGTATATTAGATGGCGTGGTCTCATAGAGGTACAAACAAACTGCAGTTGAGTGAGGATATTCTAGGTGGCGCTGCATTGCTACTCTCTGATTGGCTGCTGCGTGGGCTGTACCTGGATGCGCGGAGTACGAGTACCTCTCTGTCTGCTGGATAGTCACCGCAAGTGGCGGATCATTGGTGGGGCATGAAAAAAGCAGAGCGGTGGGCGTGGAACACCGTGGTGGCTCGTGCTCGTCGCCTCGTTGGTGGGGCATGGACGAAGTGGAGTGGATGGCCACCGTGGCTCAAGCTCGTAGCCAGACAGACAAAAAGACTAACAGACAGACGGACGGACGCACGGACACACGCTTTACCCCACATATCATCATTCACTGCATGAATATGTTGCGATTTTTCAACTATCGATAGTGTAACTAAACTATCGATAGTGCTACTTTCGATAAACTACAGCCTGCCCCTCCTGTTGCATATAATGGCGAACAAAGTTTATGCTGCAATGAGTTCACGCGGTTGATTTTATACTGTCGATAATACTATCAACCTAGTTATTGATTGCACTATCAATATATCGTTTTACTATATATATATATATATATATATATATATATATATATATATATATATATATATATATATATATATATATATATAGTGGCTGAATTATCAATAGTACCATAGATAGCCCTGCATTACTACCACATGCACACGCTCTACTCCTCGTTCGGTTTCCTTTCTTCAGAATATGAGATTTTTTTATACGTTATTGCACCTCCCCATGTTGTAACAGGTTTTCTGCTGAACTGATAATTACGGCGGATTCCCAGCGTAGTAACACTCAATTTCGTGCGAAGCATGCCTTTGCCTATAACGCGTTTTTTTTAATTTTGAGCCGAGTCTTAGCAAGTGGATTGATGTCCTTTTTTGTTGTAAATTTAGATGTGTGGTTATATATTTATTTATTGAAAAATACCTTGAATGCCCGAAGGCATTGAGTGAGGGGGGTTACAATGAAAATCACAATCAAACACATAAAGAACAACGCGGCAGTGCACATTAAAATAACGAGAGTGCTTCAAAAATAACAATGCATTCAGTCAATTCGACGGTTCACAATGATCAATGAAACGCGCAACACTTGACAATATAAAAGATCTTGGAAGTTACTCGATAAAGTGGACAGAAAAAGAAAAAAAACTCAGTGCTATATTGGAAAAAAAATCTCCAGTTTGTGTCGAAACGTGTTAGGGCTATATACCATCAGAGGCGATATCATCGTGAAGATCATTCCACATGCGGATGGCTCGCGGTTTTGCTAATGTGTTAAACGCGTTTGTGTTACCGAAGATTCTGGTGAAGCTGAGATGTTTATGTAACCTGCGTGATGTGGGGAGAGGTTGTTCTAGTTGTGACAATAATGTTTTGTTACTGTAGATGTATTTATAAAACAGACAAAACAAGGACACTTGATGATGAACATATAACCGTCGTAATGAATGATCGAGTTCAATCTGAGTCACACTCGAAATACTCCAGTAGATGCTGGAAATGAAACGGGTGGCTTTGTTCTGATTTGCTTCAAACATATTAATTTCATAATGAGCGGAGGTGGACCAAACTGACAAGGCGTATTCAAGTTGAGGGCGGACAAAAGTTGGGTAAGACAGTTTGCGAACGTTAGAGGGACATTGAAGAAAGTTTCGGAGCAAATAGCCTAATGTTTGCGAAGATTTTGCAGAGACAGCAGGGATGTGTACAAGCCAGAAAAGTGTTGGTGTAAGGTAGACGCCGAGATATTTGTAGGAAGTAATGTTAGACATAACTTGTTTACGTCCAAAGGAAACAACTTTATATTGACTAGTATCTAGGATCATGAGCCAAGTGTTACACGAGTTATAGATGATGTTAAAATCATCTTGAAAAATGAAGTGGTGGTTAGGCCGTTTTCTAGGTCTGTAGAACATGTAGTCATCTGCGAAGATTCTGATAATTGATATGTTAGAGGGGGGTGTTTGATGTAGATGATCAAGAGTAGTAGGCCAAAAACGCAACCTTGTTGGACACCAGAAAAGACGCAGGAAGAGGGAGAGGAAGAATTATTCATGGTTGTAAACTGCTTGCGAAAGGGAAAAAAAAATCGTAGCCATGATAAAGTGAGGGAGCCTAATGGTAGGGCGGATATTTTAGAAATAATACAGCAATGGGCTACACGGTCGAAGGATTTAGCAAAGTACCAAAATATACCGTTATTCTGTAGGCCATTATTCATGTTGTAACGAATATCAGTAGTGAATTATAATAACTGTGTTTCGCATGACATGCCCTTTCTGAATCCGTGCTGGTTATGGAAGAATTTCTTAGTCTCGAGGTGGCTTTAGACGTGGGAAGCTATTACGTGCTCGAGTATTTTGCAACAGGTGCATGTGAGTGAGTTTAGACGGTTGTTTTTAGGTGAGTTATTATCTCCAGATTTAAAACTTGGTATTCCCTCGGCGATTTTCCAGTCGTCTGGCAGTTTTACAGAGGGGGAAGACTGTCGAAAGATGTGTATAATGTGGCTCACGGAGCACAACAACTACACTGGCGTTCAAGGGCTCATGGTTTGACGTAACTTGAATCTAATACGACGTTTACTCGGTAGAAGCTAAGCTAGCCTGTTCAGTCTTACTCGTATCTCTCGTCCCTGGTGGAAGGTAGCCAAAACATTGCCATCGCAACTGCGAGTGGAATTTCATGCACTTTTGCTGAAGCTGAAGATGCTTCAACGACGTAGCATTATTTCTCATCTTCGACGCTCTGAATTTTCTGTGGAACCACCCGCAGACTTTGAGGGTGGAGACATCCTTCTATCTATTCCTGACGTACACTCCAGGCACCCTGTAAGGAACGTTTGAAATGGGCAGCGATCTCAAGATTTCTCCCAAGTTATCCGTAATACTTGGTTGTCGAAGCTATATGAATGCATACGAGGGAAGCCATTTAACGGTCATTGTTTGCGTATGAACGGTGAAGCCTTGAACAATAACGGCAACTTCAGTTCGAAGCGGCCGTCTGAAATCGCAGTTATGCTTCATGTGCACTACGTAATCCACGGAAACACGGTCACGCTAAAGTAGAAACACAGCGTGCGTATACGGTAAACGCAACGGGTTGTTTAGAGTATTGCATATGTGCGTTTGGATCCCGCTTTTCCGCTAAGCACGCTTCCCGCTAATCGAGGGGTTTCAAACATGCGGCCCTCGACCCAATCGTTTGCGGCCGGCAACGCTCACGTGACTGTTCGCACCCATATTTTTTTTATTAACACGAAATTGTTTTATGCCGGGGTATACCAGGGCTCCACTGACGTACATCTACCATAGATATGACTTTTCAAAATATATACGAACAGATTGCAAAGAAAAAAAATACAAGAAAAGATTCTGTCGTGCAGTGTTGAACCAGCAATTAACCTCTTGATTCGCAGCGCGCAGCGCTATCTAACCACTGTGCCACGGAGTGAATACGTTGCGAAGTATGTTAATGGCAAGCCATTTGTGTACACCATACACCCTTTCGCGGTTCTCAGAGCTCCGAAACAGCGTGTTTCCTCGCGTTGGGCACACTCTAAGTTTAGGTCGTCGCGTGCCGCCCCCGCCGAGCGTGGTCTCGTCTCCGCGCTTGCTTCTCAGAGTCGTATCGAGAGTGGATAAAGGTCGTTTCTTTTGCTGCCTCAGCCACGTTCACGAAAGGAACGAGCTGGTGACACACTGCGTAGTAAGGATTGTTAAAGTTGTTCGCGCTTGTCCTGTGTATACTTTTGAGCTCGTTTCGTACGTCTTTCTTTCTGTTTGAACAGCGCGCTTCAAGTGTCGAGCTGTGACAGTTGTTAGTCCGCGCTCGTACTGTGTGTGCTAATTTCGTGCGCTGGAAGTTTCGAGCTGCTTCTTGCCACTCTTCGCTTGACTTAGCATTTTTTTTTTGTAACTGTTGCTGAAACAGCGCACAATGAGCGGTCAACTACCTCTGTGTAGGCACTTTTACCTTTCGTGATATAATATCGATTCTTAGATATGGAAATTAGCCACGTTTTTTTTTCTAATATGAATGTTCATGAGCTACTGGTCAAAAGCATTGCTTTCGTGAGGTACCCTATGTGATTACCGTGTGTTCAAACATGAGCGTGAAACAAAAGCTATCTAGAATCCACGTCTCGGTTCTGAAGGGAAAAGTGTATATACTTCAGGGCTCGTAGTATGCGAGGGATCATTGGTCAGCTGCAAACTCGTAATAAGATCACGTGCTACGTGACGCCAAAACAGGCAGAAAAAGTGTTCCACGCTCGCTGTCATTGCTGCAGGCGGCGCTGACTGACGCTCCCACGTTTAATTCACATATACACCCGGTAAAGTGGACAGCGGGATAGCCGCCGGGTAGCTAGGTTGGGAGAGCATGGGACGCGTTATTCGAAGGTGTCGGTTAGGTTCTTGCCCACGGCAAGCTACCTTTTCACCCACTTTTCTTTCTTCACGTGTAGGGAAAGAGAGGTTAATGTAAGAGGACGAGATAAAAATGACGCCGTTTTCTGTCTCCCGTCACAAGGGCATGGCCAATTGCCTTATATAACATTCCCTATGCTTTCCTTTGCATGATTGTTAGATCTCATTATTATTACGTCCAGACTTTAGCCACATGATTTTAAGAAACGACATGTACCTGAGATTTCGAAAAAACTGTTTTCTTTTACGATGGCAATGCTCGCTAAATATTGCCCCTACTTTACCTTCTTCACTGTCTTGCCCATTGCGGAATTGAACTATACATGAATGCGACGCACTGATGGAAGTGAGCCTGAGACCCCAGCGCTGGACTATAAGTGTCTATTAAATCGTGCAGCTTTGGAGAGGTTAACACACTCACGTGAAGGAACCGGGCCGGCTGAACGTCCGCAGACTCGTTCGCTCGCCGCGGAAGGGCCGCTGAAGAGCGCGTGGTCGAGGAGTCGACGTCGCGGTGTCTTCCGGACGACGCGGCATGACGTACTCCCTCGGAAAAGGTAAAGGGCGTCGACTGGGTCGTCAAGAGTGACAGCTCTTCCGGTAACAACTGCTGCTGGTGGCTCGCTTGGCCCTGCTGAAAATCAGTGAACCAGACATATGAACGGACAACCGAGTCGCAGCTTATAGGCTCATCGGCCTGCGAGCTTTTCTTTCGAAGCGCGGGCGCTCACTGCAAAGCATTTTAACTAGCTTTTTAACGTTATCTCATTATTAGTAAAAGTGTGCGTATTGTGAAATTCCATCTCGAATTGAATTGAATAGTGCCGAATGGACGAATACAGAATCAAATATTGAATACTAATGATTCGAAAGAAAGAACAAAAATGCAACGTGTTCATGTGTTCAAGCACAATAAGCCGTGAAAGAGTGGCACTGCAAGACTACAATTCATCATGCAGAAACACAACGTAGTCCACGTACGTCACTTTACTTCGAACTTTCTCGCTTTATTGTTACGGTGTTTCGTGAATTTTGAAAATATGTGCTCACTGGCAAAAATGGGATGGTATTGCAAAGCAAGATCAATTTCAGCGATACCTGGATAAAGTACAGCTCTTTGCGCTTTTCGCTATTTCAAAGTATCATGTTTTCTTGGGGTCAGCCGCTTATTGAAGTATTTTTGAACCTCTGGACTATAATGTCCAAGCTCAGTGCTGGTTATTTTTTTATGCTAGCAGTGCGACAGTGTTACCTTTTGTGCTGGAATCATGACAAGAGGAAATGACATAATCTCCTCTAACATAAACACACACTTGCCTTTTAACCAGTACACTGATGAAAGTTTTAACGGAAGAGCTTTCAGTAAGCACCTTAGAATTAGCTTTAGCCACCCAAGTCTGACAAAGTTGCACCACTGCCTTTTGCCGCGCTTCAGATATTCATACAGTGGAATGATTCCGAGCTTCAAGTATACTAGCTATTCGCAAGTCGAACTGGATTATTCGATTAGAAACTCGAATATTCGCGCACTCCCAGTTACGTTTCTGCTGTATGGCACCCTCACATCTTAGCAAATATTAATAAAAAACTGGAATCTGTACAAATAAAATCCGTAAGGTTTATTTACAACCCTTGCAGTAGAGGCACGTCCCACTTAGACCTCCTGGAAAGTTCAACTTGAAGCCTGTGAAAGACTGGAAATATTTTGTCAGATTTATCACAATAACCCGGAAATCGATAGAGGTAAATATATTGAACCACCAAAATCACGAATAACATGGCCACACCATAGCAAGAAAGTTCAAGAATTTTAGTGTAAAACAACCTTTTTCCAAAAATTACGGTTTCCTGGAACAGTACGTATATAGTTGGAACGCACTACCTGATGAAGCTGCATCATCCAAAACTCTTTGTTTATTCATGCATGCGACAGCGAATCTGCCTGCTATCTTTTGCTTGATTTGTTGTCGTTATTATTATTATTATTATTATTATTATTATTATTATTATTATTATTATTATTATTATTATTATTATTATTATTATTGGCACTGCATCTAAATTCTTCGGCGTGTCGGAGTTGTATTGCTTTGCTATGTTAGGAGCTAGCTCGTTTGTATGTTACTTTGTGCGCACTTTTTGTTTTTGCTCATTGTGCCAATTTGTCATTTTGCTCGTTTTCACTGATTGTTCCACTGTATCAGTCGCTCGTGCCTCTTTTAGGTAAAACTCGCCTTTTTCTGTCCAAAAGGGACATACCATGTTACACTGACTTATGTTTTCAATGTTTCCAAATTGGAACTCTTCTAGTTTTTTTTTTTGCTTCGAAGCACTGTTTTTAATATTAATCATTTCTGTTGTTTTTTGTACTGTAAAATGTAATATCAAATGTATACATATGTACTCACTCCTGCCTACGACTTCGCATAGAAGTCGGCAGTATTGACCAAATAAATGAATAAATAGATGAGTTAGTAAATAAATAAATAGGTAAATAGATATTCTACAAGATGAATGGTTATGCGTGTCATGGGAATCGTGTGTGAGCTATTCGGCAAGACCGCAGCAGCAGCAGTAGCAGCAGCAATATCATAACTAAGACGACGCGAAGGAATTTACAGGCCTTACTTTCGGCTGCCCAGTCGGCTTTGTTGACTTCGTGAGATTCGCTTTCTTTTGCTGCGGGAACTGCTCAGACGTCTTCATCTCCGATCCCGTTCTCGAGTGGGAGCCGTGCTGTTTGTAGATGGTCCTGGACAAGGACTTGTTGCTCCTGCAAGTTCCGTGCGAGTGGTTCGCAATGTCGCTACCAATGCAATTAGTGGTATGGTATAAACCTGGACGTTTTAAACACGCAGCTCGCGGACCTTTCGCTTGTGGTCCGGTGCGCGCATGACTGTCTTTTCAAGCAAATGAATTATTTTCGTTTTCTCAATAAGTATGCTCATGTGCTTCACAGGCATGACAAGGTCTCGAGCACTTGTTTTTTTTTTCCTTCTGTGAGGCACGTCATCTGGGCACTAAGTGTTGAAAAATAATCATGAAACACTATCACTACAAAAAAGGTGAGAATAGGCGTCCCGGTTGTAGTCATTCGGGAGCTCGGTACCTCGAATCTTTTCGCGAAATCATCGCCAGAAATTCAGAAATGGCCCACGTAAAAGTTATGGAAAAGGCAGTCGGTCATATTGAAACGTTATCGTTCATATTGTTAAAGCATTACTATACCCCGCTCCAACCTTCTTCACTGTCGACATCCCAACACTTGCGAGACTGCACCAACAGTACCAAATTGAAAACAGATGCTGCTAAAAAAATTTATTTGGTAGCCTAGGCCAAGGATTTTATTTTGCCAGATACATGGTCTTTAATGATGATGACGAATATGTAAGCTAAATATTTCTATTCGTACTACGACAATGTGTAAGGCGGAGCTTTTTTCGGACACACTTTTGCCACTAAATCTTAATAGTTACAAGCCAACAAGGACTCATATTTCTTCACATAAGCTGTAGAGTACAAGGAACTAACAAAAGTGTTTGTATAAATCATTTTAATGAACGAGAAAAACTGCCATGTACAAAGTCATTTTAATACTCCTGCAATTACAATTTTTCTTGTTTATTAAAATGCCTGCTAAACACGTTTTTGTGAGTAACTTGCATCTACAGCTAATGTGAAGAAATATGAGTCATTCTTGGCTCATATAAATAAAGTATAGTGACAGAAAAAGTTCAGCACATACTTTAGGTTCATAATACTTGTTTAAGATATATTAGGTTTTTATTTGAATAATTTCACTCTTCGCATGTTCAGAAATATGTGGCAAAAATTTTATCTCAATCTGGTGGTCAGAAGTACCAGAAATATCATGACCAAATTCAAGAAGTTGCGAGAATAGCGTCTTCAAAAAATGCATTTTGTACGTAGAAATGCATGCTCATCTACATTGCAAATTTATGTTGCATGAAATGATTTCTCTCCCATTAGAGCTGGAAAATCAAGGACATTTTGAGCATGTAGCTGTGGTGAACTTCTCAGGTGTAATGCAGTGGAAAGCAGCCAGGTGGCAACTTCCAGGGTACTCTAGACTATAAGATATTTGTAGTTTTAGCAACCACCTTGTGTCCTTTAAAAGCGGTTTTAACGTACTTCGAGTTTTATTACAACATTGACTTTTTTGGTAATGAAAGCAGAGAAGCTAAATTTGTGAATGCAAGTAAAAAGAAGAAAATATGTAAGTTTAGAAAAAATCCTGCATTTTTTAGTATCCATATAAAAGAAATATAAAAAACAAAAAATATTGAACACGATGTGTCAATGCAATTGCATATCGCGAAAAAAGAAACTACGTGTGGAAACAGTCGTTCCAGCATAATCCCGAGTTTAAAAATTGTCCATCTCTTTAATCTTTCATCTTGCCTTGAACTGGCCCTATTTAGATTTTTATTATCTTGAGAAAGTATTGCTACCAGGATTCGTTTTTGAGGTGTGTATTGTAGCCGACCTAATGTAGCAATAATACTTTCAGTCTCAGTGATTCCGCAGATCAGCAATCAGTTTTATTGATTAGACTTGCGAGACGCCGACGGTACGAGCTTTCATATTTATTCTCTATCACTGTTATTAACAGAATGTACTCATTCGGATAGATCCAGATTTTTGGCTCATCAACGATGTGACAGGTGCCGCGTGCAAGACTTATTGCAAGACTTTAAACCACTATTGAAGATACTCACAACATATAATTCTGGGGTTTTAATGCCAAAAGCACGATCTCATTACGATATAATTATTTCTAGGTTGTTGGGTGACTTCAAATTGAATTTCACCGCCTGCGGGTTGAATTACCGTGTAACCTATAAGTACAAGTGCACGGCTGTTTTGGCATTTCGCCCACAACAAAATGCGACAGCCATAGACGGGTGTCCGAACCGTGTGCTCGAGCTAAGAAACGCAACGCTATGTTGCAGCAACGCTATGATGTCGCGTGTGAGTGACTTCGCATCGATCGCTAACGAACGTGCTAAGCGTTGACGCCGCTCATTTCTGCGGCGCTATAGAAACTTACGCCTTTACCTACCCCTGCCCCCTTCCTGCGCCCCCCCATTCCATCAAACAACAACAAAAAAAACTTTCTATCAACACACAACGGCTGAAGAACGCGAATGTTTTGCAGTAAGTTGACGCTCGCGAGATATGACACTGTCGTATAAGAATGAAACAAAATGTGATACGTCTCAATAAGGGCACTTGCTTAACAGTTAATTGCTTAACAGCTTGGGCTCTGCGGCTATGTAAATCTAATTCAGCGAAAATCACGTATTTCTCCCATGAATCTTCCCTTCATATCCGGAATTTCAAATGACCCCGACAGCATCTGCACAAAGCTTGCAACTGTACGATGCAGTCGCCGAGAATCCACCACTTCCAAACAATGCATTTTGTGAATGCGCGATGACTGCCCTTTGAAGAAGTTCCGTAATAATTACTTTATGCAGATGAAATCACAAGCATGAATGCGTTCTGAACTTAGCCGACAGTGTCAACATTAGTGGCTGCTTTGCACTGGACGATATATACGACCCTGCCTGAAGGTGAAAATTTCAGGTTAGCTCCATAGCAACACTCTGGCTACCTTGATGATACGTGGGGTTTTGACGTCCCAAAACCACCATGTGATTATGATAGACGCCGCAGTGGAGGGCTCCGAAAGTATTGACCACCTGGGGTTCTTTAGGTGGCCATATTTTCTTTCTATTCGGGAATTAAATAGCAAGCAGTCGCGAAATACACCCGTTATTTTAAAGTTTTCCTGCCGTCATAGCCGTTGCACGCATGCCCTGCTGCCACGATCGGGCTGGTGCACGCATTGGGGCGCTGCTGTCGTTGCTGTCAACTTGCAGTCGTGCTAAAGTGCTGCTACAAAGACAGAGGGTCGAGTTTACACGCGTGCGGGCCTGTAGTGCGCGGCTGCAGCCACTGCGCACCAGTTTCTGCCCAACGTGTGTTCTTGCGTGCAATTGGCAAAAATATATGTTCACAAGAAAATTAAGCTGAACTGCTCATGTTCAGTTGTTTTTTTTTTCGTTTTTTTGTATGGTTACGTTAGTTTGCTTTCCGAACCATCGAACGGTGCATCCGATAATGGTAATGACGCGTAATGACAGAATATGACCAAAAGCAAAATCTATAAAGAACACTGGTTCCGGAGAGTTCGAGTGCAGGCATTGCAATGTTGTTTTCAGCAACTTGCCCTGTGGGCGAAACCATAGAGTTTACTAATATACGCTAGAGGGAACTCTGGCGCTAGTGTCTATGGGAGCTGCAAGGCATGGCGCTTCAGCGAGCATGGGAATGATGGGTAGTACACACATTTGTCTAATGTTCGAACTTCTGGCCTGCTTCTGGCTCCGTGTGTATTTGTGGGGCTTGGAACTGTTTTTTACGAAAAAAAGCAAATGTTCAGCGTTTGCGCTTCACAACCTTATTATTTTAGGCTTACCATTTTGAATCGAGCCACAAATTTCAAAAGGGTTCGTTCTTTCTTTCAAAACAAAACCATAACCAGCAATAAACGAAGCCGCAAGTACAATTCGCCACCCGCAAGCACGAAGACTAGGCAAATGTGTGTACTACCCATCATTTCCATGGTCGCTGAACGATCGCAGCGCCAGTCCCCTCTAGTTAATTAGAGGAAACTCTATGGGCGAAACATCCAGATTATTGTCCTGCCAGCTTTGTTGGCCACGATGTGCTTCACGACCAGTGTTGCTCTTTCTCCCGTTCCAACGCGATAAAATGTGAAACGTCTACCGTATAATACCGCATAAATGACTGCAATACCCACTCACATGCTTTGTTGAAGGGGCTGTAGCGACACGTCGGGGAATCGCGGTCCAGCCTGCTGAGCGATGGGTGTGGCTTGTCTGCGAAACCAGGACGTCGAAGAACATGCACAGCACGCGATCTGGTGATGATGACGATGATGATTATGATGACCAGAGCCTCTATGTATGCCTCACACCCACTCTGAGGTTGGTTGGTTGGTTTATCATCATGGCCTATCACCCCTCCGGGGCATAGGCCATAGATAAGAGTATACTTGCTTATTAAATTAATTCACTAATTAAGGGAAAGGGCGGGGATCACTGCACATTCTTTTTTCTCCTTCCTCCTGCCCTCTCATGTACGTACGTATATTGTTATAAAAAGGCTTTTTATCAAGAATTTGACAAGGTACTCGAATAATTGGTAATGAGCTTTCTTATAACAATATGCGTACGCCTCAGCGGACTTGCATCAACAACAATGTCTCGTCGCCAGGAGAGGCAGCGAAGGTCAGAAGACTCCTGGAATTAGATCTCCCCATACGGAAGAAGCGAAACTTGCACCACTATGCAGATTTGTGAAATAAACGTTAAGCCTTCCTCCTTATCAATATTTTGACAACCCTGTGGTTTTTAAATGCTACGAGAAGCTAACTTTGCTTATTTGCAACTGGGTTAAAGATCTTCCACTGTTTGATTGTTTCTGCACAGCCGCCAAGTTCCCGCACTGGTCCTCTCTCGTTCTTGTTAGCGCAGCCATTCTTCAGATTCGCAACGCTTGTTTGCCGTGTATAAAACAAAGCGATATGAAAATACATCCAATTGAAACTTGCTTCATTTTTTATACGTAAACTTTATCGCAAATGTTTCTGTAATCTTGTGATAGAAGTGAAACCAGGAGAAATTTAACCAACAGTGTGTGCATCGCTCTGCCATTGCGTTCCAGATTTGGAATCAAGATATAGCGAAATATTTTTACAGCGCTTGACAACAAACATGCTTGTTTTTCACTCGAAAGTGTGCATTATCTATTTATAGAAAATACAGTGCAGTATCAAGTAAAAAACACTTAAAGTTTCGTCTGCTGCATGTAGCACTTTGCATTTAGCACTCTATCGAATGCTTTCGACAGATCAAGACATATGGCATCTATCTGTTTCTTTTCGTTTAAGCTCAAGGTCATAATTCCCATGGGGATACACCATAGAGTTTCATACAATATTACTTAGAGAAGAGCTGCGATCGTGTACCTCCAAGAGTATTATGGGAAGTACAGGTTTCGGATTGGATCGCGTTAGCCCTTGAACTGTCTACAGATCTTTTTTCGCAGTTTCAGTTTCGTTCTTTGTGCAGCGCGGGTAGTGAGGTGCGGTGAAAAAAGCTTAAGCAGTGTCTTTGTTGTTCGAAGAGGCTGACGACCACCAGATCTCCTGATTGGCTGTGACGTTGGAGCTTTACGAGTCGTATTTGGCAGTTTAAATGAAGCGTCGTCCACTCTCCACTGCGTATAGATGTCGCGCCTCACGCTAGTGCAGGATATTGCCTCGAGTACATGTTTTTCACGAGCGCGTTTTGCCTTAGCTCGTTTTCAATCGACTGCAAAGCGACGACGAAGCTACACTCTAAGCCAAAAGGGAGCAACAGGGGTATAGGGGTTGCTCCTTTCAGGGAGCAAGTGCATTGCCACTCCCATCACTCCCCTAAGAGGAGTAACTGCAGAGGGACGAACCGTTGCTCTCCTTTCAGTTCCTCCTTCGGGGGATGCACAGTTACCCCCTCCAGTTCCTCCCTGCGGACCAACAGCTACCCCCATCAGTTGCTCCCTGTGGACCAACCATTACTCCCACCAGTTGCTCTTCTAAGAGCAACAGTTACTCTTTACCATTCCTCCCACGTGTTCGCAGTTACTCTCTGAAAACCAACTGCACATGCTTCCAGTTATTCCTTGGGGAAATGACTATTTATCTCGAGTATGCTTGTCACACGCTTAACACATGGCGAGAGCTCCTTGGAAGAGCACTGCTTAGGTGCTTCTAACACAAAAAGTGGACAATATTGAAAGGAAAATAAATGCTTTATTGTTATTTTTATAAGGCGACGTGTGAGCACACGTAAAAGTAGACTTCGCCACACCACACCCAGCACTAAACAAGCACCATAATACATCAAAGGTTTTCTGCGTCATCCGTGGAAAAACAATCTTGAATTTCTAGCATAGGGCAGTCTGTGTCATCATTGGTGAGAGAAGGGAAACTTCTCCAATGCTGAAGGACTCAAGTTTCGCAGCTGGTGTTTCCATCAGGCTAGCACAGCGGAATGTCACCACAGACATATGTGAAGCATCTCATTGCTGCAAGAAAAAAAAATAGAAGTGTGAGGTTAAACATGCCAGAATCAATACATAACAATGAGTCACACACACTGCAGCAGCGCTTACATTCTAGGATGTCTACTGCAAAACGAAATGTGAAATAAAAGGAAGGTTCGGCCAAACGTTACCTGGCAAGCCATATAAATGCTGATGTGGTAGACTCTTTTCACATGATGTCTCAGACAGCAATATTCTGGAAGAAAATGTGCAGCACCTCAACAAGGCATACTTGTAGCAGTTAAAGATACCCTTAGGTTCAGTTAACTTGTTTCCTATACACAGCTGAGTGACATTTCTATGAGCCCATTTACCAATGGGCATTCTAAGTGAGATCATGTGTGTGGCAAATAACACGTACCGTCTGCTCATGTTAAAATACTTATTTAGCTCGTGCACATAGTTGCTCTCCATTTACTGTTCTATCATACGCTGCTGCGTCTTGAGTTGTGCAATACCTGTAGGCACAAGTCAAGCATGCAAAGCCTGCTTGAAAGCAACCATTTGCAGAGGCTACATGATAATCTTCAGTATATTTCTTTGTACCTGACGAAAACGGCTGGACAAAACCATAGACAAATAAATGTAGACCGTGCTACCTTCAAAAAATGCTTTAAATTTAGTAAACTATGGTGCATTTGTTCACTCGGTTGACGAGTCACAGCCACGAGATATGTAAACGAAGCAATATATCATAAGGCATGCACAGATATTCTGATTCTTTGTTTGACAGTGTCACAGATAGCTTGCCAATACATATATATCTGAGAGCAACAAGATGTGAAGCTTTTATTAGTTCGTCTTGTTGGTTCACAGTCAAACAGGTTACTGCTCTGTTAGACAAATTGGAATAAGCGCACCATGGTTTCCAAAAAAAGCATTATAAGAAGTTAGCTCCCGGTGTGAATGTCTGCCTATTTATTTTGTACTGCCTTCTACATGTGCCACAAAGACATTTGTTGAGGATGTGCTACCAGTCAAGCCAAGATCGCATACTTGGTCAATGTGATGGAAATACAAACATTAGAAACACTGCCACCTCTAGTAAGAGCATAACACTTCAGGATCTTGGAACAGCAAGGAGGTGCACAAGAAAGTTAAGCCCACTCTTGCAGAACTTTGAACGCGAATTTTTCAGAGGGGGGGAGGTCAACATGCTGTGGCACTTTTAAACCCATGAAACATCTGCAGAAAACAGGGTAAAGGCAAGTCAAGAAACGCTGTTATGAAGGCCTGCGCATGGACAGCTTTGTGAATCTAGGCCCAAGTGTTATGCTTTGTGCAAGCCAAAATCCATGTAAATAGGGAAAGCGTACTTTTAGAAGCACCAGCGTAAACAAATCTTGGCAGTTGGCTTTCTAGTACAAACAGCAATCCCTGCAATGAAAAAATAAACATTTTATCTTAACGGTAACAATGTGAGCACACACACGGGCCAGCGGAGCCATGTCAAATTGTCAGTGCCAGTGTAAGCATGTGGCATGATAAACTGTTCTCTGGCCAACACATGCACAGTTTGCCCCTAAAAAGCAATGCTTTCGTATACGTAGTACAAAAAGTCTGCACTTACCAAAATTCACTTGCTTTCTGTACTTTAGCATCGTTGGGAGCATCTTTATCTGCAGTATAACCAAATTTGTGTCATATCCCTGAAAAAAAGTAGTAAAAGACATGCATCAAATATTGTTTCATTTGGTAGCAGTGAAGTCAGGTTAGGAACAGCCAAGTGGGAATCAGCCTAATTATGTGCATGCGGCAAATCCCAAACGGCGTTATTGAGGTTGTTGAAATTTTCGTCGATTGGTATTAACGTCGATATGTGACTTCAACGGCATGCCAAGTTTTCACAGCGGATAAAGATTTTATGATGCAGAATAATGACAACGCCAACGAGAACATACAGCATTTATGATTGTCTTTTACAATATTCAGTTTTGCAAAGGTTTTGCATGACTAAAAAAATCTGAAAGATTTGGGTCATTCCTCCTCCAATTGTTCTGTCCATATGTAAATTGCTCGCTTGATGGTGCGCTTTTAAAATAGTACGTTCAGCGCAGAGGAGAAGCAAGTGACGCAGTGATGTGGGCAGATTTGTTTTTTTAGGCGTGCGGGGAGGGGGGGGGGGTCTGCTTATCTGAATTGGAGGCCGGGCAAGCGAATATGGTCGTCGTTATGGGCTCCC
The DNA here is from genome assembly GCF_043290135.1 of Rhipicephalus microplus. Classification (NCBI taxonomy): domain Eukaryota; kingdom Metazoa; phylum Arthropoda; class Arachnida; order Ixodida; family Ixodidae; genus Rhipicephalus; species Rhipicephalus microplus. The sequence continues at coordinate 141,144,041 of NC_134703.1, forward strand.
TACGACCGGCCTAAAAAAATTCTCTGTGCAGCCGCCTGGCTATGCCAGTGAAGTGATGCGACAATGATTTGTTCACTTACTGATTTAGACACTTTACAGCTCTAAAAAATGCGGCCCAAGGCCCCAACACTCAGCCGTTAACGTTACATAAAGCCAATGGTAGAAAAGTGCCAGTATGAAGGCAGCTACAACCCCGCCTCAATGTTTTTTCAAGCGAGGCAGTGTTGCGGAAATGAACTTTTAACTCCAAAAGTACACTGGCACTGCAGTGGTGACAGGGGAAGCAAGAGGGTATGCAGGCGGTAATAATAGAGGTAATTTAGTCCGATACGGCTAGCAATGGATACGGTAAATAAGAAAGAGCAAATCATTTCTCTTTTAGTAGCGCAACCACTCAACAATGTATTGTAAGAGCATTAAATGTTGCTGGAAATGCCACTCACCTGCACGCTGATACATGCACAGTCCTTTGTCCGACGAGCGAACAGGCTTGCAGATAGCTGAAGACGTGTTTACGATGTGTTTGTTCCACCCGGCAGCAAAATCCACAACAACTTCGCGCTCCATAAAGATAAATATACACTAACCTTCATCACGAATAAGATTGATTGATTGATATGTGGGGTTTAACGTCCCAAAACCACTATATGATTATGAGAGACGCCGTAGTGGAGGGCTCCGGAAATTTAGACCACCTGGGGTTCTTTAACGTGCACCCAAATCTGAGCACACGGGCCTACAACATTTCCGCCTCCATCAGAAATGCAGCCGCCGCAGCCGGGATTCGAACCCGCGCCCTGCGGGTCAGCAGCCGAGTACCTTAGCCACTAGACCACCGCGGCGGGACCATCACGAATAAGTAGAAACGCAAATCTGCGACACACACACACGATCAAAACATAGCTCACAAGCTCGCATGTCCATGTGCTCGCCGACCACAGACCATATGAATATGAGTAGTGCGAACACGAACCTAGTTGCGCCGAAAAAAAAAAAAAAAACGTCGAGCAGTGGCAGCACAGGCGTCAGCGCAATGCTTTCAGTGTGTTTTCCTAATACACTTATAAAAAAAACTGAGGTACATTAAAACTCCTAATTAAATATAAAACATTGAGTGTAATTTTTATTCCGTGCTAGTAATTAAAAACACTGAATAAAAATTACTTTGTAAATTACATCGCTTACTACAGTAGCGCCACACTTGTCGTGCGGGCGCAGATGGCGCAGATTTGTCATTCTGCCCTCAAACTACACGGTGAAGCGTGCTACTAAGTGTACGGCTGATGAAAAGCGCGTCTGGGTCCGCTTTTTGTTTTTAGGGGCGAAGCTCCTTAAGGCGTGGGCTGTGCGTCCCCTGTAGCCTGTATGTAGCCACCTCTAGTTTAGTTCTTGCAGTGTTCACTAGATGGCGGTACCATCCCCTGTATGTAGCCATTTCTAGTTTAGTTCTTGCAGTGTTCACTAGATGGCGGTACCGTCTCCTGTATGTAGCCACCTCTCGTTTAGTTCTTGTAGTGTTTACTAGATGGTGGTACTTGTAGCTCTGGAATCGTCCTCACGACCATGTACCTCGCACCCAACCTGTCGACCGGGAACATCAAGACATTCACAGACACTGCGTTACGAAATTATGAGAACAAATACAAGAATGGACCATTTGTACTACTTGGAGACTTTAACGTGGCTATCATAGACAATAATTGGCTTATCCAACATATGGCTTCTAGATATGCACTCAGACGAATATCGTTTGACCATATGAAACCTACCACGATCCGAGGAACATGCATAGACCTAGTATTTGCAAATTGACCACTGCAACCCATACAGGAACCGCTCTCCCTTCATTTCACAGACCACAAAGCCGTCATTATGAAGGGACATCGCAAGCCATCCATCGTCTAAGAACAAATAAAAGTTGATTTGTGTATATACACACACAGCGTTTCTCACGTCTTTACATGATGATCGACTGGGTGAATTACACGGAAGATTCACAGTTTACCGATGAATCCCTCCGGAGCTTCGCCCATTCATCATCATTCACCCCGTGAATATGCCGTAATTTTTTTTTTCTTCTCCAATATATATTGGGGGGGGGGGGGGGCTCCTTATGCACGTGTTTCGGTGCTTGATCGACTTTGACGCCCTTCCTTCGCGGACGAACGGCGTGTCTAGGCTTTTTTTTTTATCGTTGTTTTGCACGTGTTTCAGCGTTCGGTCCGATTTGACGTGCCAACTCTCCATTCTGCTGCTGCGTGTGTTAGGTACTTGCCGTTCTCAGGCCTTCTGTGTTCAGCCAGCGCTGCTATCTTAGTATCTGCGGATGCTAAAATAAATCACTGTTTTGGTCTGGTGAAGTTTGGCACACAGAACAAACAATAATCTGGCCCATGAATATCAATGTGGGCGGCATGCATATTTGTGTGCGGTGTCCTGCCGGGGAGTAACCGTTGCGTGACGAGAGCATTTACAGCGGTTCCTCCTTCCGTTGCTCCCTTTACAACTTAAGATGAATACAGTTGCTCCCCCATTCTCGAACAAGTCGCCATCTTGTTCCGCTTGGTCTTTTCGGAGAGTAACAGTCGGTCTGAAGGAGTAAAAACAGCCGTTGCTCCCATTTCGGCCGTTTTTGGCTTAGAGTGTATGCAGACGCAGCGTTACGCTCCGTTGACTCGGCTTCACAACAAAACCAGAGGTGCGTTGAGGGCAGACCACTGGGACAGACGCACCTAGCATCGCAGAAGACAAAACTATAAGTGTTGCTCATTTAATAATCCACTGTTATTTTATAAATTAATACTACATACTGTCGAGAAGAATACAAGCATGTTTGTTGTTCAAGTGTTGTAAAAATAATTCATGATATCTTGATGTGAAATCTGGAACGCAATGGCAGAGCAATGGTTGAATTTGACCAGGTTTCATTTGTGCCACCTGGTCACGAAAACTTTTTGCAATAAAGCTTGCGTACAAATATTTGAAGCAAGTTTCAATTAAATGTAAGTTCATATCACTTTGTTTTACGCTCGGAAAACAAGCGTCGTGATTTTCAAGAACGTAATCCATCCAAAGCGGATCCGAAGCCTGTACTTCCCACAATTCCCATGGGGGTACAAGGGCTACTGAAGGAGCCCGCGCAGACACTATACCACCAAATTCCCCTTTAGGTATTATTGTATGAAACTCTATCGGGTACACGATCACAGTGCCAGATTCCTCTCTAGGTATTATTGTATGAAACTCTATGGTGTTACACGCGCGCCACCTCTATTCTCGAACGCGATCGGCATTCTTGACTCACACCTCGTCAGTTTCGTTGATTTTTCACTGCCGACGCTTGGGTTCGGCTTACCTGACTCGCGCCCCAGCGGTGTTCCAGGCGCGGCGCTGCATTCGCGAACATGATCGGCTTCGCTAACCCGCACTGCCGGCGACGGCTGGGAAAGGTACGTGCACACTAGCGGGAAGCATGCTCTGGTGTTGTCCCGGCCGTCCGCATGATCACGTGGCAGGCAGTGGCGCGCCGCCCACATTGCCGGCGCCGCGGGACCACGGCCGGGCTAGACGACGGTACGTGAGCACGCGCAGCGCGCCTGCCAGCGGCTTCTCGCCGACAGATGGAGAGAGGTGGCGTGGGTGAGGAGAATATGCCGATGTGAGGAATGGGCTCGAACGTTCGAGTGGTGGAAAGGGCGAAGCGAGAGAGATGACACGCGGCGAGAGGCAACAGGCTAGGAAGAGAGTGACGTCACGCGGGCGCATTGCAAGGGGAGGCGTGGCATACTTGGAACCACCCTGGTGCGGAGGGACAGGGTTACACAGATTAGGCAAAGAGCTGCTTCGCATGTAAAATTAACTGAGTAACCGCTTGCACATTTGTGCATATCAACAATAAAAATTCCACTTTAGCCATGTCACATCGGAAGTGCCCGAGGACAACGTACTGGGTCCTGTTTTGTTCGTTATGTATACATCAATGATTTACCTGCCTGGTTAATCGTTAGCATCCGGCTATTCGCTGATCATTGTATATTGTACTGAGAAATTAATTCCGCTAATAAATCCATGTACTAAATAATGCACTGTTATCTGTCTTTTCCTGTCTTGAGAAATACAGATCACTTTAGATGCCAAAAATCTCTAACGCTCACTGAAGCCGGAAGTAAATAAGTATACAATTTCACTTACTATATTAATGACACACCTCTCACTCGCGTATTCGATCGAAAGTGTTTAGGCGCCACTTTAACACAGTATGTTCGATGGGAAACCCATATCCTCAAGAATATAGCCTCGACTGCCCTACAGAGCCTTTTCTTTTTGAGAAGACGCCTTTATCTGGCACCCCCAAATACAAAGCTGCTAGCATACAAGATGCTTCTTAGACTAGTGTTAGAGTACGCCAGTATTGCTTAGTAGGAACTACTTACAAGAATTTTATCGTAGACAGCGATCGTTGACAATAATTACCATACGGGCAAGGGAAACGGAAACATTCAAAGAGACATACATCCTAATAGAATTCAAAGCCCCTCAAGCACCGCTGTCATCTCCATGCAAAGGCGTGCATCGGCAGCAAAAAAAGGTGCGAATATCTATCTGCTCATGCCCATGCAAAAAAAAAAAGACGGACCTCACCAGCGATCTTCACTTTTCCATCAAAATGCTCCCGTGTTCACTTGGGCGCAGACTGTTTAGTGGAATTAACACTGCCCATAAAACGTATTTATTTTGCAAATATACACTTAACCCTATAAGGCTACACGGCGTTGGTATTTAGGAACAACGCTCGCCATGGAGTGCGTGCTTGTATGCTGCGATCGAGCTAACGCATCGGAAAATATTAATTTTTTTGCTAATCAGCTTTTCTACCTGAACAGTCAAGTTTGTGCCTCAGCAATAGCACTTTTAGATAGGCTGTTCTCAATATAGTGGGTACATTAGCAGTTAATAGCATAAATTGATTTCGCGCGAAGTTGTTCTACCTCAATAAGAAAATCATAATGCCTCGATCTGATTTGCTTCCTCTAACATTTCCTTCCTCTATGGCTCAGACTTCATTATTGAAAGTCTTTGTCAACGTTTGATGATCTTCATGATGATCCTCTCTCACTGATGTCGCCCACCGACGAAAGAGGATCACAGGAACCGGACGTTATTTATTTATTTGATTTGTGCACACGGATACACAAGGACACATAGAAAAGAGGGAGAGCAAGCTAGCAACTGCTGGACAAAAAATCTTAATCGAATCAAGGCGGTTTTGATCGAAAATCTCTTCATCTGTGAAATTTGACTTCTTCTAACCATTTTAAAAGTGATTAGATTTAAAAGTTATATGAGATCCACTATTAAAATAATATTTTCTTGGCCGATTCCCCAGAGTGGGTGTGAGCCATTCGTTTAGGCCATCATCATCATCATCATCATCATCATCATCATCATCATCATCATCATCATCATCATCATCATAATCTGGAGAGGCACAACGCCTGCCCACTCTTTCGGGAGGAGGGAGAAACAAAGGAAACGAAGATTAAGAAACTAAGAAGACCTACATCACTTGCATCGTAGCCAATCTGCCGAAGTGGGTACAAGTCATCGCCAAACAAGTAGAACAAGAAGAAGAAGAAGAATTTCGCTGTACGAACATGTCTTCTAGAGAAACGGCGATACATCGATTGACCCTGGATGATCAGTTCGTGGGGCGCGCTCAAGTAAGCAACAAAATTCTTTCAAAGAAGCTATTTCCTTTCCCAGCATGCATGTTGTGTATCCAATAATGCAGGAGTTGTATCGTGTAGCTGACGGAAGAGTAGGCCTCACGACACGCTTCAGGGTGGGCTGCCCTGTTTTGGCACCACGGCCTGTATAAGTTTGCCGTTTAATCATTTTGATGGAATTTTTATGTAAGCGCGAGCGAACACCGTCTCGCCTAAAATTTATTTAGCTGGTGGTGGCCTAGTTCTTCCCTATGTGTATGTATGTATGTATGTATGTATGTATGTATGTATGTATGTATGTATGTATGTATGTATGTATGTATGTATGTATGTATGTATGTATGTATGTATGTATGTATGTATGTATGTATGTATGTATGTATGTATGTATGTATGTATGTATGTATGTATGTATGTATTGTTACGTGAATGCACACGGGGAACTAGGCGTTTGAAGATATATTTACACAGCGCCAACGCGCAAGCCAAGATGGAGAAAAAGAGCTGTGCCCTACACCAAAGTCACGTCGTCTTCCTGTACACGGTATGACCGTGTACAGCGTCGATTTTACTGTCTAATGCGCCTGTCTAACCGCTTTAATGGGACACTGTCTCATAACATAACCCCCGGGTGCTGAAGCACCGTCTCGGTGCTTTCTGTGATGTTGCCGAATGGTAAAGCTTGAGGCGAGATACATGAACAATGTCTGTAGACAGGGAAGGGGAGGAGGAGGAAGACTCGAGTGGGGCTATCTCGTAGGTCACATCTGTCACCTGGCGCAATACGTGGTAGGGTCCCGAGTAGCGGGAAAGCTGTTTTTACCAAAGTCGAATGCGCCTAGTCGGAGTCCACAATAGCACGAGACAGCTCGGAGTAAAGGAAACTTGGTGAGTTGTAACGCTGCCGCTGCTGATCTTGCGATGCTAAAAGGCGCTGACGGGCAACTTCTCGTGTTTTGCGAGCTCCGGTGATAGCATCGCGGGCGTATTCGGTCGTGGAGTCGACGGCTGTCGGAAAGATGGTGTCAAACGGTAAAGTTGGATCATGGCCAAACACGAGATGGAAAAGTGAAAAACCAGCTGCATCATGGCGTGAGGAATTATAGGCGAGCGTAAACAAGAGCAATACAACGTCCCAGTCCTGGTGATCAAACGATACGTACATCGCGAGCATATCAATTGAAGTCCGGTTGAATCGCTCAGTCAGTCCGTTAGTTTGCGGGTGGTAGGCTGTCCTAAATTTGTTTTGTCTCGCAGGAGCGAAGCAGGTCTTCGATAACTCTGGATGGGAAATAGCACCCGCGATCTGTGAAGAGTTGGCGTGGGGCGCCATGATGAAGTAAGACGTCGTGCAGGAGAAAATCGGCAACGCCCGTGGCACAGCTGGTTGGCAGAGCCCGTGCAGTAGCGTACCGGGTAGTGTGATCCGTCGCAACAGCTATACACTTATTCCCAGAAGTGGACGCAAGGAAAGCGCTTAGGAGGTCAAGACCAAGTCGAAAGAAAGGATCAAAGGGAACGTCAAGTGGTTGGAGAAACCCAGCGGGACTCATAGAAGGTTTTTTTTTCGGCGTTGACACTGGTCGCATAAGGCGACGTAGCTGTGAACCGAGCGATAAAGACTAGGCCAGTAAAATCGACGCTGCACACGGTCCTACGTCTGAGACAGTCCGAGGTGACCGGCAGTGGGAGCGTCGTGGAGCTGGCCGATCACGCTAGCACGTAAGTGGGAAGGTACCACAAAGAGCAGTTCGGGTCCACAGGGCGGACGTTGTAACGGTACAATGTGCCATCCTTGATCACGAACAATTGAGTAAACGGATCTGGTGCCGCAAAATGAAGATTCTCGATGATGTTACGTAAGACAAGATCTCGCTGCTGTTCCTCACGAATGTAGCTTAAAGAGGAGAGAGAAAGCACACATGGCGCTTCATCGAACGCCTCAGGTGGGTCCACTAGATTCCGAGATAAGCAGTTAGTGTCATGGTGTAAACGGCCAGATTTGTAGGACACCGAGCAGTTATACTCTTGGAGTCGTTGTGCCCATAGACCAAGGCGCCCAATGGGGTCCTTCAAGGATGCGAGCCAGCAAAGTGCGTGGTGATCGGCTGTGACGGTGAAGGAAGGAAAAAATAGACGGAAAAGAACGGCAGGGAGGTTAACCAGCCTATAGGCAGCCGGTTTGCTACCCTGCGCATGGGAGAGGGATGAGGGAGAGGAAAGATAGAGAGCAGAGAAAAAGAACGGCAGGGAGGTTAACCAGCCTATAGGCAGCCGGTTTGCTACTCTGCGCATGGGAGAGGGATGGGGGAGAGGAAAGATAGAGAGCAGAGAGGGAAGAGAGAAACACAGCACATTCATCAGCACACGCGCGCACACTCATAGTCCAGTCTTGTATTTCGCGGTGTGTGACATTACTGTTACAGTCGCTTGTTCAAGTCCGTGTCACGTAGGAAGTTCAACAGAGCTTTCGTCACCTTCTGTTGCAATGTCTTCTCTCGGGCACTTGACAGAATAGTGTCCACAGACATTTGGCTGTTGTCGATACGCACAAAAGCGGACGCCAGTGACTGTCTCTGGATTTCATACAACGGACAGTCACACAGGATGTGGTGTAGCGTCTTTTTGCAATGACAGGCATCGCAGAGGGCGTTGTCGGCCATTCCTATGGCAAAGGAATAAGATTTTGTAAATGCCACTCCAAGCCATAAGCGATGAAGAAGGGTGGCTTCTCTTCGGTCGAGTCCAGTGGGCATGCGGAGAGCCATCAAAGAGGACAGGTGGTGTTGACGATTTGTATCGATGCTTGGTGGGCACCATAGTTAAATTGTTATTTCACGCGCAAGTCGTCGAAGATTACTGACAGCATCGGTCCGCGAAAGTGGTATGGCTTCCTCTCGTGTTCTTTCAAGGGCTGCCCGCGCGGCAGTATTGGCATGTTCGTTCCCTATGATGCCGCAGTGACTTAGCAGCCATTGAAGCGTCACATGATGCCCTTTCTCGTGACGGTGAAATGTCCACCATGTAAATAGGGCCGAAACTTTGCTACTGTCCAAACGAGAGCAATGCACTCCCTTTCGGTGATTGAGCAGTTCTTTTCCGCTTGCGAGAAGTGACGGCTGGTATATGCGATAGCGCGGGCGCATGCAGCTGCTTTGATGCTGGACCAAAACAGCACCAATTTCGTTGCCACTGGCATCGGTGTGGACTTCTGTAGGGGCGGCATTGTCAGAATGGGCCAGAACAGGTTGTTCTATGAGCAATGTAAGAAGTGTAGAGAACGCCGTAGCCTGCGCAGCACCCCATGCGAACGAGACATATTTTCTCAGTAAGTTTGTGACAATACGGGCTATTTCCGCAAAGTTGTTCACAAAACGTCGAAAGTACGAGCTTAGAAAGAGAAAGCTGCGCACTTCCTCAGTACACGTCGGAACGGGGAAGTTCCACACGGCTCGCACTTTATCGTGATCAGGACGTACACCAGAGGAGTCGACAAGGTGGCCCAACATGGTTAGTTGCTGGCGTCCTAAGTGGCACTTTGAGGACTCAGTTCGAGACCGGCATTGCGAAAAACAGCCAGTATTGAGGATAGGTGGTCGAGGTGGGTCTCAAAGGTCGTAGAAAAGACGATAACGTCGTCAAGGTAACAAAGACAAATTGACCATTTGAACCCACGCAAAAGAGAGTCCATCATCCGCTCGAAGGTGGCCGGAGCGTTGCATAACCCGAAGGGCATGACCTTGAACCGGTAAAGACCATCGGGCGTGACAAAAGCGGTATTTTCGCGGTCCGTGTCGTTGACAGCAATTTGCCAGTACCGTGATCTTATATCAATAGAAAAAAAGTACTTAGCGCCGTGAAGACTATCCAGGGAGTCGTCTATGCGCGGTAGCGGGTAGACGTCTTCTTTAGTGATTTTGTTCAGATGTCGGTAGTCAACACAGAATCGCCAAGTGTTGTCCTTCTTTTTGACAAGAACTACAGGGGAAGCCCATGGACTACATGATGGCTCACTTATGTCTCTGGCGAACATTTTGTGTACTTCTGCTTGAATTATGTGACGCTTGGTGAGAGATACGCGGTATGGCCGTTGATGGACACGTGAGGCACCACCGGTGTCAATGCGGTGCTTTACAGCAGTGGTTTGACCTAGCGGACGATCACAAAAGGTAAATACGTCCCAGTATGACTCAAGGACGTGAAGGAGTGCGGCAGCTTGATGCGGTAAAAGGTCTGACGCGATCATTTTTTCAACGTCAGCAGACGGGCTTGCTTGCGAAGATCGAGTATGCATGTAGGTGCAGTGTCCAGCATCGTTCGAAGACAGAGCTGAGATGACACATTCGTCAGAGGGAGTGAGCATGGCGAGGACGATTCCACGCGGGAACACTGGTGGACACAGAGCAAAGTTAAGCACAGGAATTCAGGCGCGGTTTGCACGCAACTGAATAACAGTGTGTGGTAAGGTAACACTGTGAGTCAAAAGAATGGATGAGATGGGCGCGAGCAGATAGTCGCCATCGGATACAGGTGGTGAGGGCATTACGGTGATGCAGGTCACAGATTGCGGTGACAAACGGACATGCTCAGCAGGGCACATACGAGCTTGGAAGGGACTGGGTGGATTAATCGGACACGGTAGGTCAAGTTGCACAGTATCAGCTAAACAGTCGATGAAGGCGGAATGAGTGGACAAAAAGTCAAGACCGAGGATCACATCAATGGTGCAGTGAGATAGAACAGGGAAGAGAACTGAAGTTTGACGGCCGGCGATAGTAACGCTTGCAGTTCAGACGCCGATAACAGAAGCTGTACCACCATCAACAACATGAACACTGCGTGAAGGGACTGGAGTAAGGACTTTCTTTAAGCGGTCAGGAATGTGCAGGCTCATCACAGAAATATGGGCGCCAGTGTCTACCAATGCTTTAACAGATAAACCGTCCACTTCAACATCAATCAGGTTCTGGTTGGTCGGCAGCGTCAACAGAGGAATCCGAGAGCAAGTCGTACCAGCAGCGTTCCCTCCAGGAGCTGCAGCCGTTAGTTTTTCGAAGAAGACTGCCGGGCAGAGCATGGGGACGGGGAACGAGAAGGCGGCGGAGACCTAGAAAATCTACGTCGAGGTGAAGGCTAGCGACTGTACTGGGCTGGTGTCGTAGTGGTCATGTCTTAATTAGCTGAGCCATCATGCTGTGGTAGTTCCTGATTGATTGATTGATTGATTGATTGATATGTGGGTTTTAACGTCCCAAAACCACCATATGATTATGAGAGACGCCGTAGTAGAGGGCTCCAGAAATTTCGACCACCTGGGGTTCTTTAACGCGTGCACCCAAATCTGAGTATACGGGCCTACAACATTTCCGCCTCCATCGGAAATGCAGCCGCCACAGCCGGGATTCGCTCCCGCGACCTGCGGGTCAGCAGCCGAGTACCTTAGCCACTAGACCACCATGGCGGGGCCCGTGGTAGTTCCTGGCCATAGAGACGGGCAGGTGAGTGTAGGTTGGGGAAGCTTGAGTTTGCCCGATACGGTGAGGTCCACGTGCTTCGGCAATGACGGGAAATGTGTCCCACTCGTTCACATCGAAAGCAAATCGGCCTGTCGTCAGGCGTCCTCCACGCATTTGGGTCACGGTAACGTGGAGCAGGGCGGCGATATTATTGTGGCTGATTGGAGGTAGATGAACTGACGGCGTCGGGATGGTGCACAGAACAGACCGCGTGAGTATCCGCGTTGGCTAGTTCTTTGCGAACAACGGTCTGGATTAGCGATATGGTCGGCTGAGGATCGCTTAGTGCTATATAGTGCTCTCAATGGTGCGGGTGATATGACCTCGATTTCGCAGCGTATGATTGTCGTAATGTCACCGGAGTGTGAATTGGGCTGGGTCGTAATACGGAGATCCTCGCAAGTTGATGTCACAGCAGTTTTGGTTAGGTGCGTAAAGTGGTGGGCAATGCGACGGCTTTTCGCCTGTTGAAAGCATTGGCACTCCAAGATGACATCTTGCACAGTGGAACAGTCTTTGCACACAAGGAGGTTAAATGCATCGTCTTCGATGGCTTTGAGCACGTGCGCTACCTTGTCGGTTTCAGCCATGGTTCGGTCAACTTTACAGCAAAGGGTCAGCACATCTCGTATATACGCCAGGTAAGACTCCGTAGATGTCTGAACACGTGTGCCAAGTTCTTTCCCAACGGCCTTCTTGCAGCCGGCAGACTGACCAAACAACTCGCGTAACTTGGTTGTCACAGAACGAGCGCTAAAAATGGGCGTGCCGCCAAATTCTTGCGATAACGCGCGGGAGAGACGCCGCGAGGTCAAAAGAAAAAAAGAAAACAAACATCCAAGGCTCCCCGGGCGCGCGCTTCTCCCATCGGAAGCGTGGCTTCGCCGACGAACCTCCTCACCCCACATCGGCGGCCGAGCAAGCACTGGAAATTTCTAGAAGGAAAGGGCCGTGTTATGCCGGGTTGAGTCATCTGTCGGGGACGGCCCTCATACAGTCTCGTGCCTTCCCCCATCCTCCGCTGCGCATCGCGCCGACGAAATGACGAGAACTTTCTGGAATGTCGCGCGGAAGGTATTTAACCGAGCAGCGGAGATGAGAGAGCAGGAGAAGACAGAAGTTAGCGCCAGAGCGCGTAGGGTATCCCGCCGTGTAGTCGGCGAAGGTTTTGTCCGTAGGGACAAAGCAGGAGAAGACGTGAGGTTTCCTGGAAGAGAAACTTCGGAGGAGAAGACGGAAGTTAGCGCCAGAGCGCGTAGGGATTCCGCCGTGTAGTCGGCGAAGGTTTTGTCCATGGTGACAAAGCAGGAGAAGAAGATGATTTCCACCTGAGGGGTGACGACTCGAGCTACAGGCAAGAGTGTGTGTTTACCGCTATCGAGCGAAGACGCGTGGCAACGGCTGCGTGTGTGAAGCCGACGTGTTTCCGGCGAAGAAGTTTGAAGCTTGGAGAGTGGCCAATTGAAGACGCGAGGTTTCCTGGAAGAGAAACTTAAGCGAGGTTTCCTGGAAGAGAAACTTCGAGGGCAGCGGAACGACCACAACGCTGGACTTTGAGTGAGTGATTCTCGGAAGAGTATCATCCAGACTTTTGTTCCAAGAACTTTGGACTAAATAGGTTTCCTATCTCTTTAGTCTTTAAGTGTCTTGGTTGTTCAATGCATGCGACTGCAATGTAGTGCGTATTGTTGTCTGTGTCCGTTGTTTCGAGTGTGGCTGATTGTACTGTGTAGTACGTTGTTTGATTGGTGACATATTGTACTCAACTATTGTGGAGTGTGCATTCTTGTGTATGGTTTTCGATCTGCCATTATTGAGAATATAATTTTGTTTGTTTATCAACTCTTGGCTCTGACTTGTTCTTTGGGCCACAGCCGGCGTCCGCTGGCGCGCCAAATAGGACCACATCTAAATTGTCCACGCTTTCGTGGTGCGGTTCGGGGGGCCGATACTTCGGCCCTTGGAATTAGCCCGGCGATCGCCTCCCTAATTGACGGGACCTGTGTGACAATTATTCTGGCGTCCGAGACACAGGACCTTTGGTGCACAGTGTGTCCAAAGTAGTGAGAAAGAGCCTCGAGTTGTCATAGTGCTATCGGAACGATTTTGTGTGTTGTTCAGTGTTCTCGTGACCCAGAGCAGGGGAGTGTTCCGATAGACTGATTTAGGCAGATACTTTTTACATGCGGCAAGGTTTTATTTGCGAGACACAATGGATCTCGAAAAGTTAGTCGCTCTTAGTGAGAAGATGGGTCTTTCTGGCGCCGAACTACGGAAATGGGTAAGCCAGAAGGAGAAAGAGGCGGTGGAGAGAGAGAGGTTGGCCGCTGAGAGGGCGCGAGAAGAAAGAGAGGCAAAGGAGCGACAGCTGAAAGAAGAAAGAGAGCAGCAATTGAAGTTGGAGCTGGAGAGAGAGAAGTTGGCAGCCGAAAGGGCGAGAGAAGAAAGAGAAGCGAGGGAGCGACAGCTGAACGAAGAAAGAGAAGCGGAGATGGCTGAAAGGGAACGGCAGCGGCAGCACGAAATAGAACTCGAGCGGCTCCGTTTGCAACAGCGAAGCGAAACTCCCGTCCAAGCTAGAGTCGAAAGCAGCGAACGGGAAGATCATGGCTTCCACTTGAACCCAAGCGAGCTGCTCGTAGCGTTTGATGAAAGGAAGGACGACCTTGACGCGTACCTTCACCGATTTGAGACGATTGCGAGGAGCCAGAATTGGCCGGAACATCAATGGACAACTGCTTTGAGTACTTGCTTGAGTGTTGAAGCGCTCAGTGTGTACGGTAGGCTGACGCCGACCGATGCAGCCAACTATGCAAAGGTGAAAGCGGCTTTGCTGAAGCGATTTAGATTTACTGTGGAAGGATTCCGGGACAGATTTCGGACAGGAAAGCCAGCTGATGGTGAGACGGCTACGGAGTATGCCACCCGACTTTGCCATTATTTCGACAGATGGATTGAACTTTCCGGGACAGCGCTAGGGTACGATGAGCTTAGAGAGCTCCTAATTAGAGAACAATTTCTTACTAGTTGTCACCCAAGCCTGTCGCTGTACTTGAAAGAGAGGAAGGCTGAGTCACTTGAAGGAATGCTTGAATAGGCTGATCAATTCTTGGAAGCGCAATTCTTGGATACTTCGGCCCTTGGAATTTGCCCGGTGATCGCCTCCCTAATTAACGGGACCTGTGTGACATTGGTCTTGCATACGTCCCAGCTCGTGATCACGTCCACATTGTTATTTAACCATGCCTTGACCATTCCTTTCAAATAAAAGATGATGTTTGCCAGCATCAAGGTTGGGTCCAACCTGTGCTTTTCGCTGACGAGCTCGTTGAGTTTAAGCCACTCATCCACGACCTCGCCTTCCGTTCCCGAAAAGTTGCCGGGATCGCGGGGTGGAGCGGCCATGAGAAAAACAGGGGAGGTCGGCGCCGTTGATGCATTCGGCGCGGCAGTTGACGAGGCGTCGCTGCCGGTGGACATGTAGGGAGCAGTGACTAGGCGTCCGCTGCGTAACTTCGTCGTGCGTTGTAACCCAGTGCCTTCCACCAAAATGATACGTTAAGGCACGCGGGGAACTAGGCGTTTGAAGATATATTTACACAGCACCAACGCGCAAGCCAAGATGGAGAACAAGAGCTGTGCCCTACACCAAAATCACGTCGTCTTCCTCGGCACCTGTGTAACCGCTTTAGTGGGACACTGTCTTATAACAGTGTGTATGTATGTATGTATGTATGTATGTATGTATGTATGTATGTATGTATGTATGTATGTATGTATGTATGTATGTATGTATGTATGTATGTATGTATGTATGTATGTATGTATGTATGTATGTATGTGTGTATGTATTTATGTATGTATGTATGTATGTATGTATGTATGTATGTATGTATGTATGTATGTATGTTCAGAAAATATGAAAATTTTCGAGGTTGCTATCGACCCATCAAGCACCCTTATTTGAGCCAATAACCATTATGTTGGCACATGAATGGACCGGTGCCCTACGGGTCAGAAAACATGACGCACCAACATCATGCGGCTGCTGCATGATTAGCGGTTGTACGAGCGCGTCATGTGACACCAGAAGATGGCACGATTCATGCCACGGGAATGCACTTAACGCTCGTCACGGACATCTACTAGCGCTACATTCTTTCATTTGATTTAGGTACGTTTTGAAGCAGTAACTCATTGAAGGGTCACTGATCTGATAAGTGCTTGTGGGTATTTCAAAGCTTTTAATTGCAAACAGAATTTTTTGACCTGTACGATGGAGGCCGTATATATGGTGGACTATCCACCTTGCAGCGTTACGTCACTCACGCACACACACGCCAGTGACGTTAGCGCAGAACATGTGTACGCCGGATAAGCATAAATCCAATGCGCGATGCTGAAATCACTAACAGCTATACATGCCTCATCAGGTTTATTAGCATGCTTAATAGTACTTTTTTTGGAGGGAGATGGGGCGAGTTGATGTGCGTTCATATTGGGCTTTCAGGTGAGACAACACGATCTAAAGAAAAGACACAAGACAGAGCGCCAGGAAGACCTGCCTTATTTCAGAAAAAGATATGAATTACCCTCAGCCGATGCGAAGTAAACATGTTGGCATCTCTGGTGGTCAGACAATGTAATAAAGGTTTTCCCGGATTTATAAACTACTACAGAAATGCAATTAAGGCAAATGTCACTTTTTAGGGGCCAAGCTCCTTATGGCGTGGCTTGGGCGTCCCTCGTATGTAACCACCAGTGGCACATACCCGAAATAGGTATAACACTTGACCTCCAAGGTGGTGCCAGTGAGAGATTTCTTCTGTGCGTTGTTTAACAATAAAAAATAGTGCTCAAAGTACATGCCAATGGCTGCTAATGGGGAATGAGAGACATGAGCATTCGGCTTTTAGTCAACGCGCACGCTGCAATCCCCATTAGCAGCCATTGGCATGTATATTGAACACTATCGGACAAGAAAGGGATGCTACATTATACTCGCTGGGTGTAACCTCCTTAGCTTTAGAAAGGTTTAGCGAGCGTTGAGCCGCAGTGCCATGAATACAATGAACTTGTATATACCATGAATGAACTCAAGGTGGTTAAAAATGAGAAGTAGATACGAAGCGCAAGCCGTAAGAAAGTAAAAAGCCGAATTCTCTTGTCTCTCATTTCTCATTAGCAGCCATTGGCATGTAAATTGAGCCCTATCTGACAGGGAAAGGTTGCTACGTTATACTCGCTGGGCGTAACCTCCTTGGTTTTCGAAAGGTTTAGCGAGCGTTTGGTCGCAGTGCCATGAATACAGTGAACTAGAATATACCATGAACTCGAGGTGGTTAAAGGTGGGAAGTGGACCCAAAGCGTAGGCCGTAAGAAAGTGTGCGTGTGCCACCTCTCGTTTAGTCCTTGGAATGTCCGCTGGATGGCGGTGCTTCTATATGGGGAATATATGATAAAAAGACGCGAGATGGTGGGACTTGGAGTGTTGAATAGATGAATGCACGAACACACAAACAGATGCATGGATGGACGCATGAACGGACGCAGGGGCGGATGCATGAAAGAACGCAGGGACGGGCGCACAAACAGACGCATGGACGGTCACACAGACGGACGCATGGACGGACGAATGCTTCGCCCCACTCTCCATCATTCACTCCGTGGATATGCTGCCATTTTTTCTCTGCTACACAACGCTCCCATAATACTCTAGATGTTTTACCTTTGCTCCTGGCGACAACGCACACGTAGAAAAGCATGGTCCACAAGTGCTTGAAGGGAAATTTCTAATATGCTTATGCAAATTCGAGCCATCGCTGTTATTCTCAACATTTCATTCATGATCCCTCATCTACTCATTTAAATATTCAGCGTTCGTAGGAACAGCCGCATGCAAGAGTACCCCTTAGGCACATCTCGTGTACGATAGCCCATGCTGAGTTCAGTATGGTCTCTGACACCTTACGTGTTTGTTTGTTTTTTCTCTCTAAGAGCAAAGACCTGTCCTCCAGCATGAATAGCGGGCATTTGCGAGACAACGATATATACTGTATAACGATAGACATAACAATATATACTCTACCCTGCTAAAATCTCCGGGCTGGAAAGAGGTTAAACCCCAGGTGACCGAAATTTCCGGAATCCTTCACTACGGCACTTCCCATGGGCATATGGCGTTTTTGGGGTGTTTCTGTGCATGGCTACAGTTATATAGGACACTTATGGCAGTTACGAACGAAACCGTGGGCCTGCGCACGCATCGCTTAATTCGGCATTAACACTTGCGCACGAAGAACACAAATAGACGTGCTGCAAGTGTCAAGCTCAGTTCTCGTATTACTTCTTGCACATGCTGCTGTTTGCCCCCAATACTCGCCCTTCCTGTTTGTTTTATTAAATAGTTGGTATGCACGGTATAGAGGCTACAGCTCTCATTCTCTTGCTTGTTTCAACTTTGCGGCGGAAGTCTTTGCGCACAAGTTCATTATTGGGCAGCCATGAATGAACACGCCAGTATTAGCAGAGCACGCCAAGAATACGTGCGAGTGACGTTTAAATTTATTGCAGTTATTCTGAAGCTGGAGAACACGCTATAAGTTGTTCCTTTCATTGCAACCACCATTGATTGTACGTAGGCGACTAGTGGTGAGGCCGAAGCGGGTGACACCGAGGGGACCAAGGAGAGGCAAGCTCCTCCCTCAATTGCTGGCCCCGAACAACCGCACGAAGGCCAACACCCCAGCGATGATGCTGTGTTGATCAGAAGCGTGCGTACCTTGGCTTGGTTCTGGGGACTACTCCCCGGAATGCTAGCGGGTGCTACGATCACCTACCTGGAATGGTCCAAGGTAAATGACTCGCATTGACTCGCATTGTACATTGTACAATACCACGGGCACTCTCATTCAGGCTACGTATAATGGTGGTCCACCTAGACTGGTTATGCAATAAATACAAGGAATAAGAAAAAAAACTTCGGAGACATTATCGTATCGCGCATAAATGTCAAGATGAAAGATGCGTCGGCCCTTAATAGGCTCGCACAAACATTTGGTCCCTTGAGACACACTGCTGATTGTATACATGTGTTCGAGCATCTAGCTCTTCGCGTGCTTTAGTTTAAGCAAGTGCATCATTCCCCAGGAAGCGGCTGATTGAATAAGCAGTCCTTATGAAGTGATTCTGGAGTGGTTTCTTTCGAGGAATTGCATAAGCGATTATCACTCGCCATTTACTTTGTAAACACTGGTGGCATCTGACCCTTCAACGCAATCCCCATTGCCTGACAGTTTAAAGGCAGCACATCGTCTCATGATATCAAGACGGCAGGTAGAGATGTGAGTAATATTTTCGGTAGTGCAATAATTTCACAAAGCTCTGTCTATCATTTTTGGCATGCTGAGTGTGATGCTATGAATACCTGATTGAAACGCTGAAAATTTTTCACACCCTAGAGCTATCATTCATTTTGAGATACCTTCACATATGTAATGACCCATTCAATAATTAGTACTCTAATTATTAAACATAAAACACTGCTTTGCGTACTGCAGGCGCTTTAAGCTCCTATCTATCTATCTATCTATCTATCTGTCTGTCTGTCTGTCTGTCTGTCTGTCTGTCTATCTATCTATCTATCTATCTATCTATCTATCTATCTATCTATCTATCTATCTATCTATCTATCTATCTATCTATCTATCTATCTATCTATCTATCTATCTATCTATCTATCTATCTATCTATCTATCTATCTATCTATCTATCTATCTATCTATCTATCTATCTGTCTGTCTGTCTGTCTGTCTGTCTGTCTGTCTGTCTGTCTGTCTGTCTGTCTGTCTGTCTGTCTGTCTGTCTGTCTGTCTGTCTGTCTGTTCGTTCGTTCGTTCGTTCGTTCGCTCGTTCGTTCGTTCGTTCGTTCGTTCGTTCGTTCGTTCGTTCGTTCGCTCGCCCGCCCGCTCGCCCGCTCACCCGCTCACCCGCTCACCTGCTCACCCGCCTACGTGGAGTGCTTTTGTGGTCACTACCTCAACTTGGGGTAAACCAGAATCACTATGAGGGTGTAAGATGGGTTGATGATATGACACGCTGGTAGTGACATGAATAATGCCCAATCCAGTCGCTTACGTCACGAAACCTTTTCTGCCAGGCGTGTGCCACGTACCCACGGGCGGGTATGTGCCACAGACATGTGGGTACGTGCCCCATGCAGGCGATTGAAAGTTTATATCTACCCAAGAATGCCGATAACTTACATGTGTAATTTTAACGCGTGAGCATCAAGAAAAAGCTCGCATCGGTAGCTTTGTCCCAACAAATGCAAAGAATATCAGGGCCCTGCAGGAATCGAACCCCAGCACTCTCCGTGGCAATGAAATATTCTTCCACGGAGCCACGCCAGGGCTCGAAACTACTTTTCAAATAGACGCTATATTTTTGGAAACTACAATTGTAGTTGCACTGTTGGCTATCAAATTTCTAAACGTCACGTTTGTACTCCTACAACACAGCCGTCACGTCGGGTTAATGTCAATCGTTGATAGGGGCCATTCGCTTTAGTTGATTTATGTAGCAGCGTCCAGGGCTTCCATCCTTGCGAGCACCAGCGTATATCAGCTTACTGCTTCTGGTGTTGCTGATATCCACGTTGCTGCTGGAATCATTATGCAGCTGGAAACAACCGTTTATATAAAAAATTGCGGCTGTTTAACGTATCTCTGTGCGTAAATTTGTACATATTTTAAGCAAGACTTCATGCTGTGTCGCTCAGTAAAAAAAAATTACGAAACAGTCATTTTCAATCCGCATGTTTAGCAAAACTTTCGTTGCCAAGGCAAGTTGTATCAGCTGAATTATTTATTACTACAACGTGTACAATATGTTCTTTTTGAGAAGAGTAGTTCTCTCCAAGACATATAATAAACTAAACAGCAAAATGTTCTTTTTTATGTTGTATGGTGTTTTGGCCTTTGTTTGTGTATAGTTTAATTAAAAGGCCGTTATTCACGCATGCACTACGCAGTCCGCGAGCACGCCGATTTTGTATAACGTCCTCTCCCACCCCACTCCTGTACAATAGTAAGCGCAAATATTCGGTGTGCTACGAATGCAATTAAATGGTATCACTGAGGTATTGTACGCCATAGCACGTTCATGAAATACGAGACAGTGTGGGTAATAATTCAGAAATAAGGCAAACTGGTGTTGTTTAAGCACATGAAATGTAGTATATGCTAGGTATCGAATCCACAATCATCCGCGCGCCAGCGGAACACCATAACTCCGGTGAATAACAGCTGCATGACGCTTTTTAGCTTATATTTATGTGCACCCTAAAAAACCTCAGGTGGTCGAAATTTCCGCAGCCCTTTGCTACGGCGTCTGTCATAATCAGTAGTGCTTTTGGGACGTTGAATGCCAAATATTATCGCGATAGCAGTTATATATGGACAGTCTTGGCTTTTTTTTTTTTGCCGTCAGCGCCGTCATTCAGCGCATATGTATACGTATCTATATAAATGACCACTCATAAAAAAGCCACCTGTACTAGGGCGGCAATGTACAAATGAGAAGTAAGCGCGGCGCTTATCTCTAACGCGTACTTTACCCCGCGAAGGGGGTGGGGGATGAAATGCTTGTGCGCATGCGCCTATTTTTTGGTGGGAAGAATCGCGTGCCTTCGGCTTTCACTGGAACGATTGCGTTAGTTGCCGGGTCCACAAAGGTCACTTCGCGGTCTCTGCACAGGCCCCGTTTGCAAAAAGAGCGTGCTTTCCATACACAGCGATGTATAAAAACTGGGACAATTGTTAGTTTGCACTCATAAGTACCTGTGATTACGTTTAGCGCGTCGTTTTTGTTTAAACAGCGCACTACGTGTTGAGTGGGAAACGCTGTTAGTTTGCTCTAGTCCTGTGTGTGTTGTTTTGGTGTGTGATTTGTGCATGAGCAGCGCGCTGCACGTTCTGATCTGCTTGCCGTTCTCACCGTGACATTCCAAGTTGTTGCTGTTGAAATCATCGCTTCGCCCTTTACGATGAAACAGGGACTTTTGATTATTAAAAGTACGTACGCGTGCATTTCGCAGATACCACTGAATAATTCTAACACGCTTGCATCTTTCCCGAAATACCTATTTGCTTTAAACCTACATGTTTTAGAAGAAAAGCAATATAAACCAGCATCTGGATTTACTTCATATTCATGGACAGTAGCAGTTTAAATCATGGTAATCTTCTGAAAGCATCACTCAGTTTCCTCAGGACACTGCACGTGAGATGATTTCGTTTCATTCGTAAAAATTTTCACTTTCGGCAAGAAACTTACCTTTGCAGACACATATGAGGACATAGAAGTAAGCTGTCTTCTAGGAGCCCTCAGTCTTTTTAATAGAGAAATTCGGTGGTATAAGATATCTAATGTGGAATGCAGATCAGAGACGATATGGCTGAGCAATGCAACACCAGCGACTGCCGGTACGCGACAGAGCTCCTGAGATCGGTGATAGATCGAAGTTTCAAGCCGTGCGACGACTTCTACAGCTTCGTGTGCTCGCGCTACTATGGACCTCAGTACACCGTACTGGCTTCGGTGAGTGTTGAGCTCTCATATTAGCGCAGTGTGAATGACGAGTGTCAGCTGAGCAGGCCTACAAGAAAATTGTGGAATGAGCACGGCAGAGTCACGCCTAGTCTGTAGAGTGAAAATTTGCTATAGTGCATGTGCCTGTAAATTCCCAACTATTATTGAAAAAAAATTAGGGTGGCTTCGCATTGCGGACGTGAATCCTGACAGAAGTGCGGAGCTCGGCTGCCTTCTTTGTTTCTCTTATGTTTTCTCATTTTTCCTCATATTGTTTTTTTCTTTCGATGTTTTTTTTC
This sequence comes from Rhipicephalus microplus, assembly GCF_043290135.1. Taxonomy (NCBI): domain Eukaryota; kingdom Metazoa; phylum Arthropoda; class Arachnida; order Ixodida; family Ixodidae; genus Rhipicephalus; species Rhipicephalus microplus. Next base: position 141,166,172 of record NC_134703.1, read on the forward strand.
ATTTTTTCTGTCTCAATTTCTATTTATAACATTCTCTCTTTAGCCATTTCTTTTTCTTTCTTGCTGGTTATAATTTTATTCCTCTTTTTGCCTTTTCTCTCTGTTTGTTGCACACCTGCTTGCTATGTTTTTTTCTATTGTTATAGCTGGGTTTCCCTGCGTTACGCCAAGCGCGCTATTTGTTTTCTCCTTATCATCCCGACTGAAGATCGTCAATGTGCTCAAGTCATTGAATATGAACTTTATCGAGAACCTAAGAAGAAAGAAAGCAGTACCGAAAGCCCACCAATCAATCCGATGGCTCCACCCAGGTCGGCACCGGTAAACAGAGTCCTTTGGCGATGGCCCGGGCCCTCTCGACAGCCTTGAGCTGAGCGATGAGCTCTGTGCTGCGAAACACGGAGTACCAGGAGGACTGGTCGCGAAAGTCTGTGCCTACGTTGGCAGGGCACAGCCAGAGCATGTGGTCAAAATTGTGATATTCGGGGCCACAGTGTGGACTTACCGTGGAGAAGTCAGAATTGAATCTGCTTAATGCCGCTGGTCAAATGTATGTACGGATCTGCAACTGTCTGTAAGTGATTGCTTGTGCTCTGTCGAGATTTGAGGGAGGAGGAGAAAAATTTCGACGTTCTAGTCTAGGATGACAGGTGAGTCCATGGTATAATACGAGCAAGGTCTTTCTGGTTGAGGTTCCTGCAGATTGCAGTGAAGCGAGAGGGTGGACCACAGACGCGGAAAATGACTGAGTTTTCAAGGAAGTTGGTGAGCCCGTTCGTTTGGGTTGCAGCCAGGGAGGCCGGAATTGTTTCCCATGTTAGCCGGAAACCATGTGATGTGTGAGGACGGGAATCTTTTTCCTTCGTTTTGTCCTTGAAGAGCCTGTTAACAACTGTAGCTGCCTTCTAAGAGACCAGAACCACCAAAAAAGTTCTTATAGCTGTTCTAGAGTCCAAGTAAATAACAGAGGCTCCCGTGCAGTTTCGAAGGACTAGCGCAATGTCCATTTCTTCTGCTTCTTGAGTGAAGCTTTAACTACCGTGGCTGCGTTGACGAGCGAGCCCTGGGCGTCCACCACAGAGACTGCGTAGGTACCTCGATTCCAATATTTTGCAACATCAAAGAAGAGGATCTGCGTATCGTTGCGCATGTTCTTGGTGAGTATGGCCTTGGCTCTCACTTTTCTTTGTCCTTGAATGTAGGTCGGGGGTATGTTTTTGTGAACCGGACCAACTGTTCTCGTTTTCGTGGTGTGTGTGCAAAGTTGGGACTTCTCTGGCGGCATAAATAGGGCCGGAAGGCTGGCTTCTAACAAGATCTCGTTGCCCGCCCTTGAGAGTCAGAGCCGACTATTCTGGGCGTGCCGCTGTGCCTCAAAGAGCTTGGTAGCTGTATTGTGCATGCCCAATAAGAGCAGTCGTTTCGTACTAGTGTTGCGAGGGAGGCTGTGGACCCTGTTCAATCCTTTTCTAGTTAACGTATCAATTGCTCGGATAACTAGACAAAGACTCTTTGTTCGTGCGAGCATGAGCTCAATATGTCATGCTACGATGACCGCGTACTACAGCGCACAATAGCCCCGCTTTAAAATTTGGAGGACCCTTAAGCTTTGCATCTAAACGGGGAAGCTTTAAGCACTGAGTGTATGCAACGTTTTTGAACTTGTCAGTCAACCACTAGAGTGCAGTGGCGTGTGAGCATTTTGCAGTGCGTCACTCGCTTCAACTATCAAGTCATTAGGATAATCCCATGTTCTGACGCCCGATAGCAATGTACGCTTGTACCATGCATTACTACGCCAATAGTTAATGTTGTATTGTGAAGCATGAATACAGGACTAGTGTGTTTGTAAAGCATGAAAGTTACCTTCACTGATTTGCAAACAGAGGGAGGTATTTTCATGGTACGCACAAGAAGAGGGGTGGCAGAAGAAGGGTGGCTAAACAATACAAACTTTTGTATTGTTTATTTTATTCGCATCATTCTCGAGTTTTTGCTCACACAAAGATGATTTTTCGGTCACAATCAACGACGCCAACGCCGGAAATTCTGCTAAACGAGCTCGTTAGAGCTATCGCGTCAATATATTTCGCCTCCTTCTCTGTACGGCATAGTGGCCACGGTAGGCATTTTCCACAACCCAGCTTTGCAGTTATTACGGTTACAGCAAATGTTGCAACTATATCCAGCACAGAATATACCGATAGAAATAACATTGCTTTTTTTCCTAAATTGAAATTCATCGCCCCTCTTTAAGCACTGCTATTCAACATTGCACCAGCTACCATGGGCCGTTCTTAAAAAAGGGTATAAGGTAAAAATATCTAGAAAACTTGATCAATTCAGACACTGTAGTTTTTGTTTGTGGACATGCAACATGTCACCATAGCTGAAGTTTGTAAACCTTGAAAGGCATTTCGATCACTCTGCCGCAAATGCTCAATGTTTTTTTTCTTGTAGATTTCTGAAGCTGTTCTGCAATCTAGAACGCTGTTATTTGGTCGATGAGACATTCCGTATGATACGCCATCATTATTGGTACCCCGTTCCTAAATTATGGTATTAGGTCGCTGCGACATTCAATACGACACGCCATCATCATTGGTGGCCCGTTTTATATGGAACTTTCTGATAATAACATTGCTATAACTGCGTAGAAATCAAGGTGGCGATGACCAGAATTGTGTGTGCATCATTTGTGCTCTCATTTATCTAACTGTGCACCACAAAACAAGGAATGAACATGGGCCGGGCACATGGCGCGTAGGCAGGGTAACCGCTGGTCATTAGGCGTATGGGACTGGATCCCAAGATAATTAAGGCAAACGCGTGAAAGAGAGACAGAAAATTGAGTGGGAAGATGAGATAATAAGTTTGCAGGTATAACGTGGCAGCGGAAAGCGCAGGGCCGGTTTGATTGGCGAAACAGGGGAGAGGCCTTCGCACTGCAGTGGGTGTAGTCAGGCTGATGATGATGATGATGATGATGATGATGGTGACGTGCTACTGTAACAATGACTGTCAACATGACTTACGCATTTTCAGATGACCGTATATATGCGTGATGTGACCGAGGCCTTGCTTTACACCATCAACGTGCCGCCCTCACATCAGAACTCCACCCAGAAGGCCGCTGGTCTGTTCCGAGCCTGCGTCAGCATGGCGAACACCTCTAGATCCGAGGTGCGCGGTTGCGGTTGTTACAAATGTTCGACAGACGTTCTGATCTCTGTAGCTGTTGAAGTTCCGTGAACTTTAATCTTAGACATTCTGCGTACCGCGAATACTTAACTTCAGTATAGACTCCGCAAAAAAACATTGTACTACTTGGTGGCAGAGGGGTCTCAGAGACAAATCCAAACAAATTCTTTTCCGAGTCCTCATCGGCTATTTAAAGTATACCCAGATGACATTGTACCCCACAGCTGACATTGTGGTTGCCTGAAGGTACTCAAAATCACATATGCGGGGGGGAACCCTCCACCAAGGACATAACTGTCAGCTTCCTTCCTCGAGGCATGGGAGTCACTCCTATCGTCGACTGGCTACGGTTTTCAGGTGGAAGTGGTTAACTGGGTCGAAGTGGTCGTGGCATGCTACTGGCCACCACTCTTCGCACCGTCGGCTCGCTGAATTCAACGACCTCGTCGTGCCTTTCAATGAAGTTGTTGCTCTCTCTCAATCAAGAAACTCACTAGCAGACGCTCCATGCGTCAGCATTAGGAAGCGAAAGAGGAGGGCGTAAGCATGGGCGTCAACAGGGCGGGGGGTGCAAAAGGGGCACTTGAAGCCTGGATATCGTACGAGACTCCATGTCCACATAGACGAAATGTTTAGTAGTGGACATTCAGTCTCGGTTGGGCATTTTTGTCTAGGTGGACATTCACTCTCATTGGTAACGTGACCCATTAGACATTCCGTCTCGTCGTACATTCCATCTTGTTGGACATTCAGGCTCCGAGTCCAAAGGGCGTGCCTATCACCCTTAAAACTCAGCAGCACTTGTTCTCTGCATAGTTACACCTGTGCTCTCTCCGTACCCCAGCCGCGATGCAAGACTAATTCACATTTCGAAGAGGAAATCCTGCTGACGACCATGAGCGTAAAAGATGAGAGGAAGGGGAGAAGTCGCGCATGCGCAATGGGGGTGTTAATGCTGCTGGGAGGGATTCCTAGAGAAGAGAGAGGAAGAGCGAGCGCAAGCAAATGGTAGGAGAGAAGTGGAGAGAGTAACGCGCAGCTGTCAGAGAGAGGAAATGAGGAGAGTTGCGCATGCGTAGTGTGAGTGCAAACACCACCAACGCCGCGGGACAAGGCCCGAGCAAGAGATGCAGCCAATATATACGTTTCCTGCTGGCTTTAGCGCGACCGTGGATGCAATTTTCTGTTATATGTATGCAAGTCATCAGAAAATCAAGTCCCAGCATCGACGGCTGTTTCTAATGTGTGAGGTGAGGCAAACGTGAAATCCATTGCTGAGGAAGGTCAACTATTAAAACGAAAAACGCTGACATATGGATTGGCAGGCCACATTTAAATCATAAGATGCTATGGTTAGATGCACCATGCTTGAAAAGCTCCTCCAGCCGTCGAGTGATACAGTTCTTTATTGAAGTGACGCGAACATGGGAGGATCTTTTTTCATCAATAGTTTTTACACTTCTGTTTAGAGATAGACTGTGGTTTCTACCAGCTTGTGTACTCCACGAAGATAACAGCATGGGATGCAGTGAGGGCAGCATACTAACATGGATCAGTGAATTAACATGACAAAGCAAGTAGGTAGAGTGCTGTAGATTTTAATAGAGTAGAATTTGATTCGAATGCAAAGCTAGAGGTCTATTGCTTAGCTTTACAGACGATTTTAAATGCAAAGCATTTCTTAGCGAGATCCGGCGACTTTGAGCGTATCTGTCTATCTAGCCGCCTACGACTTTCAGCTCTCCTGGCCGTTTCGATAATGGTATTGATACGAAAATTGGTATAGTATAACTGCATGACGAGCATAATTTACTAGCCATAACATGAAAATCGTGATATGTATTCATGAACTCCATGGTTTGCATTTCGTGGTCTTGCTGCTCTTGCGGTCATTTCGTTCACATAAAATGTTGCGAAACTGGTATGGTATGACATGACTGCATCACGAACACAAGCAACAAACCTTAACATGATAACTATGACATGCGTGTCATGAGGTCGTGGGATCAAATCCCAGATTCGGCGGCCGCATTTCCGATGGAGGCGGAAATGTTGTAGGCCCGCGTGCACGTTAAAGAACCCCAGGTGGTCGAAATTTCCGGAGGCCTCCCCTACGGCGTCTCTTATAATCATATGTTGGCTTTGGGATGTTAAACTACACATATTAATCAATCAATGTAACAACATGACTGCATGTCACGCTCATGATGCGCTTACGGCCATTTCGCTGGCTTCACTTATACCTCGTTTGGAATTACGAGACTTGAGTGAATGACAAAGATATGTGGCTGGTGCAAACATGATAATCATCAGGTGCGTGTCATGTAACAGCATGACCACATGCCACACTCGTGATACGCTCGCGGCCGCTTCGCTAGCTTCACATATGCCAAATTTGGTATTGTGTCACGTGAATAGACGACAAAGGTATGTGACTGGTGCAAACATGATAATCACGAGGTGCCTGTCATGTAACAATTAACATGGCTACATGCCACACTCAAGGCACCAATACCCTTCGACGTAACCCGGTGCGCGTGCGCGCCGGCGTTTGTTTCGTCGCGTCATGCCGGCGACGCAACGCCAGGCGCCTATCTGCCCGCCTTAAACTCGAAGGTGGGCGCTGCGCTGCGTGGCTTTGACGCATGCTCGTTTGAGCGCAGCCGGCGTCCCTCCGTCACGAGGAGAGGCAGACGCAGTGATGTCGGGGTAACGTTGATTGATTGATATGTGGGGTTTAACGTCCCAAAACCACCATATGATTATGAGAGACGCCGCAGTGGAGGGCTCCGGAAGTTTTGACCACCTGGGGTTCTTTAACGTGCACCCAAATCTGAGCACATGGGCCTACAACATTTCCGCCTCCATCGGAAATGCAGCCGCCGCAGCCGGGATTCGATCCCGCGACCTGCGGGTCGGCAGCCGAGTACCTTAGCCACTAGACCACCGCGGCGGGGCCTGTCTGGGTAACGTCATCCGCAAGAATTGCAGCATGTCACATTTTGTGTCGGTTGAAACCGGGCCGCGCTAACGGACGCTGGTCGCGCCCGGCATCGCATTTTTCTAGCGTAGCGTCACTGCACTCTGCGTGCGCGCATGTCAACGTTACGTCGTAGTATATTGGGTCCTTCATGATGCGCTCTCCGCCGTTTCGCTAGCTTCACATATAACAAATATGGTATTAAGGGACAGCTATAGACGACGAAGGTATGTGACTGGTGCAAACATGACAATCATGAGATGCGTACTATTCAATAACATGACTACATGCCACGCCCATGATGTGCTCGTGGCAATTTGTTAATTTTGTCCGAAATTTTGTTAGCTTCGCATAAACCAAATTTCGGTTTACGTGACGCCAATAGATGACGAAGGTATATAGCCGGTGCAGAAATAATAATCATGACACTCGTCTCATGTAAGCACATGAGTACATGCCACGCTCATATTGCGCTCGCAGCCGTTTCGCTAGCTTCACATGCACCAAGTTGAGTATTACGCAATCTAAATAGATTACCAATGTATGTGACTTGTTCAAACATGATAATCATGAGATGCGTGTCATTTAACAACATGACACACATCTCTGCTACGTGCTACGCTTAAGATGCGCTCGCGACCGTTTCGCTAGCTTCACATGTATCAAATTCGATATTTCGTGACGCGGACGGACGTCATGAGTAAAAGACACGTCCAAACATTATAATCAAAACATGCGTGTCAAGTAACAGCATGACTACATGCCACACTCATGATACGCTCGCGGTATCACTAGCGTCACATATGCCAAATTTGGTATTACGTGACGTGAATAGATGACGAAGGTAAATGACCCGTCCAAACATAATCCATGTACGGCATAATTTACCTCCGCCTTGTAACGTTGTGCTGATATCAAAGTGACCTATCAACCTTCCTTGTTCGTGCTTCGCTTATCATCGATTGCCACTGTACGTGGGATATGCAAATTTTTATGAGAAACCATAACCATCGTCAGGTGAAATAATATTGTCAACAGACTGCTCCAGCTTGCGCATATTATTGGAACTCGTTTGCCTTACTGAGGAACCAGGGGTCACCCCGACATCATTGGCGATGCAGGTGTCGTCGCTGAAGAAGTTCCTCAACCTGGTCGGGCTCGACGTGTCCAACAGGTCACCCGACCCAAAGTTCAGCATCGCCGACAAAATCGTAAGGCTGAACTTGGAGTACGGCTTTCCAGCCGTCGTTCAGTTCAACTTCATCGTTGCGAAGGCAGTGAAAAAGAAAATTTTGGACGTAAGTCTCACGCTCTCTTAAACCATGTAAGCCGGGAGACCAGCTCGCTATAGTCGATTAACTCGAACTCGTAAGACTAAATTGGCGGACTAGTTAGCCCTTTTCACTCTCCCGAGTTTAATTAAGTTGTCCTAGTGAGCACCGCTTACGGAAACAGAGTCGTTCGAGCGATAGCTTCAATCCTTCCGGTATAAACCAGAATACGCCTCATTGCGTGAATCTGACCTTCAAGTTCAGCCAAGGTCAACTACGGTGAAATAGTTTCAGCGAAACGCCAGTGCAGTGCGTTCAGGAAAACGAACAGGTGCCCAAAATCAGTCATGCGTGCCGCGACTTAAAAAGGAGGATGGAACCTCAGGAAAGACCCCATTTTATCCCAATGCATTGAGGAACGTGTGACGGAAGTCACGTCAAATATATGTGCTAAACGAACCGGTACGTGGCAAACAAAACAGCACACGCCACGCTGCGTGGTTCGCTTCTGCGTAGATTTGTAGTCCTGGCGTAAATCATCAAGTATAAAAATAGCCTTTCTTCAAGTATAAAAATAGCAAAATATGGCGAGTACAAGCGAAGACAAGACATTGGCGCTCATTCGCTTGTTCTCATTCGTTTGAAGCGTTATTTTTTCTACTTAACGATGAACCGTCAACTAGCCCAAGTTTCTCTTCTAGTCTGGCGTAAATTTAGCGCCTGTTGTGTGGTTTTCGATGCAGTAAAATGCTTAAGGCACACGCTTACCACGCTGTTCAAGGGCGGCAGGCTCGAGAGACATTTTGCTTGATTCTCCGAGGGGCGTTTTCATGTAACAGTACAAAAGGTACTGGTATGCGCCATGATTGAACACATTCAGTCCCTGCGTCATGGTATTCGAACTTACCTGGCAACGACTTAGCGTTCTGCTGGGCGTCAGTCTTATATTTTCCTTTCTCGCAGCCAGATTTCTCGATCTATTCCCCGATCAGCGGCTTTTTGTTCGTTTATGAAGTGGGCGTAGTACCACACGATTTTAAGAGCTTGCTCAGTAGATATTCGGCGCACCGCCAACCTGTTTACGTAACTTTACGCCAAAAAGAGGCCACCACTGTTTTGTATGCGCTACTGTGCACGTGAAGTTGGTTATTCTAGTGCGCACAACGTGTAATCCGATAACGACGAAAATGTATTGCCTTCGCGTATGAACGACACACCCTCAAACAACGCATTACGATGCCTTCAGTTCATGTTTTGTACGCGTATCAGACGCTAAAAACAAAAGTTCGCGTGCGTTTGGAACGCGCGAGGCTCGCAATGGCGTGAGACACGGCTCCACGTCGGCTCGGTGAAATGACCACTTTTTCACGCGGAAAGGACTACAGCCATCTGATAAAGTGCTGTGTGTGGTTGCGGACGTGCTCAGGATCCTGTGGCTACCATTCCGAAAACTGTAAGTAGATTTTAAAGGATTTTATTGCGCCTTCGGTGTTCGGCTACGTTGTGCGTCTCGCCAACTCCACCCGTTAGGCGTAGCGCCGAGGCGGTCGGATCGGCGTTCGAGGCTCCAGGTGTCGGCTCGTAGAGCGTCTGCGGAGGCACTATGACGATGAAAGTGACTGTTAATGGTAGAGATGCCGATCAAGAAGAATTGGAAAGCTCGGACTGGGTGACGAAAGTGTCGAAACGTGTGGCGGAGCTCCAGGAGAGTCAACAACGGGAACGCGATGACGCCACCAGGGCGGCGTTTGCCAGCAGTGGATGCGGAAAAGAAGGCAGGACGATGCCGGCCGACTTCAATGGCGACAAGCATAGTGTAAGCGGGAGATCCTCATATAAAGCGGCGGGAAAAAAGCTCGCGGAGCGGTCAGTAGCGTCGCATCTACCGCGTCTTCCGAACGCGGATCACAAGGTTATGATCAGGCCTAAAGAAGGACTGACGCTCACCAGACACTCGGCGCCTGTGATTGGTGGAGCAGTAAGGATGGCAGCAGGCATTCCATGGCAGAAAGGTCGGGAGGAGGACAGGATCGTTGTCAACGGCAAGCAAGGAACATTGATATACACCACGCCCAGGGAGGATGATGCAAAGAAAATGTTGGACCTGAAAGTCATAAAGCTCGACATCAAGGAGTACGAAGTGAAGACATACATGGCTGCACCTGAAAGCTGCGGCAAAGGAGTGGTACGTGGACTTTATATCAGACTCTCTGATAGAGAATTGGAACTGGCTTTCTCACACGAAGAGAATCGTCCTATTCTTGGTGTGCGAAGGATGGGCAACTCCACTTCGGTAATCATCACCTTTGTTGACGACTACGTGCCGAGATGGATGATCTGCTTTGGGACGCCGATGAAATGTTTTCTCTACAAGAAGAGATATGAAGTGTGTTACAAGTGTGGTGAGCTGGGACATCGATCCGACGTATGTGACAGCCCGCACGAAAAATGCAGAGGTTGTGGGGTGGCCTCCTCACTCAAGGACCATGAATGTACGCCGAGGTGCCACCTGTGTGGCAACGAACACGTGACCAGAAACAAAAGGCGCAGAACTTTTTCGGACACCTTATATAGTGAAGAAGCAACAGTGGGAAATGAAGCTTTAAGAAGCGCGGGAGCAAGAAGAACGACGCAAGGCCGAAGAGGGCACGCAGCGGCACAGCAGGACAGACGGGTTTCAAGATCGTTCGAGGCACAAATCCAAGCATCGAAGTAGATCGAGAGGGCGCTCGGAATCCTTCCCCCGATTGCCACCGCTGGAGAAGCCGGGAGTTTCTCACAAGGCATCCCATGATGGTGGTGATTATGCCCAGGAGAAGTCAAAATCCACAGGACCACAGGTGGGTTGGGTAACTAAGGTCTCTCAGGATGCTAATACAGAGATTATTAGTGCTCTGAAAGAGCCAAACAGGATATTACAGGAGCAAAATGCAGAATCACGCAAACAGCTTGACGAGATTAGGGCTCATCTAACCAGTAAACCAGGGAAGGCGCTGGAAACACCCCAGGTAGCAAACCAACCGCCGTTAAAGAAGAAGAGGGCTAAAGAAACCGAAATTGAAGAAAATCACGGAGCGAGAATTGAAGCGCTTGAGGTGAAAACAAAGTCATTACAAGGTATGCTCCAAGCTGTACTAGAGCAGATGAAACAAGTAGGCAACGCTATCGAGCAAATTAAGGCTGAATTTGCAAGCAGGAACCGACAGATAGAATGGCTATGCCAAGCGCTCAAGCTAAACCATGATGGCTTTGCACCCTTACAGTAAGCAGTGGAACTGTAGGGGTTTCTCGCGCGAACGTGCGGTTTTACAATCTTTTCTTACTAACGCCGATTGACCGGAGGTTATTGCGATCCAGGAGTGTGGGAAAAATGCAAAATTAGCAGGTTACAAATCTTTTGCCGGGTCGGGTAATGATACCCAAGTTACGACCTTCGTAAAGAGAAACATTACGACATTGCAGCACGAGACGGGGAACTGCAGATCAATCATGCTTTAGTCGAACTCATGCCTCGCAAGCGCAAAGACAAGAGTCTTTTTATCCTGAATGTGTATAGTTCCTCCCGGCAGCGCAAAATCAACTTTGGTGATCTTTTCCGAGAACAAAGGTTATTTCAGCAAATGGTCTACTATTGATAGGGCGACTTTAATGCGCATCATACGGCATGGGGTTATAAATTCACCCAGGTTCAGGGCAGAAATTTGTGAAACGAAATTCAACAACATGAGCTCATACTTATAACAGACCGAATGCAGCCAACGTGGAAAGGAAATAGCCTATCTCAAGACACGACGCCAGATCTTACCCTGACAACAGTGCCACCGCCGCCACGTGGTGCAATACCGGCGTAGACCTAGGTAGTGATCGTAGAATTTTAGAGATTATCGTTGCCAATGGCCCACTGGTGATCAATAAGAGAAAAGTTAAAACAACAAATTGGGTGACCTTTAGAAATATCAGATCGGAACAAGACCCCATAAATGATATTAACGATTGGAGTAAAGGGGTGATCCAGTCGGTTCAGCACGTACCGAAGTTGATAGACATCTTGTAAGCATGTGGAAGAAAAAGAAAAACGTACAGCGAAAAGTCAGTCAGAAAAGAGGAGACGGGGATCTCCGAAAGAAAGTTGCTGCAGTGAATAGAGAGATCGAAGATTATGCATTGGAACTTACCAAGCAAAAGTGGGGTAGTATCTGTGATCAGATGGATAGAGAGATGGGCAGTGCTAGAACATGGCAGCAACTACGGCATCTATTAGACCCAGAGAAAACCAAGTCGGAGGCCCGACAGCAACTTCAAAAGCTTGTGTATAAATATGAAGGTCACACGACGGAATCATTTACGGAGGTTAGGGATCGATACCTCTGCTGCGCAGAATCTCAAAAGCTCCCTGACTACGCTGGTTGAGAAAACCCGGACCTAGACAGCCCCATCACGGTTGGAGAAGTCAGGGATAAAATTAACCAACTTAAAACAAAAACGGCTGCCGGTCTGGACAAAATCAACAACAGAATGCTCAGGATTCTTGACGACGGCTCCATTCGTCAACTTGCAGCTTATATGCAAGAATGCTGGGATGAGGGAGAAATACCGCAAGCTTAGAAAATGGCCAATGTAGTCTTCATTCCTAAGCCAGGAAAGAAGCTCAGTCTTGAACATCTCAGACCCATTTCCATCACATCTTGCGTAGGAAAATTGATGGAGCACGTCATCCAAACAAAACTGACTAGGTTCATGGAAGATGAAAACCTGTACCCTCATAGTATGATAGGCTTCAGATCCCACCTATCGACGTGCGATATTATGCTACAGCTAAAGGAGGAGATAATAGACAAAAAGACTGTTGACACCAAAGTAATTGTGGGTCTGGACGTCTCCAAGACATTTGACATTGTCAAACATGAAGCCTTACTTAAGAACCTTAGTGCGCTAAACGTAGGCGTCAAGACATACAACTACGTGAGGGGCTTTCTCTCAAATCGTACAGCCACTATCAGCATGGGAGGGCAGTCGCTCGAAAACATTAAATTGCGGAATAAAGGGACGCCGCAAGGGTCTGTACTCTCTCCGACTCTTTATAATATAGCGATGATTGGACTTCCTGAGAAGTTGGAAGGAATCAAAAATCTGCATCACACAATGTACGCAGATGATGTGATGCTGTGGATAAACAGGGGTAGTGACTAAGAGAACTTGTTGTTGGGCTAGTTGGTAGATCATTTCAAAAGTTAATTAGAGCGCGAAAACTTGACACAATCACTCACACACGCACACACCCATGCACCAAACACACAGCGCTCACTTCCAACTGATTTATTCATGGCTCGAAGGCTTGAATATATACAGGACACATTGTGCGCACACACACCAAAAAAGGCCAACAGCAACATTATCAAAACGTACAGTTAATCAATGTCATCGCCTAAGATCGATAAACTGAAGTTCGCTCGGTAACAACGAAATTGAAGGGGCGCTTACACAGTTATCTTTATTTTTGTCAATGAAAAAGGCTTCTAACACTTCACGTGCAGTTTTACTTGCGCTTCTGCCCAGAATCTTTGTTTCAGAAAATCGTGCGTCACATCCACACGAGATGACATGCGCAACCAGGTGCGCATACTTGTCATATCTTTTCGTTAATTTTTGGGCGTGTTCCCTTAATCGGTCATTAATACACCGTTCGGTTTGGCCACAAGTTGTGCCATATATCCATAAGGTCTCGCACAACCTTAAGAAAGTCGCGGCCAGGCACGGCATACCGATGGTGTTTTCCGCACCAGAAAAACTTGGAAGACTGTGCCAAAGTGTGTGCGATAGAAAGAAGCGCGGCTGTCAGAAGAAGCATGAGAGGGCCTTTGTTAAGTGTTCCATGGGGGTTGTGTACTCCATACCCTTATCCTGCGGAAAAGTGAATATTGGCCAAACCGAACGGTGTATTAATGACCGATTAAGGGAACACGCCCAAAAATTAACGAAAAGAGATGACAAGTATGCGCACCTGGTTGCGCATGTCATCTCGTGTGGATGTGACGCACGATTTTCTGAAACAAAGATTCTGGGCAGAAGCGCAAGTAAAACTGCACGTGAAGTGTTAGAAGCCTTTTTCATTGACAAAAATAAAGATAACTGTGTAAGCGCCCCTTCAATTTCGTTGTTACCGAGCGAACTTCAGTTTATCGATCTTAGGCGATGACATTGATTAACTGTACGTTTTGATAATGTTGCTGTTGGCCTTTTTTGGTGTGTGTGCGCACAATGTGTCCTGTATATATTCAAGCCTTCGAGCCATGAATAAATCAGTTGGAAGTGAGCGCTGTGTGTTTGGTGCATGGGTGTGTGCGTGTGTGAGTGATTGTGTCAAGTTTTCGCGCTCTAATTAACTTTTGAGAGGGGTAGTGACGGGCATATTGAAAGCGCACTTCAGGCGGCTATAGATACCATCGAACAATATCTCGAACCATTAGGGTTAAAATGCTCGGCAGAAAAATCGGAGGCTCTTTTTTTACCATCGCAAAAAAGGAAAACAAACAATCCCCTCGGAAGGGGTTGTGACATCACTTTGCGAGTGAATGGTAATGCTATTCCATCCGTAGACAGTATTAGAATTTTAGGGATGCGCATACAAGCAAATGGATAAAAACACTGAAACTATCCGGAGACTCGAAGATAGTGCGAACCAGACGTGCCGCCTGCTTAAGCGCATTTCTAACAAGAATGCGGGGATGAAGGAAGCCAATCTTTTAAGATTAGTTCAAGCTTTCATGATAAGCCGTGTACTATACGTTGCCCCTTATCTTAAATTAAGTAGAGCAGAAAAAAATAAAATTGAAGCCATTATAAGGAAAGGCATCAAGACTGCGCTGGGGCTTCCCCCGAACACCTCTGCTGTTAAACTTCTTGGGCTGGGTGTCTCCAGCACTTTAGATGAACTAATAGAAGCCACCATGATGTCATAGCACCAAAGACTTCTGAGAAGTAGAACCGGGAGGAAAATCATGGAGCGCTTGGGGTTCGAGCCCACAAAGTGTTCCAGGCAGACCGCTAGCATACCTAAATCAACTAGGGCAAGACTGAAAATTATACCGCTGCCGAAAAACATGCATCCGGCGTTTCATGAAGCCAGACGCAAAGCTAGAGCTGTAGCCCTGCAGGCGAAACTTGAAGGTCGATCTGGCGTGCTTTACAGGGACGCTGCAGAATTCGAAAGAAAGGGAGCACACACAGCGGTAGTGCTTTGCGAGAACGGGGACCTGGTCTCGTTCTGCACCTCTAAGAACACAACCACCTCAGAGGCAGAAAAACTTGCGATTGCTTTGGCAATAGCTCAAAAAGGCACACGAGTGATTGTTAGTGACTCTTAGTCAGCCATTAAAAACTACAATATGGGCAGGATCTCTGCTACAGCCGCCAAAATTCTAAGACAAGGACCAGTACCCGCGAGCTAATCTCACTAGTATGGTCCCCGGCCCATCAGGGTCGGAAGGGGAATGAGAAGGCGCACGCGATCGCCCGAGGGATCACTTTCCGGTCGATCGACGCTGACCCACCGCCTTCGCGCGAGCAGCCCCACTCCACAAGAGACGAACTACGAACGTTTCAGGAAATCACCGCACACTATAAACTCCACCGTAAGATTTATCCAGAGGCAGCTAAACAGCTGAGCAAAAAGGAGGAAATTAGTGAAGAAAATTGCAAACCGGGGCGTTTCCAAATCCTCACCTGTACAGTAAATGGCACCCGGAAGTGTTCAACTCCAGATGTGCGCACTGCAACAGCACTTCGGGTTTAGTACACATGGTATGGACCTGCCCATTCTACAATGATCCAAGTAGAAACGTAGAATCCTGGGAGGCCTTATTACACAGCCGTGACGCCGAAGAAGAGCGTCAAGTCATCGGTCTCGCCCTGACCGCCGCCGAGTCCCAAGGGATTCCGGCCGATGGCTAGGGGGATGATTGGAGGCAGAGGTCGAAGCCTCCTCCCCCATCAATCTAGACGGGTGCAATAAACGTTATTTCTCTCTCTCTCTCTCTCTCTCACGTGCGTTCTGAATTCACGCATTGAATAAGAAAGGAAGGAAGGAAAAAACTTTATTTGCAAGGGTGTGGGACAGGGGTCATGAGCTTGATGGGTGGGGCCCCAAGTCCAGGGCTCCACTGGCTGCCGCCGCCTGCCTGATGTGACGCAGAAGTGCAAGCTGCACATCTGGGTCAGAGCTGGCGAGCTGTGCCTCCCATTGCTCGAAAGTATTACAAAGCTTGTACTGACCTAAAAAGGTATCGAAATTTGGGGGTCGTTTATGCATCCCCACAAAATGTGGTGGAGTGATGGCGAGCCGCCACACCACGGACACGCATGCCCATACAGCGTTGGAAAAATTTTGTGTAATCTTTGAAGATATTCAAAGACTCCCGTTTCAATTCGGCGGAGGTCAATCACGTCCTCCCCTTCTAATGATTTGTGGGGGGCACTGTATTTTTGTCGCATGCCTCGCTGGTTGGCAAGAATTTCGTGAGTGGCCCTTCTGAATGGGTCATTATCCTCCTCAATAGCTTCCTGTTGGAGTGTTTCAAAGGATCGAATGTGCTGTCGAAGCTCTGCTCGGTTCGTCAGCCCTCGAGCACAAGCGTCGGCACTTTCATTCCCCTCCAGGCCTTCGTGTCCTGGACACCAGATCAGCCTGTATTTGTTCGTCAATCTCCCGCCTAAAAATTTCCTTATTTTTATCGGAAGGCGGCCTCTTAAAAAGAAACAGCACGCTTCCTGCGAGTCGGAAATGATAGTTGTCTGGGGTTCATCTCTCTGTTCCTTCGCTTTAATTGCAAGGGCAATGGCAAAGCATTCCGCCTTGGCGATCAAGGACGTGTACAGCGATGCACATGTCACCACGTAGTAGTCGTTGCTAAGTACTGATGCAACTGACCCTTTAAAATTGTACCTCGAAGCGTCCACATAAAAACATTTGATTTGTTTTTTAATGTTTTTGGAGCCATCGCACTCTCTCCTCTTTGCGTTTTCTGTTTGTTTTTACGCCCATGTACTTGGGAAGTGGTGAGATCAAGATCTTGCTGTGGACGGGATCCGGGATTTCTACAAAAACCTCGTCCAGGTTTTGGGGGTATGGCGGAAAGCCCAGCCTAGCAAGTATCTCTCTCCCCGCTTTCGTTTAACTTCGACGATCTCTTTGAGCAGTCATCACCGCTATCTTTAGCTCAAAGTATGTAATATATATACCAAGGTCCAAAAGCTTTTGGGTTTGTGTGCTTACTGGTAGCCCTATGGCCACTTTGTAGGCGCCCCTAATTATAGACTCGATGGTTTCTTCTTCGGATTTGTTTAACACGTGGAAAGGTTGACTATACGTAACCTTACACAGTACAAGTGCCTGTACCAATCTAATTGTGTCTCCTTCCTTCATTCCCTGTTTGTGGTATGTTATTCTATGGATCATTCGTACAACTTGTTTCGTGGATGATTTTAATATGTTTATTGTATGGTTCGCTCGTCCATTACTTTGAACCCAGTAACCCAGAATACGTGTGACGGTCACCTCACGTACTTTGACACCTTCAATGTGTATGTCGATGCTTCCGTCACTTTTGTATATTTTTTCCATGTACCCTGATAATTTCAGATTTTTCTGGGGCACAGCTTAGCCTGCTTGCCTTCGCAAAGTTTTCAACCGCTGTTGCAGCCTCTTGAAGTGTCTGCTTTTTGTTAGCCAGAGATCCACGCGTTGCCCATAGGGTGATATCATCCGCATAGAGAGTGTATCCTAACTGCGGAACTTTATTCAGAGCTCGCGTGAGTCCTAATATGGCGATAATGAAGAGCAGGGGAGAGACGATGGCTACTTGAAGGCTACCTTTGTTTGGCATCTTAAAAGCGTCTGACGTGACTTGTGCTACGATTATCGAAGCCCGCCTTTCTGTGAGGAATGCCTTGATGGATGTAATTGTGTTTGTCCCATATCCGATGTTGTTTAATTCTGTTAGGATGGTCTTATGCGAGCTATTGTCGAATTCTCCTTTCAAATCAAGGGATAGTAATAAATTTTCTCCTCCTGTAGGTATATAGCTCAAAACTTCCTCTTGTAATATGAGAAATGCGTCTTGAGTGGAGAGGCCATTGCGGAAACCCAGCATAGTGGCTGGAAAAAGGCCGCTGTCCTCTATAAAGTTTTGGAGCCGATTATAAACAACCCTTTCGAAAAGCTTTCCCATGCATGACGTCAAGGATATGGGCCTGAGTGCCTGCAGAGATGGCTTCTTCCCGGGTTTCGGTATCGTAATTATTTTGGCTACTTTCCGTTCCTCGGGTATCTTCCCTTTGAGCCAATAGTTGTCATTAAAATGGTTTGTCAGTGCCTCTATAACCTTATCGCTGAAGTTCCTTATCATTGCATTTGTGATTTGATCTGAACCAGGGGCAGAATTTCTCTTGGCTGCTTGGGCAGCCGCAAAGACCTCTTCCTTGGTGATTGGGGCGTCGAGTCTATCGTTTTTTGCACCAGTGTACTGCATTTCAATACTGCAACTATCGGTATTTTCTCCTATGAATCTTTCCTTAAGTGCTTGCATTAACTCCTCCTCTGTGCCCAGAAAATCATGTATTATTCGTTGTAGTGTTCTGCTTGTGGCCGATTTTGATTTTTCTAGGTCAAGCACGTTCCTTAGGATGGCCTAAGTTTTCGCAGTGCTCAGTGCGTCCTGTAGTGAACTGCAGAACTGAATCCGTCCCTCAGTTGCAATTTTGTTAGCGTATTGATTTGCCTCCTCTCATGAATCAGCGATTCTGCGGAGAAGGTTACGGTTGAGTCGCTGGTTTTTCTACCTTTTCAGCATACGGCGCCTGCTCTCCCACAGGTGGAGCAGGTGCCTGTCGACTGCAGGAGTCTCTGCTGTTCTTGCGATACGTTTAGACGTTTGTTTGTGAACTGAGATTATGTACTCTGACCATTCCCCAAGTGAACCTGATACAGAGTCGGGTGGGGGATCGCGTCGTCTGTACTTTCCCAGTCAGTGATCACCACGTCTCCTATGACCCTACGTAGTTTTGGAGTTGACAGGGAAAGGCTCATTATGTAATGATCGCTGCCGAGATTCTCTTCCAGGTTTGTCCAGTTAGTGTCGGTAATATTACGTGTGAATGTCAGATGTGGGAACGTGTCTCGACTTACGCTGTTACCCAGCCTCGTAGGTGTTGTGGGTAGAGTAATTAAGCTCAATCGTAGTTTGGATACGGCGTGCTCGAGACGCCTTCCCTTAGGGGAATCTCTCGAATAACCCCAGGTGGTGCAGGGTGCGTTAAAGTCGCCCAATACCACAAGTCGATCTCTCGCCCATTCAGTGCCGACGACATCCTTAAGCAGTGCACCAAAGTCCTCGTGCTTATCTTTGGGAGGGCTGTATATATTTAATATTACCGTTTTCACTTTGCCTCTCTTCTGAGGAAGGAGGGTGATTATTTGATGATTTATCCGCAAACTTTCTATGCGCTCAACCTTTGCTGCAATACTTTTTCTAACCAGCGAGGCTACACTGGGATAATTTGGATCTTGTAAACAATAATATCCCTGCAGTTTGACCATCTTGGGCCTAACCTCCTGCAGGCATATTACGTCTGGCTGAATCGGTACCGAGTTTGTGTAATTTTGGAGTGCTGTGGCGCGCTTGTGAAAAGTGCGACAGTTCCACTGCCAAATCTTTAAATGTTCTACACTTGTTTATATTATTTTTGGCCATGCTGCATGGTCGTATCCATGCTGTCGCGGCCCGCCTTGGATGGTTTGTCAATAACTGGGGTGGACTAGGAGCGTTTGTTTAGTGCCCTCTTCAGGCCTCCCACAGCATCGTTAACATACTGCCTCTGAATTTTCAGTTATTCTACGAAAAACGTTTTCATTTCCGCCATGAAATCAGCTAGAAGTTTATGTAAAGTAGATATGCTTTCCCTGTTTGCTTGAACCTGCGTCTGCACTTGCTTTACTAGTTCACTTCTTTCTGATTGAGTAGCGAACGAGTCTTCGTCTATCGTTTCCTCGCTCGTTTCTGCGCTATCTTTCATGTTGACTAGACGCTCTCGCGCCTCGGTGGGGTTGCCTACCGACCCTGAGTTTTGTATTTTTCTAATTGCATTTTCTAATTTGCTTTCTATTGACGGGATGGTCATTTTATATTATTTCCGCACCGCAGCCATTTGATTTCTAAGCTGTTTAATTTCTTGTGTTAATCTTTTGTTCTCCTCTAGAATTTTCCTATACTGGGTGCTATCAGTTACCGGAACTTTGGGAGGCACTGGACTCGCCCAGCTCACCTTATTTGGTTGGTTGTTTTGTACGTCCTCCGTATTAAGGCCAGTGGTTGCTGCTGCTGCTGCTGCTGCTTGTTTCCTGGCATGGGCGGAGCTTGTTTCTCAGCTGCTGCTCGGTGTTTTCTTCAAGTTTGGCTTGCCAGGGGCCTCCGCAGGCTTGCTTATGTTTCGCTATTGCGGGGTCTTTGATGTTGATCTCGATCTTGATCATGATCTGGAGCTGGATCCAGATGTCTGCCGATTCTGGAGCATCGCTTCCTCTCGGTCTGAGCTGAACCAATGAGGAGGTTTCTGCTCGTGTTGCTCAAGTTGCGGGAAATCTTTCTCGGCGTAGGTACACTCTGTTTGTCTTCGAGGCGTCTCCACTCGTGATATTCGGGGAGCCACAT
The DNA here is from genome assembly GCF_043290135.1 of Rhipicephalus microplus. Taxonomy (NCBI): domain Eukaryota; kingdom Metazoa; phylum Arthropoda; class Arachnida; order Ixodida; family Ixodidae; genus Rhipicephalus; species Rhipicephalus microplus. The sequence continues at coordinate 141,186,328 of NC_134703.1, forward strand.
TTTTCAATTTCTTTCTGCACGATTTGTCTCCTGTAGCGTGCTCTTCACCGCATATGGTGCAGTTCAGGGCACATTCGTGTCCTTGAGTAGGATCACACGTCCCACACTTGGAGCACATGTTGGCGTTCGGAGTCGGACACACATCGGTTCGGTGTACAGTTGATCGACAAATCTTGCAGACCTGTACGGTAGGCTTGTATGGATAACAGATCGCCTCTGCACCCATAAAATAGACGCACCTGGGGAGCACGTCACGCGTAAAAGTTATTATTGCTGACTTCGCGGAGCCCAGCATCCTGGCTCTCTCTATCTTCACCCCTTGTGTCCGTATTCGTAGGTTTGCCATCAGGTCGGCCTGAGTGGTTCCGGGCGGTAGTCCGTGAACGATGCCTCGCAGCACGTCTTCTGGGTCGGCCACGTATGCAATGAAGGGGTGAATCCGTCCTCTGATTTTCAATTGGTTTATCTCTCTCAGCCAGTCCGCCACTTGTTCGTGTGGCGTGGACAATAATATATGTTCGATCCGGGGTGGACCCGCAGCAAAAAACTTTCTCCTCCGAAGCTGTTCCGCCAGGCCTCTATCACTGCTATAGAGAGCTCCGATCCAAATAGATTTTTCACTGTGAAGCCCTTGTGCGGTCTCAGGATTACCTTTATGTCTTCCTTTGGAAGGGGCGTCGGTACTCGGCGTTTTCTGCGCAGGAAATTCCGCTTGACTTGGCTGCCCCGTGCTGCGTCGACAGGCGGATGGCCTGCTGAGTTTTCGTTTTCCTTCTCTAGTCCGCTTTCTGGTTCTTTCTGGCTTTGTTCATGGTTCTTTTTTCTTCTGCGTGAAAGGACGGTGTGCCAGCCGTCCCCCGTCCAAGTAAGAGCTAGACCCGCGGGGTCATCGTCCTTGTTATTGAGAGACGCGGCGCTGAGTGCTCGCGCGTCGTTACTTGGTTCCTCATTTGACAAGACGCTACTCGCGTCGTTCGGTTGATTCTCCGACACCAGAGATGCGCCGGGAGGGTCTTCGTCGACGTCCATGTAGACGAAGAATTTCTAGGCGTCCTTATGCATGCATGCTCAGTAGAAACGGGGGAATGGGCCGACCTCCGTTTTCCTTTGCGCAAGGTGTATAGTCCGAAAGGGAGGTTAAATGGCACTCACCATTGACTTCTAACTCCGAAGGAAATGTCGGAGAAAGTCGGTCGAATGGTTGTGAGCCAGTCGACGCACGCACACCAGTCGGCGCTCTCCGCACTGTTTAGCGTACCGGCGCCGCCGACCGAAGCCGGTGATACGGTAAGCTGCGTTCGGGCACGTAGTGTCTTCCAATGTTGATAGTTTCTCGTGAAGCTGGTCCAGGTCCAAGATTTTGGTGTCCTTCGAATCTTCGCAACTTCACGATAAAAGATGACGCACTCTTCAAGTAGGCTTGAATGAAATTTCCGCCTGAAAGCATTTCATAAAGCGGAGAGCGATGTGAGCACGTCCTCACCGCTGTACGCCACCTAGCGGATCTCCACGCATTGAATAAGTACCAAAAAAATGCACATTCGAGAGCTTCGCATGCAAATACCGTGCATTAGTTATAAGCAATCCAGCAAACGTGTGTACGTACACATGAATCGTGACACCCAGTACTTTCCGCAGTGCATGCTCTTCGCACTGGTTATGCGCAATAGCTGGACATTGCGTGGCTCTAGAAAAAAATGGCAGCACATCCACGGAGTGAATGATGAGGAGTGGGATGAAGCATTCGTCCGTCCATTTGTTCTTGCTTCCGTCCGTTCCTGCGTACGTCTGTGTAACCGTCCATGCGTCCATCCACCCGTCCGTGCGTGCGTCTGTTCGTGCGCCAGTCCCTGCATTCGTCCATGCATCCGCGCCTGCGTCCGTTCATGCGTCCATCCATGCATCTGTCTGTGTGTACGTTCGTCCATCTATTCAGCACTCCAAGTACCACCATCTCCCATCTTTTCATCATATATTCTCCATATAGAAGCACCGCCATCTTGCGGACATTTCAAGGACTAAACGGGAGGTGGCACATGCACACTTTCTTACAGCTTACGCTTCGGGTTTACTTCCCACCTTTAACCACCTCGAGTTCATGGTATATACTAGTTCACTGTATTCATGGCACTGCGGCCCAACGCTCGCTAAACCTTTCTAAAACCAAGGAGGTTACACCCAGCGAGTATAACGTAGCAACCCTTTCTTGTCAGATCGTGCTCAATGTACATGCCAATAGCTGCTACTGGGGTCGCAGCGTGCGCGTTACCTAAAGGCCGAATGCTCCTGTCTCTCATTCCCCCTTAGCAGTCATTAACATGTGCATTGAGCACTATCTTTTATTGTTCGACAACGCACAGAAGAAATCTCTCACCGGAACCACCTTGGAGGTCAAAATCGTAAGGACCGCTATTTCGGGTATGTGCCACTGGTGGTTACGTACTACGAGGGACGCACAACCCACGCCATAAGGAGCTTCGCCCCTAAAAGAACTCGGAGAGAAAGAGCACCATTTGACAATCAATTGCGCAAGCTGCGACGCTTTCGCGGTGATGAAAAAATTGGCAGCATATCCACGGAGTGAATGATGGAGAGTGGGGCGAAGCATTCGTCCGTCCATTAGTTCTTGCTTCCGTCCGTCCATGCGTCCGTATGTGTGACCGTCCATGCGTCCTTCCGCCCGTCCGTGTGTGCGTCTGTTCTTGCGTCCGTCCCTGCGTTCGTCCATGCATCCGCCCCTGCGTCCGTTCATGCGTCCATCCATGCATCTGTCTGTGTGTCCGTTCGTCCATCGATTCAACACTCCAAGTACCACTGTCTCGCATCTTTTCATCTTATATTCCCCATATAGAAGCACCGCCATCCAGCGGACATTCCAATGACTAAACGAGAGGTGGCACACGCACACTTTCTTATGGCTTTCGCTTCGTGTCTACTTCCCATCTTTCACCACCTCGAGTTCATGGTATATACTAGTTCACTGTATTCATGGCACTGCGGCCCAACGCTCGCGAAACCTTTCTAAACCAAGGAGGTTATGCCCAGCGAGTATAACGTAGCAATCATTTCCTGTCAGATAGTGCTCAATGTACATGCCAATGGCTGCTAATGGGAAATGAGAGACAGGAGAATTCAGCTTTTACTTTCTTACGGCTTGCGCTTCGTATGTACTTCCCACCTTTAACCACCTCGAGTTCATTCATGGTATATACCAGTTTATTGTATTCATGAAACTGCGGCTCAACGCTCGCTTAACCTTTTTAAAACTAAGGAGGTTACACCCAGCGAGTATAACGTAGCTACCCTTTCTTGTCAGATAGTGTTCAACGTACATGCCAATGGCTGCTAATGGGGATCGCAGCGAGCGCATTAACTAAAATCTGAATGCTCCTGTCTCTCATTCCCTATTAGCAACCATTAGCATGTACATTGAGCACTTTGTTTTATTGTTCAACAACGCACAGAAGAAATTTCTCACCGGCACCACTTTGGAGGTCAAAATGTTAGACTTGTTGCATACTATAACGGCTTTGGGCGACGAATGGGTGCCGCTATAAGGAGGTTCACGTCGGCTGCTGACTCCGGTTTGCAAGTGCTAAGGATGTCCCTGATCGTTCTACGTCAGGAGCGTCCGTCAGTACGAGTCATGGTGCCCGTCGCGTCTTGGACGCCTTCGAAGGCGCTTGTCTTCGACGTTGTTGACCCTACGGGGACTAGTGCCGAAACCGTCGTTGATGCGACGGCCTCAATAGTCGGCCTCTCAGAGGTATACTGCGTGCAGCATCAGGGAGCTCGAAACTTCCAAGCCACCGTGAAGAGCATGACCTCCATGTCTCTAATCGTCAATGCTGGCTGCCTGGTGATTGGCGGCGAGCGTGTTCAAGTCGTTCCCGTTGGCCCACAAGTGACCAACGTCGCCTGCCTGTTCCTGCCAACGTTCGTCTCAAACGAAGCTTTCGTCCATGCGTTATCCTCATATGACAAGGTGCTCACTGTCACCAGTGGTTTGATGAGCGGGCGACGTGGCGTACTCACTGGAACGCGGCGGTATGTACGAATGGAGATGAACGCCGCTAATCCTGTGCCGAACTGCCTGCACATCTCCGGTCACCGTGCTACGTTTGACTACCGTGGTCTCCAGCGTGTATATCGAAGATGTGGCTAAGGGGACCATCTACGAGCCCAGTGCACAACACCGTATTGTGGTCGTTGCGGTGTGCACGGTCACGTTAGTGAAGGATGTGACTACCCGTGTCGACGCTGCGGGGACGGCCACCCAACTGTGGTTTGCCCTGTCCACCGCTCTTACTCAGGCGCTGCCGCTGGTGCCTTTCCACCACTGACACCGGCAACGGAGCCAACTACCAACTCGGGGGACGCAGAGGAGGTCACCGACGCTGTGCTGGCCTCACCCCTACAAGTTCCTTCAAACGAAGCGCACAACGAAAGCGCGATTGTCGATGCGACGCTTGGCGCGTCGGCCTCCCCGCTGGTGCAGGAACCGTGCGCTTCGAAAGACGCAACGCACTGCCCTGAAAACGGCGTCGGCGTCTCTTCTCTGACGCCACTGTTCAGTGCGCAAATCACCCCAGTTCTCAGGCTGCTGCTGTTGGAGTTGACCCTATGAGCCCTGTTATTTCGGAAAACAGTGGCAAAAATACCACAGACTCTTCTGTTGCGGCCGCTCCAGCCATTTCGACATCGCGTCGTACACGTAAAAAATCGCCCACACAAAGGGTGCATACAGCGGCCTGCTGAGACGTGGACAGTGCTGCCAGCATCAACGGTGTGGATCCAAGCTTGCCGGCGGCTCAATCCGTACCTCCTCAGGACACGTCTTCGGAAGACGGCTTCAGCCTGGGACTGGATAGTAGCATCGTACTGTCTAGCCTTGCCGATTTTGACGTCGAAATGGGAGCTCCACGTGAAACAAAGCGAGAGGACACTTCCAGCTCTTGCTCCGATGAACGCAGTGATGGCCGTGGTAAATTGCAACGGTACAAAAAACCTCGACCCTCTTCTGAAGGGTCGAACAGTGCGTTGTATTTTGGTTGAGCAAGTGTCCCCTGGACACTTTCCAGGACACCGTCTAGAACTATGCGTCCAGGTTAGTCTTTACTTTTTATTATGGCTACTACACTGCATAATATTTCATTGAACGTTCAGCGTTTTCGCAGTCCGGCAAAGCAGGCTTAGGTGATTAGTGTTGCCCGCGCTGCAAACTGTGATGTTTTCTGCCTCCAGGAAACAAATTTCTTTTCGCTATCCGACGTTCTTGCTTTTAAACAAAAGTTCAACCTAGATTGTTATTTATCTTTCGCTACATCTCGTTTTACGGGAGTGGGTATTATTATTTTTAATCGAGCTCTATTCGCGATCATCACGTTTTTTATGATGGCGTGGGCAGGGTTTTTGCTTTAGACTGTAGCTACTTTTCTTTCAGATTAAGGATACTGTGTGTGTATGGGCCAGCGCAAGCTGGACATTCTCATGACTTTTTTGGGACCTGGATGTGTTTTTTCTTGAAGGTCGTGATGTCGTGATGACGGTCCTGATGTTCTTGATGGTCGTGTGATTGGTGACTTCAACTGCGTTCTAAATACGCGAACCGATGTAAAAGGTCCTGGCTGGCGCCGGTCTGCTTGAAATTCACGCGAGCTGCGTCGCCTTGTCCATCACTTTTCATTACTAGACGCGCAAAATGTAGTGCACGGAAATACCTTTGTTTGGACATGGCGACGTGGACGATTCTCCAGCAGGCTCGACCGGGCTTATATTCCTCGAGTGTTAGAGGCGTTTGTCTCCGATTTGTGCGTTCCGTCCTTCCCACCTTCTCCTGTGTACGTATCTGATCATCGGCCTATTGTCTTGAAGCTCGAAGTTCCATTTCCTTTTTCGGAAAAGACATGGCGTCTTGATGTTAGCGTCCTGCAGGACACGCGCTCAAGATCAGATTTGTCACGCGCAATACTTGCGTCGCTCACGGCGTCTGGTTCTGAAGATTAGGATGCACTTAAAACACAGTGGCACCTGCGCTGCGCAGTAGAAGGGTGTTCGCTTCGTTGACGCGTTTCTGAAGAGCTTGCTGATACTGCGATGAAGTTACGCATTGCTTGGCGCGCCGAGACGCCTTCTCCTCTGATGCGAGCGTGGCAGCGTAAACTGCGTGAACGCTTTCAACGCTTGACTGCTGCTTCGTCCCTGGCGGGAGCAGCATGGCTCTGTAGACACAACCCATGTGCACATCTCGAGGTGCTGCGCTACGCGAGACATTCGTTTTTCGGGCAATCAGAGCCATCTGTCTCTATGACAGCACAAATACCACCTGCGCAGTGGCTTCCTACGCGTGATCCATCTGCTTTCTTGGCGCATCTTGAAGCAATGTCATGTTCGGCCGTGCGGACTAACTGTGATAAAACACCACCAATGCTTAGAAGTTTGCCCCGTGTTCCTCAAGAAGCTGCGGATTGCCTGCACATCCCTCCGTCGGCTGAAGAGGTAAAGGCGGCACTGAAATCTATGAAACGTGGAACGGCCCCAGGGCCAGACGGTTTTCTTGTTGAGTTTTACTTGACAATTTGGGATGAGATTGGTGCTACTTTTAACGCGGTAATCCGGCGATGCTACGAGGACGGTGTCTTTCCATCAAGTTTTTGAGATGGACGCATTGTGTTTATTAAGTGTGAATACACTTTATAAGCGACCCCAAACCATCCACCGCCGTCAGCGGCGTCCGCAGTCTTCTCTCTATCTTTAAAAGGAAGAGGACTCGGCGGGCCGCAGCACGACGCTCTACCGAATAAGCCACGGACGCGACGCTGATATCGGTGTCAGTAACGCGCCTTATACCCCCTCCCCCTTCGCTCGCTCCTCCGCTCTCCTCGCTCGCTGCAGCTGCGCGCGGACCCCTCTCTTTCGCGCGCCCGCCTTCTTTCTCAGTCTCCCGTCGAGAGCGGGTCGTGTGATGGATGTCCCGGAGGCAACGCTACCATCAACAACGAATGCAGTACAACCGAATGCCAGCACTGCACCCGTCGTTGGAGGTGACGGTACCGCGGTGGTTTCGCCGACGTTGGAAGACAAGGTGGCGCTGCGAAGGGCTCGTGAGACCGAACGTAAGCGGGCGAAGCGTGCAGCGGATGCCAAACTGCGTGCTCGCGAGGCCGAGTGCAAGCGGGCGAAGCGTGCAGCGGATGCCGAACTGCGCGCTCGCGAGGCCGAGATGAGGCGTCAGCGTTGAGCCGCGAACGTGGCCCAAGAAGCGGAACGACAACGCAAGCGTCAGGCGGAGAAGGGCGATGAAGGCCGGCTTCAAGACGCCGCTCCCAATCGTCAACGGCGAGTGGACGTTCCCGAAGCCGTTCGAGCCAGTGACCGTGCCGCGCGGGAGAGGGTACGAGCCCTGGACTTTGCTCGTCCGGACACGTCGTGAAGTGTAAATAAATAATACTTCGTATATAATGTATCTGTGTACAAATGCTTCATGACAAACAACACTTAAATTCATTATTACACTTTAATCATCATCATAAGTAATAACATTATCAAGCATTTCCCCAAGGGTGATCATGGTTAAGTGCGAATGCACGGGGTGATGCTATGAGGGGGGAGTAAAGTTAAAATCCGTTGGCATTCGCCAGTGAGTTAACGTAAACTCCCCCATGTAATCAAATTGCGATTCCCAGGAACCATTACACCATAAAGGCACCATAGTGTGATTAATAAATATAATAGTGCGAATTAATAAATACCCCTCATAGCATCACCCCATGCATTCGCACTTAACCATGTTCACCCTCGGGGAAATGCTTGGGAGTTTTTTTCCAAAGGGTGATGCTTCCTCTGTTAATCCTGAAGATTGGAGACCTATCACGCTCCTCAACGTTGACTATGAGATATTCGCGGCGGTAGCCGTTCAACGTTTGAGGGGTCTGTTGAACACCCTGGTAGGTCATCACCAGACTTCATCATTGCTTGGACGAGAAATACACAGCTTGTCATATACCACACGGGATATCACAGCCTATACTCTGTCGCGATCTGCGCGTGGTATGCTTGTGTCTTTAGACCAGGAAAAAGCGTTTGACCGACTAGAGCACGCGTATATTCCGTATGTGCTCACAGCCTTCAGCTTTTCTCATTCGTTTGTGGAAATGATTAAATATACGTACACTGGTCTGAAAAGCACACTAGTTCTGGATGGCTGGGAAAGTGCCGCCTTTTCCATAACACGTGGGGTCCGTCAGGGATGTCCATTGTTTCCTGTGCTATTTGTCCTCAGCCTTGAGCCATACTTGCGTGTTCTTGACGCGGATTCACGTGTCCGTAGTCTTGCGCTTCCTGGTAGCGGTGTCGTGAAAGTCACAGCTTTCGCTGATGATATAACCTTGTACCTTTCAGATGAAGATAGCCTTTCACGCAGCCTGTGTGTATTTTCCCAGTATGGCGACATTTCAGGTGCAGCGTTGAACATCTCCAAATCCCGGTATTTCTTCATTGGCTCTCCAAACTCCAGGCTTAGCGCCGGCTTTCCCATTCAGCCGGCCGCGTCCCTTCGCATTTTAGGTATTTTATACAACCACTACGGCATTTGCGAATCTGTTTGGTTAAACGCTCTCGAAGAAGAAAGACTGAAAATTCAGGATGCACGGGATTTTGACTTCCCGCTTCTTGAGCCGAGGTATCTAGCGCAGACTGTATTTTGCGGTCGCATTTAGTACCTTTCTCACGTCGTGCAACCACCTTTACGTATCGTGCGATCACTGCAGTCTGCTTTGTGTTCCTCTTTCTGGTCAGGCCGCACCGAGTTGATCTCTCGCGCGGCACTGGGACAGCAGCGTTCTCATGGAGGCTTTGCTTTCCCTTCAGTGTCCATACGCTGTCGGCTGCTGGCACTGCGCTTCCTTTTGCGCCTAGTGCAAGGGGAGGAATCTCCCGCACGAACGCTTGCATATTACTTTCTGGGTACTCACCTTCGGCATTTGATGCCTAATGTGCAACTTAACAGAAACCGCAGTCAATAAAACTTCCTGCGTTTTATGCAACAACTGTTGCATTTTTTCGTCATGTCAAGTCGAGCTGTCCTGGCATAGATGTTTTGAACAACCACATAGTTGAGACAACTGCTGCTTTGTTGCTTCCGTTGGTCCCGCCAGCCCGCCGTGCTCGCTCTAGACGGGTGTCTTGGAGCACTTTAACGGCTTCTTTTCTGCCTGGACACCTCCGGGACTTCATGTGGTGCCTGGGATAGGGTGTGCTTCCCACTCTCGAACGCCTCGAAAGGTGGAGAATAGTCCAGTCAGCAACATGTCCGAACTGCTCTTTTCGGGAAACGAATCAGCATTTTCTGAGGCATTGTGTCATTGCTCGCGTTTTTTGGAGAGCCGTACATGCCGGATTTCACTGCCTCAGAGTAAATCGCTTCGTTTCTTCTGGGCGTTGTTCGCGAGGCCGCTCCGCTTGTCTTCTCATTGTTGCCGCCTCTTTCTGCCTCTCGCGGAGGTCGCCGAGTAGCGAGAGCATGCGACGGACGCGAATCACATCAACTCCGGCTCAGGTTCAATTTCAAGAAGAATTTCTTCCTGGTGACCTGTTGCAACGATAGGAACTTAGTCCTAGCATCACCACTGTCAAGCCTATACTGGACTTCAACCTGTTAGTGCGCTTTTAAACGTTTTAACGCTTTCGAAAGTTCTTGAAGAGGTCCACCTAGCTAACCCTAACAAGCCAGAGACGCGGCTTGGACAGAACGCCGCCCCGCTCTACAGCGGATGGCGAGCGTCTCTGGGAGCGTCGCAGCCGACGAGAAGCACTCATTACCCTCTCGCTCCACGGACCACATGATGGATACGCAGACCAGTCAAGACGCCGATACGCAGGTGAGCAATGATCACAACGCAAATCCATGGATCACTGTTACCAAGAGAGTGAACAAACGCCGACAGCTGCAACCCCATACCGTACCGACTCAACGGCTGCCCAGCATGCCGTCTGAGCCCGCTCTACGCCAGAGCCGGCCTAAGACGCGTCTACCAAGACTCCCACCACTCCCTGCCGGGGACTACAAGCCAGCAATCCGTCCCCATGGTGGATTAAATCTCAGCAAGGTTAGCCCCAAGACATTACTTCTCGCCGTAGTTCATGCAGCAAATATACGCAGTGAGAAGCCTGATATCAAGCTTCGAGTTGATGAAAATCAAAATGTGCTAACAATAAGCACCTCATCTGAACACATCGCCATGGCACTTGGACAAATCACCAAAATTACAGTGCACGCAGCAACCTACGACATCACCTCTTATTGTATTGCGCCTGATAATTTGTGCAAAGGGGTGGTCAATGGAATAGGCCATGAAATCACGCCAGACGACTTCCTGACAAAAGTTGAAGTACCGGGCTACGAGGTCCTTACGTGCAGACGCCTCGAAAACTCCAGAGCAATGGTGCTCACATTTTGTGGCAAGCGAGTTCCTTTCTTTGTGAACGCGTACGGACAGGTTCTCCGCTGCTACCTCTACAAACGGACTATTCCCCACTGTAGAAAGTGCAACAAAACTGGACACCGCGAGGATATGTGCCCACAGCCTCCTGACACACCGAAATGTCGAGTGTGCGGGAATTCACTATCACCCAACAACCACAAGTGCCGCCCTTCTTGCATGCTTTGTGGTGGCGACCACCCGACGGCTGCCAAATCATGCCCAAAGCGGTTTTTGCCACCTGTCAATCGACGCAAACCACCCCGGTCAGCTACTCCCACCAAGAAGGCCCAGTCACCATCTCCAGCCCCGGACAGCAGAGCAGTGCGTCCGGGAGTGCAGCCAGGCGAAGGAGCCATTCCAGGGATAAGTCGGGGCCCAAGCGAGGAAACTCGTCATCTCGGAGTGGTTTCGCTGGCCAGCCGGGATCTCAAGGCCGGCACACAGACGGAAAAACGCATCATCATGGCCAGCAAAGCGGTTCCCACAAGAAAGCACAAACGGTAAGGTGGGCAGGGCAGTTCCCTCCTCTCCCCCCTCTCCACACCAGTCCCACTCCCTCACACAAACATCAATGCAGGAAAGAACACCACAACCAACGCCATCTAGACTACCACAACCCATGTCAGTAGACACTCAGCTTCACCCTGAAATGTCGTCAACTACGGCACCATCCGACTATTGCACACGAGAGGCGTTGAACGAAATGGCTACTTCTTTAAAAACGAATTCGCTACTATGATGCAGGTAGAAATGCAGAAAATAAAGGATAGCATTATGGCTGAACTAACAGCTCCACTCCAACAATTGATCCAGCAGGCCCTGCAACCTGCTGTCCAGCAGATTGTAACGGATGTTAAACAGCAGATATCGGCTGCACTTGGCCAACTTGATATTTCCCCATCTGCACCAAAACGCACCATGTCTCCGACACGTGAAACACAGCGACCGCATTCTTACATACGCCCCTCCCGTTTCCTATCACCGTCCCGAAAAACCGTCCCAACAGCCGCAGTTGCTACAGTTCCGCTTCCCACCACCCTCCACCAAGATTTAGCACAGTCCGAAATGCCTCCGTGTACTTCTGAGGCCTCGCTATTGCATGATCATGGCGACAAACCGTAGGTCAACGCTTGACACCCCTCAACTCCTACGTGTGTGGCAGTGGAAGTGCAGGGGTTATCGTAGGAAACGCGGAGCTCTAATGCAATTCATTGCGACACAGCAGATTACTCCCGATGTCATAGCGTTGCAACAAATACAACGTACCCCTACGCTTCCGGGTTACACCACATACACGGACGTAACGAACAATACACCAAATTGCACAGCTACATTAGTTTCTAAGCACGTCACTGTCATAGAACGCACCCTTCCAAGCACCTCCTTCTCACGCGTACTTCTCGAATTAGTCCCGTGCTCTCGTTCTAGTAGCAGCTTGTACGTGCTTAACGTTTACAGTGCACCTAACGCTAGGAACGATGACTTCGGTCATCTATTTGCACAAATATGCAAGTTGGGTAAACACATAGTTATTGTAGGAGATTTCAATGCCCCCCATCCGGCTTGGGGCTACGCAACAGAAACGCCTAAAGGCCAACGACTCGCACAGGTTCTCGCGATTCATCGCATGACCCTGCTGACAGAACCTGATCAACCCACTCGCCTAGGTAATAAATAGTGTGAGCAGGGACACATGCCCCGACCTCACGATAGTAAAGGGCGTTAGTGACAATTCCTGGTGCAACCTCATGGTGAATCTAGGCAGTGATCACCATATACAAACTACAGAGCTCCAAGTAGCAGCCACGCGTGCCCCAGAGCGCATCATAAAACTAACGAATTGGGATGCATTTAGGCGTAATCGTACAACTACCCATCAGGACTCTCCTTCCCTAGAGGCTTGGATATTACAACTTCACTCCGATTTTCAAAGAGCTACCAAACTCATCGCTGCGCCGACAGAAACACCGGATGTGGACCGGCATCTGCTACATCTCTGAGATGCCCACAGAGGCCTGACACGGCAGTGGCGGCGACAGAAACATAACCGAAAACTTCGTCTCCGAATCGCCAAACTAGCTACTGAGGCACAGGACTATGCGAACATCTTCACTAGGACCAATTGGCATAACTACTGTGATCGACTCAACGGCTCACTAAGTACACCTCGAACGGGGCGTATACTCCGTGCTCTTTTAAATCCCACGCAGACAAAATCACACACTGCTAACGCAATCCGCACCATTCTCCACAAATCAGGGCTCGACGATAACACTCTGCTGCGCACCTTAAAGCAACACTATGTAACCACGGGCCCCCGTCCCGCCTACCGTGATTATCCACACGTACACGATACGCCTCTAGATGAGGACATTACAGAAGCAGAGGTTAGGGCAGCTTTGCAAAGCATTAAGCGCAACACAGCACCCGGTACAGACGGGATTACGTACACACTTTTGCGTAATTTAGATGACCAGTCCTTCGATCATTTAACCGCTTTTTACAACGAATATTGGAAAAACGGCACGCTACCACAGGAGTGGCGACACGCAGAAATCATACTTATTCCAAAGCCTGGCAAGCCGCTATTTCTCCAGAATCTTCGCCCTATATCCTTAACTTCATGTGTAGCTAAACTCTTTGAACGCGTTGTTCTCTCTCGACTACAACCATTTCTCGAAGGCAATCTTTTTTTTCCTGATACACTATTCGGATACCGTCCTGGTATCTCTACACAGGACGTATTATTACAGCCTAAGGAGGACGTGTTGGATAGTCCCACTTCAAACCAGGTCCGAGCTATTCTGGCCCTGGATCTGAAGGGTGCTTTTGACAACGTCTCCCACGACCTTATTCTTGACAATCTCGCTTCATCTCAGTGTGGCTCACGTATCTACGATTACGTCAGGTCCTTTCTTTCTGACCGCACGGCCACTATTGGGATTGGAGACCTCCGTTCGGACGTCATTCGTCTCGCAGGCAGAGGAACACCACAGGGCTCGGTTCCCTCGTCCACTTTGTTCAACGTGGCTATGGCTAAACTCCCTTCCCTATTACAACAGGTTCCCAACATCCAGCATGCCATCTACGCAGATGACATTACAATTTGGGCGACCAAAGTATCAGACGGAACCATTCAGGACGCCCTACAGGAAGCTGTGTCTGTGGTGCAAGACTATGCTGCTGCCGGCAGCCTTACGTGCTCAGTGGATAAGTCGGAGTTGTTATTGGTACACAAGCGGCGCCGCAAAACCGCTGATTCTCCTGACATTTCGCTGTTTCTTGGTGGCCATCCTATCCCTCTGGTACCACAAATTCGCATTTTAGACCTCTACCTTCAGTCCGACGGCAAGGCCTCGCACACTACACACCTTCTGGCTCAGCAGATAACTCAAATTACACAAATGATCCAACGCATCACCAATCTCAGGAGAGGCCTCTGTGAGAAGGATGTCCTCCGCTTAGTACAAGCACTCATAGTTAGTCGGCTCACATATCATATTCCCTTTCGCAATCTCACTCTAGCTCAAATAAAAAAAGATGGACATCCTTCTACGGACAGCTGTGAAGGCGGCTATCGGCTTGCCTCCACACGCATCTACACAACACCTCCTTCAATTAGGAGTCCACAACACCATAACCGAACTCATCGAGGCCCAGCACAACAGTCAGCTCCAACGGCCCAGGCAGACCCGTCAGGGCTGCGCCATCCTGTCTCGTTTTGGCTACCCGATTTCTCAAAAACCCGCACAAGTACCGCGACATAAACTTGCTTCTACTGTCCGCGCACTCATCAAAGTGCCTCCGATTCCACGCAATATGAATCCCTCCCGCCACGCCCATCGTCGACGTACCCGAGTTCAGGCTATGACACGCGTCTTTGGTGATGGTACATCAGACTTACAAGTACTTTACACTGATGCAGCACGCTACCCAGAGAAGTCAGCCATGTGTTTAGCCGTGACAGATGACACAGACGCCCTTGTGGCGTCTGCCACACTTCGCACTACAGACAGTGGTCTGGCAGAGGAGGGAGCTCTCGCTCTGGCAATTGTTCACGCTACGACACTGTCACATGACTCCCCTGTCACTATTGTAACAGATTCACAAGCTGCTTGCCGTGCTTTTGCTCAAGGACTTGTGGCTGCACATACACACAATATCCTCTCTTCTGTCTCGCCGTCCGCATTACGTCCTGTGCGTATCGTCTGGACTCCTGGACACGCCTCTCTCCATGGTAATGAACGCGTTCATGCGGTTGCCCGAGAGCTGACCGGCTGGGCTCCAATGGAAGAGCTGTCCAATCCAGACGACGCATCGACAGAACCACTAAACTACAACGCTACGCTGCAGTACTATCGACAGAGCCGTTATACGTATCCTCCCCCTCATCCTTCACTTAACAGAGCAGGTGCTGTCGCTTGGCGGCAACTACAGACGAATTCATTTCCTTGCCTTTATATGCTAAATCGCTTTCATCCGACTCTCTACCCCTCCCTCTGCCCCTTCTGTGGATCCGTACCGACGGTTTACCACTCCACGTGGGAATGCTCTGCCCCATAGGGCGTGCCTCCCATTCCCAATCCCACCCCTTCCTCTTGGGAGTCAGCACTGCTCAGCTTACGCCGGCAGGAACAGCAGCAGCTGGTCCAGCGGGCTCGCAGGGTCGCGCAAGGCAATGGAGCCCTGGACTGAGGGCCCCACCCAAAGAAGGCTCAGTGTGCATTTGTTATTAATAAATGTTTCTTCTCTCTCTGCCTCTCGCGCAACCGCTGCGAGGCGGTTGCAGCGGGCCGCCGCCGCCGCGCGCTCTACCCGATCCTAGAACGATTGTACTCGGAGCTACTCTCTGTTTTGTCGGAGGAGCTCTTCTTCCTCGGTGAAGAGGAATTTCTTCGGCACTGGTCTTGCCCTTTTGTGTCGGTCTATGACGGACGAGTGAAACTTGTCTTTCGGCCGGCCTGGTATTGGTAGGCGGATCTGTCGATTCACTGGCAGAAAGGGCATGCCAACATGTAAATATGCAAAATGTACATATTTATGTTAATTTGTGTCTCTTGTTTACCTTGAAGTATTTTTTGTGGTTGTGTTTGTGTGAAGCATCTAATGTACATGTTCTTTTAATGTCATCTCATATCCATGTTCATGTAAATGACGTCTGTTTTGTCATCATCGTTAGAGTACGTCTCGGAAGGAAATGTTCTGTTGAGTGTTATTGACGTTTGTGGCAATAAATTTTTTCTAAACAAAAAAATTGGCAGATCCCACGTACAGTGGGAATCAATGATATGTGAAGCACGAATAAGGAAGGTTGATATGCCACTTTCAAATCACCGCAACCTTAAAAGGTGGAGGTAAATCATGCCGTACATGACTTCCGTGTCATGATTATCATGTTTGGATGCGTATTTTACATTCATCATCTATTCACGTCACGTGATGCCAATTTTAGTATATGTGGAGCTAGCGAAACGGTCGCAAGCACGCTATGAGTGTGGTATGTTGACATTATGTTACATGACGCGTGTCAGGATTATCATGTTTGTAGCAGTCATATATTTCGTCATCCATTGTCGTCACGTAACACCAGATTTGGTATATGTGCACCTAACAAAAAGGCTGCGAGTGCATCATGAAGGACCTAATATACTCCCATGTAGCGTTGACGTGCGCGCACGCTGGGCACAGTGACGCTACGTTAGCAAAACGCGAGCACTATATAGTCTGACGCGAGGCACGACCAGCGTCCGTCGGCGTGGCCCGACGGCAATCAGCGTGAAGTGTGGCATGCTGCATTTCACGCCAATGCATTACCCAGACAGCACTGCGTCTGCCTCTTTTCAAGACGGAGGGACGCCGGACGCGCTGAAACCCGCATGCGTCAAAGCAACGCAGCGCGCGCTCGCGGGGATATGGCAGGACCAGTGCCTGGAGTGGCAACGCCGGCGTGACGCGACGAAACTAACGCTGGTGCGCACGCGCGCCGAGTCACGTCAAAGTGTATTGGCATGCACCTAGACTGTAGCATGTAGTCATGTTCTCACATGACACGCATCTCACGATTATCATGTTTGCTCCAGTCACATAACTTCGTCGTCCATTGGCATCACGTAATACCAAATTTGGGATACTTGAAGCTAGTGAAACGGCCGGGAGCGCATCATCAATGTGGCATGTAGTCATGTGTGTACATGACACGCGTGTCGTGTTTATTATGTTTGAATGTCTCATTTACCTATGTCGTACGTTCGCGTCACGTAATACCGAGTTTGGTAGATGTGAATCTAGCGAAACGGCCACGAGCGCATTGTGAGGATAGCATGTAGTCATGTTGTTACATGACACGCATCTCACGTTTATCATGTTTGCACCAGTATCGTACCTTCGTCATCCATTCACGTCCCGTAATACCAAGTTTGGTATAAGTAAAACTAGCGAAACGGCCGCCAGAGTATAATGAGCGTGGAATGTAGTCATGTTGTAACATAAGACGCATCTCATGATTATCATGTTTGCACCAGTCACGTACCTTCTTCATCCATTCACGTACCGTAATAACAAATTTTGTATATGTGACGCTGAATAAATGGCCGCGAGGGCATCATGAGCTTGGCATGTAGTCATGTTGTTACACGACACGCACGCCATTATTTTAATTTTAGGGTCTGTCGCTTGTGTTCGCCATGCAATTATGTCTTACCATACCAGTTTTGCAACATTTCGTGTGAACGAAACCACCAGAAGAGCTGCAGTACTTTGAAATGTAAATCATGACATTCATGTCATGATTTTCATGTAATCACTGGTAAAATATGTGCTTCATACACTCATGTTATGCTATGCCAAGTTTGGTATCGATACCTTTATTGAAACGGCCAGGAGAGCTAAAAGTGGTAGGCGGCTAGATAGATAGATAGATAGATAGATAGATAGATAGATAGATAGATAGATAGATAGATAGATAGATAGATAGATAGATAGATAGATAGATAGATAGATAGATAGATAGATAGATAGATAGATAGATAGATAGATAGATAGATAGATAGATAGATAGATAGATAGATAGATAGATAGATAGATAGACAGACAGACAGACAGACAGACAGACAGACAGACAGACAGACAGACAGACAGACAGACAGACAGACAGACAGACAGACAGACAGACAGACAGACAGACAGACAGACAGACAGACAGACAGACAGACAGACAGACAGACAGACAGACAGACAGACAGACAGACAGACAGACAGACAGACAGACAGACAGATAGATAGATAGATAGATAGATAGATAGATAGATAGATAGATAGATAGATAGATAGCTAGATAGATAGATAGATAGATAGATAGATAGATAGATAGATAGATAGATAGATAGATAGATAGATAGATAGATAGATAGATCGCCAAGAAATGCTTCACATTTAAAAACTTCTGGGGCGTCTGGGAGCCAGATCGCCTCTATCTGCTCAATGGACCTTTCCAGAAATTGGCGCGCGCCATCTAGGCTGGCCGCAAGGCATTATGGGAAGCCGGAGCGCCGGCGGAGTGTCGTCTGCTCGCGGAAGCGTTTCGTTTGGTTTGGGAAAACTTTATTGCGAAAGACCAAAGGCAATCGCCGCGGAAGCGTTGGCTCACCTCGTTTCCCCTCAGCGCGTGGGCGTAAGAACGCATCCGTGCGGGAATATCGCGCGTGATAACCGTGCTTCAATCTGCACTCATAGAAGAGGCACAACGCAGAGCATCATAAAGTCAGCAAACTTATTAGGGACCCGGGAACATGCTAACGTATACCGCGAAAGAGCCCATTAAATTGCAAACGTTACTCGGCTTTCAAGGCGAGCCCGTTCACTTCGTTCATCATATTTCCATGTAGCGGAAGCTTTTCTTCCATTTTCAGAATAATCGTACAGCTTTACTATTGGTGCTTTATGATAAGCACTATCACTCGTGATAAGTTTCCGCGTGATTCGCGGTGCAAGACCGTGGCACTTCGCGCATGATAATAAATGTCAATATCTAACCCCTATAAAGGGGTTCGAGCTCCACTATGCTGGTGGATTAGAATTCTAATTGCAGGTTTCAAACTTTGTGTCTGAGAAACTTTGCACTTTGAACGCCGAGAGTATAGTAAAAACCACCTACCAACAGGCCCATAGAGCGAACATCAAGTGAGTACTGTCGGGTGCGGAGATTGCATAGTTACAGCGCAGTGTCGTACTTCATAAAGCGAGAATATTCTGCGCATTTGACTTCGCAGTATTTTTTGTGAGACAGCGTAAAACATGCTGTCTCTGTGTCATACCTGTTAAGAACTTAAAAATTTACGACCAGACGGTGCGAAGAGTAACAATGGGAAGAAATATATACAACAGAATGGGCATTAGTGTGCACAATTTACACAATATTTTATTTTACTGCTTGAGGTCCCGGTGATCCCTTGTTGCATTCCACTTTATTATTATGCTCATTTAGTAAATTGTCGTTTCGATGCAGATGGCACTCCAAGCCGCAGAAAACATACAGCCGTTCCTGTCATCTTTGCCAAAACGGCCATGAACAGACAATCTGAAGGACTCGCCTCAGGCGTATTCAGAAGCGAAAATTCCGCCGAACAGAGCATTCTCATGGTAGTAATAAGCACTCAGTGCCTTGGCACAGTATGTTTAAGTCAGAAAACGTTGATAAGTAATGCCGTTCAAGGATGCTAATGGTGGGAGTGTGACTTTGAAAGCAATAGTGGAGGCCTAATTCAGTGTGGGAAATGTATAGAATACTACCGCAGCGCTTACACCAGTTGGCAACGTTACCTGGCTGCGAGTATAGCTTTTTGCATCCGTAATAGTGAAACTGCAACTAGCACTCCTTGCCTGGACACAGAAATGAAAACCCCTCTTACTCACCCCCCCCCCCCCCACGAAAAAAAAACAGGGTGCGCGAAATCACAATAGGTGGGACCTCTGGTTTTATGGTGAATAACAAGCAAATACAATTGAATATAACCAAGTACTAAACAGCAAAATAAACACAAAGTAAGATTTCAATAAAAAAAAAACTTGGTGTTTTTTATGGATTTACCCAAGGCGACTTCAAGGTGAAAGCCGTCTTTTTTTTTTTATTCAGTCGGTTTATTCGTTCATCTCCTGCCCATCCGACGGTTTTCTGCACCTAAAGTGGCCTTGCACTGGTTTTATGAGCGGAGGCATTCCAAACATTTAGTACCTCACCTGGTTTTTCTCGGTCTCCGTGATTGGTGGACCGATCACACAGGCGGTGAAAAGCGTGATCATTAGATCATCATCATGACTTTACACATTATGTGTATACGGTCCAGAACATTACAGAATGTGTAAGGTGTGTGGCCGTACACATCTGTGATGTCACGATGGCGTCCTATGGTGATGGGATAATTTTCGCGTCGCTCTGGTTGACGCCACCGCCAGGGGATGCCATAGCCACTGACGAGAAAATTTTGTTGTTGTTTTTTTTGGCGAGAACTGTAGGTGCCTCATCAAACGGTAAACTTGACCGTCTGCGTCCCGCTTCGACAACGTAGAATGATCCGAAAAAATCATCACGAGTTGAAAACATATATGGCGTCAGACACCACCAAAAATCGTGACATCATTAAAACGTCATGTGACTTCACGTGATCACGTCATCGCGCGATATTCGAGATTGTTCAAGCTGGTCTGATTATGAAGGCAATGTGAAACCTCACTTTGTGCAGCAATTTTTCGAAGGGTGGTGGGGATGGTGGTGGGTGTGGGCCTCGGCAGGGGTTGCAACAGGCGCACTTATCCTACTCAAGGCACGCCAGCACTTGCCCACGCCCAAGCAACAGCAGTGCTCTCCCCCAGCCACAATGCAAGACGGGTTCGCATTCATGGTATCAACCCGCTGGCTCTCATGGACTGGCGGGGTAGACTCTGCACATCGACTGACAATAAAAACGAGATGGTGTACACCTTCATGTCGTCTTAGGTGGACGCGGCAAGGGGAATGAGGCATCTAACGGTGTCGCCTCTATAACTTCGCGTATTACGTGGCATGCTACAACGGTAAAACCCCAGCTCCGTAATCACAATGAATGAGAATTGAAATATCTTGACAAAGGTCAAACTTAGCTGCAGCATCACAAAAGTTCAAGTCCTGAGGTAGCACTGAGCAATGAAACGAAACGTCGGATGTCTTTCGCGTCTTATGACACCCGCGAACAGAGCAGGTTTGTCCGCCACTTTTCTTCTTCTTTGGCATGTTCTGTGATAATTCTGGCTATACGTGGCGAGCACTACAACTTATAGTTGACGAGCATGAAAGTGAGAGCACTCAGAAGTATCCGTTTCTTCACGGGAGCAGCACCTTACGCCAGCCAAAAACTCTCACGGCACGCGATGAAAGCAGGCGAAAGCGGGAAAGCGTCGTTTGCTCTGCCCGCCCGGCGCTCCGCTTTCCCGTAATGCTCCAGCCCTGATCCGCCAGGGGAAGGGGCGGCGCTGCGATTACGTGTCTTTAGAAAAAACTGTTGAAGATTTAGAGTACTTAGTATTCTACTATGGGAGAGCATAAAGCTGTCTCTTATTTAGGTCCATAGCAGACGACAGTGTTAAGCACCCACGCTGTACAAGTGTAGCGGTGCTTACCTCAGATAAATACCTCTCAGCATGTGTCCTAGTGTTACTGGTTTCATTATTAAGCCTCTAAATCTTGAAAAACATTAGTAGAGAGCAAGAAAAGTGTGATTTTACATACCTAATAATTTTGTCAAAAGCAGCTACCTCATATTCAATGTTTAGGCTACAATTCACGTTCACAGAACCAAAGAGTTTATCTCGGTTTTCTGTATCACGTGAAAAAGCCGTGTTTTGAGTTGGACTTCAGGCAAATGCTGGGTTTACATTTGTTGCCAAGGCATAGCGAA
Source organism: Rhipicephalus microplus (assembly GCF_043290135.1). Lineage (NCBI taxonomy): Eukaryota > Metazoa > Arthropoda > Arachnida > Ixodida > Ixodidae > Rhipicephalus > Rhipicephalus microplus. Next base: position 141,207,737 of record NC_134703.1, read on the forward strand.
AGCTTCCCCTCAAGAGGGAGTGAGAAGACTTTATTGAATGCAATGGGCCGGCAATTTGGTCTCGGTGGCTTTGGGTGACGGCTCATAGTCCCTGGACTCGGGCAGCATCCTCGGCCTGCCGGACGGCCCAGAGCTGGTCGTTCAGCTCTGGGCTTTGGAGGGCCGCCTCCCAGCGGTGGCGACGCCGACGAAGAAGGTCTCCCACGGCTCCCGCAGCGGCGTCAGGAACGTGTGAGCTCGAGGCTCCCTGTGATTTGGTAGTGACGGCCGCTATAGGCGCATCGCGATTGGGGACGTTTTCACGACTGTTGTCGCCGGCACATTCCCAGAGCATGTGGCTCAGCGTTGCTCTGTGCCCGCAGGCTTTACACATATATATCGGTGGAGTATAGGTTCGGGTAGAGGTAGCGTAGAACGACTGGGCTACGGGTAGGAATGGGTTTGAAGTAAGTGAAAGCTTACGGCATCGCGCCTGTTTAATTTCTGGTGCGGGGGCGGGAACCTACGCCTTTCGCGCCTATAGTGTTGAGAAGGCAAGGAACGTTGTAAGATGATCACGTCATGACCATTCTGAATCTTGTTGCTGTGTACCTATCAAGGTGTCTTGATCCAGCAGATGCATCGCCCCGCTTTCGGAGTCAGAGGCGGCGGCCACGTAGTGGGCCGCGTCTCGGCGTGTGAGACCTCGAGCCGCGGCGTGGGCCGCCTCATTCCCCGCGAGCGGAATGCTGGTGTGTGCCGGGGTCCATAGGAGGAAAACCGTTGGAATTTGAGGTTGTGAGCACGACGTCGAGTCGCCTTCTCGGCACATTTGAAGGATGCGCGCCGCTTCCGCGAGACGCGGCCGCGCGCGAAACTGCGGACTGCCGCCTGCGAGTCGCTTATCACAATATCTGCATGGGGCACTGCAGCGAGTGCTGAGGTTATCGCGGCTTCTTCGGCCGCCTCCGTGTGTCCCGTCGTCACTGTAGCACTCGCAAGGCATTTGCCCTGATGGTCAACGACCACAGCTGCTTGGGCTCTTCTCACTTCTCCATATCTCGCGGCGTCTACGTATACCACGTCCGTATTGTTACCAAGCTTCTTTTGAAGTTGTCTAGCATGCTCGTTACGCCATCCGATGTGGTTCGTCGGGTGCATATTCCTAGGAATCGGCGGAACGATCAAGCGGTCGCGGACCAAGGCAGGGACCTCCACCTTTTCTCCTTGCTGAGCGTGATATCTGATGCCCAGCAACTCAATAATGTGTTGACCCGTCTTTGAGTTTGTTGAGCGTTTGTATTGCGCTACGTCATGGGCCTCAATTAACTCGTCGAGTGAGTTGTGAAGTCCTAGCTCTAGAAATCTTTCGGTGCTCGCGTTGATCGTGAGTGCAATAGCTCTCCTAAAAGCCTTTTCGTATCATGCAGTTCATTTTGTTTTTTCTGATCCTATCCACTTCAGGTAAGGGGCAACGTATGTTATTCGGCTTATCGCGTAGGCCTGCACGAGAGGGATCGCGCAGTGTTCATGCAGACCGTTACGTTTATTCGTGATATGACGCAAAGGTCGGATCGTGTCGTCTACTGAACGACGGATTCGGCACATAGTCTCACCATTATGGCCATTTGCCTGTATGTGTAAACCCAGAATTTGAATTCTGTCTACACGTGGTATGGGAGTGCCGTATGGCAACAGAACGCGTATTTTGAACGATCCCCTTTCCTCGCCACGTGGCCCATTGCGGCCTCTACTTGTTGGATTGTAGATTAAAAGTTCGGACTTGGTTGCTGAGCACTCGAGCCCCGTTCTTTTCAAATCCTCCTCTTCAGAATTTTTTAAAATGCGGAGCATTTCTTGGCGAACTTCAGCGACTTTGAGCTTATCTATCTATCTATCTATCTATCTACCTATCTATCTATCTATCTATCTATCTATCTATCTATCTATCTATCTATCTATCTATCTATCTATCTATCTATCTATCTATCTATCTATCTATCTATCTATCTATCTATCTATCTATCTATCTATCTATCTATCCCCCGGCCCTAAGACGTTTAGCACTCCTGGCCGTCTCGATAATGGTATCAATACCGAAATTGGTATGGCATTACAAGACTCTATGGCGAGCATAATTGACTGGTCATAACAAGAAAATCATGACACATGTGTCATGAATGTCATGATTTACATTTTATAGTTTTGCTGCTCTTGCCGTGGGTTCGTTCACAAGACATTTGCAAAACTGGTATGGTATGACATGACTGCATGGTGGACATAACTGCCAGACCCTAACGTGAAAGTCATGACAAGATTTTTATGTTATGACTAGTCATGACTACACGCCACGCTCATGGTGCGCTCATGGTCGTTTCGCTAGCTTCACTTATACCGTATTTGATATTACGGGACGTGAATCGAGGACAAAGATACATTATGGTGCAAACGTGATAATCATGACACAGGTGTCATGTAAGAACATGACCAGATACCACGCTCATGATGCGCTCACGACCCTTTTGCTAGCTTCACTTATACCAAATTAGGTATTATGTGAAGTGAATGGACGACGAAGGAAAATGAAACATCGAAACTTGATAAGCATGACATGCGTGTCATGTCAAACATGACTACATCCTATGCTGATAGCGCACTCGCATCCGTTTCGCTAGCTCCACATACACCAAACTTGGTATCAGGAGATGTGAATAGACGACAAAGGTAAATGACACATCCGAAAAAGATAATGAAGATATGCGTTTCATGTGAAACATGACTACATGTTACGGTCATAGCGCGCTCGAGGCCGTTTCGCTAGCTCCACATATACCAAATTCGGTGTCACATGACGTGAATAGACGACAAGTTGAAAACCCGTCCAAACAAGATAATTATGGCATGCGTGTCATGTAAAACATGACTACATGCGGTGCTCATAGCGCGCTCGCGGGCGTTTCGCTAGCTTTATACATATACCAAAACTAGTATAACGTGAAGTGAATGCATGGCAAACGCAAATGCCAGGCGCAAACATCAAGGCATGGAAGTCATTTATGGCATAATTTAGCTCTACTTCGTAACGTTGTGCTGATTCTAAAGTGACATATCAACCTCCCTTATTTGTGCTTCGCATATCATCGATTCTCACAGTACGTGGGATCTGCTAGTTTTTCAATCTACTTGGTTCCAAGGCACGGGGCACTTGCGACTTCCGGTCGAATCCGCCTAGTAGGGGAGGCGCTGCAACTAACCTTCCCAATAATAATAATAATAATAATAATAATAATAATAATAATAATAATAATAATAATAATAATAATAATAATAATAATAATAATAATAATAATAATAATAATAAAAGTGTCGGAGTTTACGTTCTAAAACCTTTGCTGGCCCTGATAGGGCACCTATTTGTATGATGATCGAGTGGAACCCGGCTGCAGCGGCTGCATTTTCGATGGAGGCGAAAATGCTGTAGGCCCGTGTGCTCAGATTTGGGCGCACGCAGAACCTCAGGTGGTCGAAATCTCCGGAGTCCTCCATTACGGCGTCTCTCATATACATATGGTGGTTTGGGGACGTTAAACCTCACATATCAATCAATCAATCAATCAATCAAACAATCAATCAATCATGACCAAGGGCGCTCGCTGCGTGTACACGTTCGCTGAGCGCAGCGCCTGTGAGAGTCGTGGTGTGTAGCGCGTTGGTTCCCTTGTCGAGGTGTGCTGTCGAAGCGTGTACAATAAGGTACAAGTCCGTTGTACTCCTCTTCAAGGGCAAATGCCCACAAGCCTGTACCAATGGGCGCACACTCCACCCTGCCATCATGAGCCGGACGCCAATTAGGTCAAACCTCATAAGCGCGAAAATGCACGCGACAGCGACGATCGACGCTATGAGCGACGAAACAGGGCGTTCGCGCGACGTGTCGCGTGCTCGTTTTCGCGCGATCACTCGGTTCTCCAGATTTGGAAACCGTCGCTCATCGCCCGGAAGTGCTGGGCGCAAGCAGCCAATAGCGAAAAACCGGAAAAGACAAAGACTACATAGGTGCACGTGACCCTGCCCTAGTCACGTATGCGCAACAAAAAATAACGCAATGTTTATTACGCATGTGCATATAAAAAGTGCTGCAAGCCAATAATAAATACTTTTCGTTTCTTTACACAACAATATATCTTATTTTTAAATTGCATACCGCTCGCTACGCGGTTTTTTTGGTGCGAGTAGACGGCCTCATGCCAGCAACAGTGGAATTCGCTCGCCGAAACCGTCGCGTGATTGAGGTTTGCCTGCGCTAGCGACTGATCGCGCGAAGACGATCTACGTCGCGTCGCTCGTCGCTGTCGTGTGCATTTTCGCGCTTATAAGGTTTGGCCCTGAATCGGCCTTCGAGAAGCTGCTTAGTGCGTGAGCGGGACTATTTCTTTAGTCGTGGAGTGAATCGACTACCACGCTTCGGTCGTCTGGGCGTGTCCTCTTCGGACTTATTAGCATCTATATCCAACCATATGCTTATCACAAGACATATATACTACATACCAAGAAATGCAATAAAGTTGAATCATTGCAAGCTAATGGTTATCTTGCTTTTCCAAAACAAGCAAAATCGAGCTGTCACGTGATAGACAGTCTACCGGTGCGTTAAGACGCAGAACATTTTCGTTTTTCGGAAGACTCGGGATGGAAAGGGTTGTACTTAAATTAAGCAAGAAAAAGCATTTAGTGCTTAGCTAACAATGACTTAATATTCACCAAAGTTCATAAACTACGTTTACTACCGTGATAAACAGGTAGTGTGAATCTATACCGACAAACATGCATTCAGGTCACCAGCATTTGAGTATTTTAAGGCCATTTCCCAACGAAATACATGCAGTAAATTTGTCGAGTGTCCTGATGACTCCTCACACGTGTACTACATTTTGACTTTCTGTTTACCGGCTTATATTAGAAGGAATACTTCTACAATGTCTCTTTTGGAGCATGGGAGCACTGTAGTTTCTCATGTTATGTTTGGGAAACGATATTGTGCTCAGTACAGTCAACTTTGCCGAGTAATATGCTGTCATCGCGGGACAGTGTTGCAGCTGCACTTCTAAGAGTGATTTGTTTTCTTTTTTTTCTTAATCGCTGAAGCTTAAGACGGACGACGAGTACGTGTCATGGATGAAACTAGGAGCGTCCGCCAATTTCGGCCAGATCTATCTACGCGAGTACGACCCACAGCTGAACGCTTCGGGGCTAACAGATCGCATCATGAAGATCGAACAAAAGTGTACGTTTTTTTTTTGCCGAACATTCTGCAGGACACTTCAGGAACGTTGAGTGAAAAGGGAAGACTTGCATGCTGGGTATAAAATATATATCAACGCGATATCTCAGAAAATGAACTGGCCGTGACTAGGTATACGTCGAAAGATAACCTTATACTCACTGCTGAGCCTACACCCAATCGGCTGTGACTCTGCCTACCAAGAAGGATCGTACTGCATGCCAGGTATAAAACGATCTGCTATGATGACGTAGGAATTTATCAGCTACATTGTGTGTGTCACTTACACGGTCCTATAGATAAAAATATACAAATACTATACGCATGTGTCTTCAATTAGCCTCTTGTCTTCAAATTATATTCTATTGGGTTTCAGGCGATGATTACAATAGGGGAAGTTTCCGGATGTTTATGATATCTAGCATAAAAAATTTGTGAAATCCCGCAGTTTACGAGATTCTAGCAAGCAGACTCTGCAGGAAAGAAACCGCTGAAGTTAGGATAGAGCCCGCATCCTTAGGGTCTGCAGTGGAGCGCCGTAGCCAATGTACCACCTCACCGTTTGTCCTGTCTTTTACTAAGGCGCTGCCTTTCATGACAATAATTAAGTATCCTGCGAATATGTTCCAAATTCTTGAATGGGCTATTTTAGCGCACTCTTCCACAGGACGTGTAAGATGCAAGAAGGAAGATATTTTAAAATATTTGTTGGTCTAGCATGTGCGTGTCTACACTGGAGAAAACATTTGACTACTGCTGAACGATGAATCCCGATAGTTTCCCGCTGAATGAATATTTCCTGTTCTGTTTCTATTTCAGTGCTAACTTTGGTCCGCGTGTTGGATGCAACATCGAGCGATGCTGTTGTCTCCACAACTGTTGGTGAATTTGGAACGTTGACGGGAGCATTCGTTGACAAGGGTGAGCCTTTTACGTGCCCATTGCCTAACGATCTGCTTCTACTTCGTGCACTCTCGGTGCAAGAAAAATGCCACCGCGTGAAGGTGGTCACATGGGCTTAATTCTTTTCTTATATAATGCATGACGTTTTATTTCGGCGTCTGCCTTTTTTTTATCTTCAACCCTCCTGACATCTTGCGCCCAGGGTGGAACTTGGGCTGCAGTTCTGAGGCTAACGAGTATACACCGGGCATGTGCATCTGTACTGTGCTAATAAATAAATTATTATGATGCCACAGGGAGTTACTGGGCCCGTCCTCGAACTATTGTGACGTTAAGTAAATAAACAAGTTGACATCGGGCTTGATTTCTTCGTAATGTGCTCTTAAGGCAAACGTTCTTTTGAAATGACAAGAATCTTGAAAACACGTAACCAAATAGAGCCCCCTAACGAAATTAATCGGTGAAGAAAACGTATTCACACATGCACGCGCTTCTCACAACACCAATGTCTTTCACAAGAGCGTGACTCGGGAAAGTCAGCATCTCCCCCTGACTCTCTCTCAGTAATAATGTGATGACGTCGGGGAACGATATTCTGCCGACGCGCGATGAGCCAGTGCACTGTATTCTAATCAGAACGCGATGACACTCGCTAGCGCGTGTGGGCCCGAGTAAGTCGCTGTGTAAGAAGCTCTGGCCTCTGCCCCTTACACTCTCTCGTCAATCACGTGATGGCGTCGGGTAACGATATTCTGCAGACGCGTGACGAACGCACGCACTGCCGTTTGCCGTGACGATGAACCCGCGGGGCGGTCTCCGACAAGAGTTCGAGACGAGTAATAACAGCATAAACTACAGTGAACTCATGGTGTGCTCCAGTTACAAAGAATACACTTTAACCTCGGGCAAGGTGCCCGTTATCAACGGAACCTGGTTCCCTCTGCTCATGGTTCCCTCTGGAGGGGGATGGTGCATCTTTTTTATAACAGTATAACATGCATGCACCCGTGTTTCAGCTGAATGGCTGAGGCTCGTCGTGCAGTACACAGGTGGCACGTACAGCAGCGGCGACATGTTCGTCGTGTGGGCCAACTCGACAGAGGTGGTCAAGCTGCTCTTCGCCAACGTCAGCATCGACGACGCATGGCTCGTCCTATCCTGGAACCTGATTCGCAAGCTTCTGCCGCTCTCCAGTGGACGCCTGATGGTGAAAGCGAACGATGACGACTTCCGCGATACCTGCTTCCGGACTGTGCTCGGCATCATGGAAATGGCTGTCATGAACAGCTATATCCGCCGCTGTGAGTGCGTTAAACGCTCAAACACCAACAATCTTGTTAAACGAGTTTCTAGGCCATGGCTTGCTAACAGCGCCAGAGAAAAACGAGAGATAGTCGGGGGATTGTAAAAAAAAAGATGGAACGGGATTAGTACCTGGGCCCTCTGTTTGTCAGCCACATAGCCATGACGGTGTTCGACGCTCCGTTGAAAAAGAAGAGTTGCATACTGGCTTCATGTCGGGAAGGAACCACCATATCATATGCGTTGTAGCATGGCATAAGAGTAAAATTGTAACCAGATGTCACACAATGCGAATTGTCTAACGAGTGGGTAGCTTTATGCTCCCTACGCATTACACAGGGCTCAGCCACAATTTTTTATCGTCATCAGCCCCAGCATCCACAAAGTGCTCATAACACCTCACAGCTGTGTAGCGGTACCCCGCTTCTTCGCATAATAAAGAATAATGGCAGATTAGATGCCTCTCGATCAGGGAATACTTTGCAAAAGTTATGCTTTACAGCGTACTGCTTACCTCACAAGTGTGCTTGCATTAGTTGCCAGAGAATTCCTAAACGCAACACTCTTGCACGAGCGGCTGTATAGAATGCGATGTCGCATATCGCACAAGATGTGTGTGCATGTCTGCTCGCCCTCTCTCTCTTTACTCTTCTTTCAATCACCCCCATCCCATTCCCCTGTACAGGGTAGCTTACCGGTTATGCCAAACTGGTTAACGTTTCTGCCTTTAATCTCCCTCGTTTTCCTTCCTTCCTTGCCAGGGAATCACGTAAGCATATAAAATATAGCATGGTAGGAGCATAAAAAAACAACCGGGTGTCACACAATGCGAACTGCGAACTATAGAGAGTTATTTAAACCCAGCAATTCATTACGAAGGGCTCAGCCATAATTATTCATCGTTAGCTGCCACCGCAAGAAAAAAATGCACACATTGCCTTGCAGATGTCTAGCGGCTACCTCGCTCCTCTGTGGAACAACGAATAATGGCGTAGATGGTGCTTGAAAACTTCACAAAAATGATGGTTTATCGCGTAGCGGATACCTAGCGTACGTACTTGTCGTAGTAGCCCTAAGAGAGTTCACAACGGGCTCTGAAAGGCCGTTCTTCCAGTTTCACTGTGACTGTGCTGCATCTCCAGCAGAAACCTGGAGTTTTTTCGGCTGTGGGCGTCTTGGAATAAGATATTGTATCACTAATTCAAAATAGACTGAGGCTCTTGACACATTTATATTGATTGGTCAAAAAATACTGATTTCTAGTATAGAAGTTAAGAGACATTTTTAGAAAAATTTCAGATCAATATAGCAGTGCCCGAACATTGGCATGATGATAGTTATAGCACCAGAACAAAACGACGACACAGAGACAAGAAGGACGTGAAGGACACTAGCGCTCGTGTCATTCGTGTCCTTCTTGTCTCTGTTTTCTTGTTTTGTTCTGGCGCTATAACTATAGTCATGCCATACCAACTTGCCCAAGCTGCCACACTTCTAAATTACCATGACATCACGAATTTCGGCTGATTTGCAGGCGTGTGGCTCATTCTAGCAGTTTGATGATCACAAAATCTTTCTCGCGTGATTGTTAGCAATAACTACTGCAGACACTAGAACTTCCTTACGTTTAAGCAATTAACTAGCCATGATTAGGCGCTGGTAAAACACATTAGGTGATGACGAGTTTCTGCCGCGATGTTTCAGGTGGCATTATTGCAAGATTCGGTTTGTTTCTTTTCTAGACTGTGATACCGTCCAAGAGAATGATACTACAGAGACGATAAGATAAGCTCTAGTATGTAGCGAGTTACTTTGGGTGGGCTGGGAACAATAAACTCTTTTATATAGGCTGTAAATGTGGATGACCACACCCCCGATGCAGCGACGTCAGCTGGTGCCTTCCGTGCAATACTCGAGAAAGAAGGTGCTCTCTCTTTTTGTGAGAAATATGGTTGGTTACAACATTAGGAGTGTGCGGCATATCCTTCTGACACGCGGCTGCGTATATAGGCAGCACTAGAGTAAATACAAAAGAACGAAAACAAGGCAGGAAGTGCGCTGCACTCACAACTAAAGTTTCTGCTGAAAAGCGCCCCTTGTATACATGTCCTGTCTTCTTCTGACTTCATATTCGTTCTAGCGCAGCTTCTTTTATATCCCTATGAATGTAAACAAACTTACCCCCTTTTCTGTAATTCTGGAGAACACAAAAGCTCGCATGAAAGGGCGCGCATGCCAGAATGACGTCATTACTATAGAATAGCAACGTCATGAGTTGAATGGTAACATTATGAGTTGAATGACGTCATGAGTAGGATCGATAACATTGTTGAGTGCAACTATTGCCATAGTTTCGAAGGCTATCAGATGCCGGCCTTTGGTGATATCGCTGACTACGGTCAATCGCTTCTCGTTTGCCACGGCTTTCTCGCCTTCGCAGTGGTCCCGCCAGCTGTACTCTCCTCAGCAACTGCGATGGCTGTCAATCTGAAGGCAGTTCTACGTGATAAGCTCCTCAGTGCACGCTGGATGGAAGGCTGGATGCAAAGCAATGGCATCAACAAGGCCTCCAATATGGGCCTCGTCGTAGGCTATCCCAAGGACGCCGACACAGTAGCTCAAAGGGAAGCGTTCTACGGTGAGCCAAGTCGCTGGGCGTTCTGTGTCTGCAGCATAAAACTTTAGTACTTTCTCAATTTATGTCCTCAAAATTTTTTGTCTATATCGCCTCTTTTCTACTGAACAATGCTTGAACACTGTTCTTTTAGTTAACCAAGACTTAGAATCGATTATATACCGTACATACTTGAGAGATTTGGAAGTTCTAGTCTATGAATAATTCGGAGATTGAGGGTTGGCTACCGCAAAAATTTAGAACGTTTAGTTTTCGAGTGGTTGTGTAGACTAGGACAAGGCAACTACCATGCGTGACACCATAATGGCACTGCGTGTCACATCTGTCACAACCTCGACGAAGCAACATCCCTGGGTGGCCGTGCGAGCGAACGGTGTACCCGCAGGAAACGCGAGACTTCCGAAACTGGGTCTTTCAAAGAGTGTGTTTCGCGTAAATATTTTTAGCCAGGACATTTGCGCTCCTTTTATTGGAACATCAAGAACACTTTGCTCAAGTTAGTGAACAAAATATACAGATGAACACATTTGACAGAGATCTGTCTGGCTGGGTAAAATTATGTATTTAGTATGATGAGTTCCGAGCTCTTGTAGTTACGTTGTACATTGTACCACTTACTTACCTCGATGCCTTGTCCCCGTTGTCCTGCATGTTACGAAGGGTTGAGGTTGGACCCCCTGTTTACATAAACAGTGGTTTCAAACCCGCATGAGCTGGCGGGTAGCAGATATGAACTTAAGTCTGGCATGAGCCAGGACAGTGAAGTAAGTGGAAGGGGGGGATGTTTGTAAGCGTTAGTGTCCATTAACCTAACGTGGTCAATAAAAATAATAATAATAATAATAATAATAATAATAATAATAATAATAATAATAATAATAATAATAATAATAATAATAATACGTTATATTTAACGTCCTGAAATCGCGATAAGATTTCGAAGGAGCCTATGTGGAGCGCTCCGGATATTTCGACCATCGGGTGTTCTTCAAAGGGCAACTCTCCAGGTTTGACAATTTTGAGCCGACAAACGCAATGCGTAGACGAGGCATTCATGATCTCGTCTGCCAAAATTTGCAACGCTACGAGCCGCGGAAATGGGTCGAATTTCAACATGAATGCTGCTCTCCCTCCCTTATGCCAGCGCAAGCGGAGAGAATGAGGGCATGACGTGGGCGTAGGAATGGCCCTACGTACACGGCAATGCAGTGACGTTTGTTCTCTATGTAGACGACTCTGCTCTAACGTTGTCAACAGTATACCACGTGACATGGCAAAAATTATTTAACAAAACACGCGTAGATTATGTATTTGCTGCTTTAAGAGATTACTAAAACTTGAAATAAATAATGAGACGAAATAAAAAATTGTGCACGTTTTCTTAAATTTTTTTCCCCGTGAAATGCTACGAGATGCGAGGCTAATGTGCCAGCGTTTCGCATGCGTTCGTGTCCCCACGGTAAGCGCATTGAGCAGACGACCGCCGTGGAACGCTCCTACTCGTTCGCGCACTCTTTTTTTTTATTGATATGATATATAAGGAGATGTTGGCGCACCATTATGGCGCCGGGAGGAGACGCTCTAGGTGCCGACCAGTGCGGACGCGCGAAGATCGGCTCCTGCTTTCAAGAATGCTTTCCTGTGGTATTCACGAATTTGTCGCCGAGTTTTTACTCTCATCGTGTGCCTAAGTTCTTAAGAAATCAGCAGATACCACCATTGTGCCGGTGAGTGGACTTTTAAACCGTTTTTTGGGACATTTTTACACGGCAACGCCACCGGGGGATTTAGGCCTAACCAAGGAGGTCATTGTCGCCGATGCGCCGGCCCGGCGCCAACGCGACTCAACGCTCTGCGCGTTCCAGTATCTGCAACTGAGAATGGAATACCAAGTATATGGAGAGGACATCTCTCCAGAGGATTGCACGGAAGAAATGGGTTGGAAGGAAGCCGAAACGAGACGCTCAAGGAATAAGCAAGCCGCGGTTAGCGTTCCTGCTGCCAAGGGATCGACCGAGGCCGGCGTTGCGGGAGACGCTCGAGCCAGTCGTAGTAGGTATGACACCAAGCATACAATCGTGCGAGCTGGACGCATGCCGCCACTACCTAAGGACTTCAGCAAAATTGTGCTACGACCACGTGGAGGATTAAATATCTCGAGAATTGGCACTGGAGCCGTGGCAGACGTGATAGTACTGGCGGCCGGCATCAAAGAGGAATAGGCCATGCAGGACATCATCTGTTCCAACTTGCAGCAGAACATTATGGTGGCAAGCACTCCGGACCAAGACAGAGCTTCAAGATACCTCAAGGTCAAGCAAATTGACATTGGAGGCAAAGTCTTCGAGGTTAGCGCGTACGCCGCGGCACCCCACGACACTTGTAAAGGAGTGATTCGCGGGATCCCCGTAAGCGATACTCAGGACATTTTGACCCGAAAGATTGTGAACGCGAACAACCCGCTCGCGCTGCAGGCCAAGAGAATCAAGGACACCGGGACAATCATCATAGCGTTCGAAGGACACAAGGTGCCCAGATTCGTGAGATATGGACCTTCACTTTTGCAGTGCTCCCTCTACCGCAAGAACATCGATATTTGTTACGTCTGCGGAAAGCTGGGACATCGGTCTGACGTCTGTCCGAACCCAGCTGAAACAATCTGCAGAGGCTGCGAAATAAAGAACCCAGATAGCCTGCACCAGTGCAATCCAAGATGCAGGCTGTGTGACGGTCACCATCCCACGGCAGACAAGGAGTGCAAGAACAGGTTCTTAGTGCCATACGTCGTCAGACGCAGACGTTGGGAAAGATCGCGAGCAGCCGCAGAAGCCCGGGACGCATCAATCACATCGAGTCCAGACATCAATGACAAGCAGCTTATTCCAGCCTACAGGACCCAGAGCTTCCAGACTACACAAGAACAGGAAAGGCGGCCCCACTCCAGGGGGAGGTCGCGTTCCAGAAGAGGTTCTAGACCCAAGGCCCGCTCCCAATCACGGGGGCGCTCGAGTTCTCAAGGTCACCATCAGGGTCGGGATCAGCCTGGGCGGCACCCGAATGGCCAGCTACCTGGCGTTCAGTTCGAGATCACGGCTTCACACCCGGGGAGGATGCCTGCAGTTACTTCGAAAGGCAGCTGGGCTGAGCGAGTGCGCAACGGCGGGGCAGAGGTGATGACAGGTAAGCTGCCAGAGCATGATAGAATTGCACAGCTAGAGCAAGAAAACGCGAGACTTACAAAATCGAATGAGAGGCTATCAGCTGAGTTAAAGGAAATAAAAATTCTTCTCACTAAGCTAACCAGCGCGCAATCTTCACAGCCAATGCCTCAGCCAGTTGATGTCCCTGTGGCTGAAAACGTGGGGGACTCGAGAACCGCGAAAAAGAGGGCAGTCATGGCAGAACACGTGGAAGCCAACCAAACGACCATGTCAGATATGAAAGAGGTGTTGGACACGCTCAGCAAAGTAGTAGCCAATCTTAGCGAGCAGATGGGTAGGCTACAATCAAGCGTGGCGGCACTGGAAGAGCATATGACATTGCGCATTACAAAGGTCGAAGCATATCTGCACAACACAGCAAGGCCTCCTCATGCACCAAGCTCACCCCTTCGGCCACCAATACTAGTGGTACCAAACCTGTCGACAGGTGCAGCATCAGGCTCTGGCCGCCCATGTAATAACCATGATGGCAGCGCTACGTGAAGCATTTCGTATCTGGCAATGGAACTGTAGAGGTTACCTTAAAGAGAAGGCAACCCTGCAGCAGTATATCAGGAGCAGCCAAGAAAAGCCTCATATTATATTATTACAAGAGACCCTTTCACCGCAAGCAACGTTGCCTGGATTCCGGCCTGTAATAGGGGATACTGAAGGGAGGGGAGTCTGCACCTTCGTATGCAACAAACTAACGCACGTAACCCATGACCTCAAGATAGAAGCAGGCCGATTGGAACACGTCTTGGTAGAGATCGTGCCGGGTACCAGCAACCGTCAGAGCATTTTCATTCTTAATATATACAGCAGTCCAAAGGAACAAAAGCAAGGGTTCAAGACGGTTCTAAAGAAAGCTGTTAATATCGCCGGGGAATGTCCACTCGTCATAGCAGGTGATTTCAACGCCCCTCATCATACATGGGGTTACAAGTACAACACTGGGAAAGGAAATCGACTTTGGCAAAGTGCCAGTGAACTTGATCTCACCCTAATCACAGACCCCAGCATACCAACAAGGCTTGGTACATCTTGCTGCAGGGATTCCACCCCGGACCTTACATTTGTAAGGAACATCAAGAAGGCCCAGTGGATGAACCTTGCTGTAGACCTAGGGAGTGACCACTGCATTCTTGCCACTACCTTCTCCGTGGAGCGTAAAAAGCAGAGAGAATTCCACTTCACAGACTGGGATAAGTTCAGGAAGATAAGGATGGAAAGGGAACAAGATGGCCACAGACAAGGCTTGGAGCAGTGGGTCAAACAGATTAAATATGACATCAAATCCGTCTCCTCCACCATTACCACAGATATTCCGGTTGAAAGAATGGATAGCCGGCTTGCTCATCTTCTTGAGGCAAAGCAAGCACTACTGAACCGTTGGAAGGGTCAGCGCCTGAACCGAAGATTGAGGAAGAAGATGGCTGAGGTAAACAGATCAGTCGAGGAACATTGTCGCGCACTATCGAGGCAGCAATGGGACGAAATCTGCAACTCCGTCGATGGTCAGATGCGCAATGGCAAGACATGGAATATGTTAAAGCATCTCCTCAACGAAAACACCACCAAAACAAATCAAAAGCATGTTATCGCTCGAATTTCGCATAAAGAGATAGGGCGCACTACAGAACAGCAAGTTGTCCAGCAGCTCGTGCATAAGTACCTCCCAATCAAAAGAGGATTGGCAACACCAAGTAGACAGTACCAGGGCACGCCAAATCCAGGTCTTTAACATCGAGGAGATCAGAAGAGCCTTGCATGATCTCAACGGCAGGTCGGCCCCTGGCCCGGACGGTATATCAAACAAGGCCCTGCGTAACCTTGATGACGATTCAATTGACAACCTGAGGGATATGATCAATTCAGCATGGAAAGAAGGCAGGGTGCCAGAGCAGTGGAAGCTGGCCAGCACGATCCTTATTCCTAAGCCAGGAAAGCCCCCTAACTTGGACAACCTGAGGCCAATATCCTTGACATCATGTATCGTCAAGGTCGCAGAACATGCCATACTGCACAGGATAAACAAGTACTTGGAAGATAACAACATATATACACACAATATGGTTGGATTCAGGGCAGGGCTATCCACACAAGATGCATTGAAGCTTATCAAACACCAGGTCATTGACAATGAAACCAGAGACGTGAGAGCCATTCTGTGCCTAGATCTAGAAAAAGCGTTTGACAACATCCACCACTCATTCATACTCGAAGCAATTTCCAAGCTTGGTCTAGGGAAAGCCTTCTATGACTACGTATGGTCCTTTCTTTCAGATCGGAAAGCCGTGAAGAAGATTGCAGATATCGAGACCGCAGCAATCGAACTAGAAGCAAGGGGCACGCCACAAGGGGCAGTGATTTCACCAATGCTGTTCAACATTGCCATGATTGGACTGTCAAAAAAATTATCGAGCATTGAAGGATTGAAGCAGAGCATCTACGCAGATGACATTACCATCTGGTGCACAGGTGGAAGCGAGGGGCAGATTGAGAGCGCTCTGCAAGAGGCGATTGACACCGTAAAAGACTACCTTCGCCCTTCCGGGCTCAAGTGCTCCTCCAGTAAGTCAGAACTTTTGCTTTATCGGACTGCACGCCGGGGACCGAAGCCCAGGGGATGGAAGCCGTTAAACCAGATAGACATCCATCTCCGTACAAATCAAGGGGATGCCATCCAGAGGGTCGACTCCATCAAAGTCCTGGGAATGCTGATAGAGTCTACCGGCGCCAACAGCAAATCTATAGCCAAGTTAACTCGGAAAACAGACAGTGCGGTGCACCTCATACGCAGAGTGGCCAACAAAAGAAATGGGATCAAGGAAGACAACCTCATCAGGTTGATGCATGCGTTTGTTCTAAGTCACTTCACATACGAGGCAGCAATGCACAACTGGTCAAGAGCAGAGTCCGAGACACTGAATGTGCTCCTCAGCGAAGTTATCAAGAAGGTCCTGGGCCTACCCATACATACCAGCACCGAGCGTCTGCTTGAGCTTGGCATACACAACACGCTCGAAGAAATAGCAGAAGCCCAAGAGAGAGCACAGTTTGCAAGGTTATCTGCTACAAGGTCGGGGAGAATGATCCTGCAGGAGCTGGGCCAACACCCAATAGCAATCAGACGCAATTACAATGATATCCCTGACAACATCAGGGACACTATCACGGTATCTCCTATACCGAGAAACTTGCATCCAGAACACAACGTCGGAAGAAGAGTAGCGAGGGCCAGGACTTTACTTCGTCAAGTCTCAAACGAGGAACGAGGAGTCGTATTTGTTGACGCGGCTTCCTACGCCAATGGGAAAGCGTTTGTGGCAGTGGTAGTCGATGGGGCTGGCCATGTCGTCAACTCAGCGACGGTCAGGACGAAAGACCGAATCATTGCGGAACAAGTGGCCATCGCCTTAGCACTCAAGACGGATAACATCGAAGTGGTCTACAGTGATTCCATGGCAGCACTACGGGCGTTCGCCAAGGGGACGGTCTGTGAACAAACGCTGAAAATACTGCAAGGCAAGAACATAACACATCATCTTCTGAGTTGGTGCCCAGCTCACCTTGGACAAACAAATCAACGATTCCCCTCCCAATCTCAACGAAGCAGCACACGAGGCGGCGCGAGAACTCTCCAACCGCGCCTCCCCGGGGATGCGTTCTACCGGTGAAGGGGATAACCGGGAAATTCTTACAACATATAACGAGCTCACTAAACATTTCTACCTGTCTAGAAGGATTTTCCCTCCACCTCACAAAAATCTAACCCGGCCCCAAGCACTTACATCAAGGCTTTTGCAAACGCGGATGTACCCTACTTTGAAAATGTTACACATCATGTACCCTGACCTATACTCAAGTAATCTTTGTCCACATTGTGGGGAAATAGCTTCATTAGAACACATGCTCTGGCAGTGCACCAAATTCGCTCATTTATCGCACATCACCTCTGCCAGATGGGAGGCGGCAATCCGCAGCTCGTCCTTGGCAGATCAGCTCTGGGCTGTCCACCAAGCCCGCGAGGCGGCTGAGGAGCTTGGCATCTCAGTCCCCACGTGGGAGCTGCCCGCAACACAGTGATCTGTGTTTTGGAGGACCAAATAAAAGTTTATCCAATCCAATCCAATTATGGCGCCAGCTACTCCTTAGCCGTTGATTGAAACTTGAACACGTATGTTGAAGCAAAACATACAAAGCAGTGCATGGAAAATAGAAAACTCGGGCACAGATATGCAAAGACACACTTATACGCACATATCACAATGGTAAGTAAATGTTCGAAAGTCAATGTAAGAAGTCTCTGGAAATGTCCCTCGTTATTATTCGGTCCACCAGCACAAAACAGCAAAGCACACGTTTGGTCCTTATAAAGATGCATTCACTTGTATGTACATAATAGTTGATACGTCATTCATTTCACAACACACACGTCATGGGTGTCACATGATACTGTAAATAATAAGTACATGTGTTACAAATGAAGGTTTGTTCTTTGTTAATACTTGTCAGCAATCCCGCTGTCTTGTAAAAAACGTGTTAATGCTTTTAAAGCGTGGGACTGTAAAACTCCAGTTGGCCACGGGCCCAGAAATTTTTTCATGCTAAGTGGTCTGCGGTCCAATGCGAACAGTTCGCACTTAAGACGGCGTCTCGGCGTGTCATGATGTGGACAGTCTATGAGAAGGTAACAGACGTCTTCGTCTATAAATCCACATTCGCATTCGGGAGTTTCAGCTCTGCCGATTCTGTGCAAAAAATGTTTTGTGTATGCGCTGCCTAGCCTCAATCGGTGAATTAGAGTTTACATCCTTCTATCTAATGCCAGCGTAATTTTGAATTCATTACATGGATCGATGTGATATAAATCGCAGCTCTTTGTACTTTGGTCAAACCAAGCAGTTTTGCTCATTCTGAAAAGTTGTATTCTTTATAATACTGCGCAATTCATTTTTCGAAATTGGTAAAGAAACAGTAACGTCTTTACGATGTGCTTGTCGTGCTGCTTCATCGGCAGCTGTGTTTCCAGGAATGTTGCAGTGGCCAGGTATCCACTGGAATTTGATCTCATGTTGCGCCCTCTTGGCTTTGGTGAGCTCCTTCAGCGTTTCGTATGTCATACTATCACTTATTACTGTCCTGTTTGTACTGGAGAGTGATCTTAACGCGGCCTGTGAGTCACTAAATATTACCCATTTTCTAGCGTCTGCTACCGAGTTTATAAACTTTAGAGCATACAGAATAGCGAACAGCTCAGATGTAGTAGATGACGTCATGCGACATAATTTAAACGATTCCTGAATATTGAGCTGTGGTATGATAAATGCCGATGTTGAAGACGTTGTAGTACTTGAGCCATCTGTGTAAATATGTATGTACCCTGGATACCGCATGTGTATCGGATAAAGCGCTATTTGTTGAGCAGCTTGGATGAACATGTCTCTCTTTCTGATAATGCCATCCACTGAGAATTCAATGCTTGGTATTACAAGCAGCCATGGAGGATAGTCCATTTCAGAGCTCCAAAATTAATTTCTGGGTAATATATGTACATTACTCTGTACATCATTATGACAATTGCTTTTATCTCTTAGTAAAATCTCCTGTGCCAATGGGTGGTCCCTGTGTTGCGTCTGTAAGCGAAAAAAATGGCGGAATATTTCAATTGTTCTCATGACTGGAAAGGGTGGTTGTCGAGTCTCTGCTATGACAAGGCTGCTGGAAGTCGCTCGTGGAGCACCTATGCAGACGCGCAGTCCCCTAGCTAATAGTCTTTGAAGTCGCTCCTCTGAAGTGCGGGAAAGGCCGTGTAATACTGCTGCAGAATATGCAACTTTTTGTCGTATTAAAGCATTGTGAACAGCGAGCATGGATAATACAGGTCCACCCCATGATGTCCCAGCAATTCTGCGGAGTATATTCACTAGCGTATTCACCTCGTTTTCGAGTTTCTTTATGTGAGGTGCCCATGATAGCTACCTATCCACTCCGAGAAACCGATGCTGTGTCACAATCATTAGTGGTTCTTCTTCTAAATTGAGATTGAAGTTCTTTAACTTCTTACGGGTGAAGGGCAATACAGCTGTCTTTGCGTGCGATAGAATCATTCCTCTTTCTTTTAAAAAGTTGTTGATAATATTTATTCCGTCCTGCAATGCAATCTGAATTAACCGTATGTCCGTGCCAGATGCCCAAATGCACACATCATCTGCATATAAGGAGTATTTCAACCTGGAAGGCAGTCTTTTAGCTAAATCAGCCATAACACAGTTGAAAAGAAAAGGGCTGAGTACGCTTCTTTGTGGCACTCCCTGTCTGACGTCGTGTTCTGCACTTTTTCCTTCGCTCGTCTGAATGAATATTTTACGACCTGATAAAAATTTGGGTACCCACCGCAAAGACCTGCCGGACAGTCCATGTTCCAACATACTCAGCTGAACATGAGTGTGACTGACTGTGTCAAATGCCCTTTGATATCCAAGAACACTGCGACCGTCAAACTACCACAGGCGCGTTCATGCTCCACATACGTTACTAAGTCCAGTATTGCATCCATTGTGCATCTCTGTTTCCTAAAACCTGTCAAGTAGTTGGAGAATACACCAGTTCTGTTGCACCACCATTGAAGTCGCGCATCAATCATTTTTTCCATTACCTTACATAAACAGCTTGTCATACTGATTGGACGGAAGGATTCAAGGTTCAAGGGCGTCTTAGCCGGTTTTAAGATCGGAATGATGCGAGCAGACTTCCAAGACTCGGGTACAATTTCTTGCGTCCATAGATTATTGTAAATATCTAAGAGAATAGTTGTTCCTGTGGGCCCAAGGTTCTTTAGCATATTGTACGTAATGCCGTCCGGTCCAGGGGCCGATTTTTGACGACATGATGCTATAGCACAATGCAGCTCCCTTAACGTAAATACAGGGTCTAGATGAGGATGCTGGGCCCAAAAGCTAGCATTAATTTTCTGGTTGGCTAACGCGACAGAATTATCAAATAATGCACATTGTGATGCAGCGGGCCTACTGATAAGTTGACAAAGTTCATCTGCTACCACAGCTTCCGGTTTGTCCAAGGCTACAGCAAGAGCACGAAATGGGAAGCTCTGTGAAACAGGGCCACTAAGTGCTCGAATTACAAGCCAAATTCTTGGAACAGGTGTGTGGGGAGAGAGCGTGCCACAGAAATCACGCCAGCGTCGTTTACCTAAATTTTCTAGCCGTCTGCGCATTACACTGTGGATTTTCTGTGGATTTTTGTATGCTTCTAAACTTCCGCTGCGTCGATATGCCCTTTCTGAACGTCGTCTGATGGCTCTTAGATGTTCATACTCTCCATCGACTGCAGCATAGTCTTTTGGAATCGGGACTTTCTTTGTACATTTATTCGCATTATCTTGCAGAAATTCAGTAAAGCTTTCAACTGTCGTGAGGTCACTATTTTGGTTTGTTAGGTGGTGCCGAAAAGCTTTCCAGTTCGTCAGTTTGCTGTAGCGTCTGGTGTCGTCTTTTCGCAAGTAGGGGTGATTTATTAGAATGGGAAAATGGTCACTCCCACGTGTTTCTACATCCGTTGTCCATACCACATCATTCACTAGATCTTGGGAACACAAGGTTACATCGATGCAACTAGAGTAGTTATGCCCTCGGACAAAAGTTGGGGAGCCGTCATTTAAAATTGTCAAATTGCATTTGTCTGCAGCACACTCAACAATGTTCCCACGTGCATCACATCGATCACTACCCCAGATTATATTGTGCGCATTAAAGTCTCCGCATATAAACGTATATGAATGAGAAATGTTGAAGATATTTGTTAGCTCTTCTACCGAAATGCGGCTTGAAGGTTGTAGGTAAAAATTGATCACTGTAACACACTGCTCACCAAAGGCTACTTTGCAAGCGACGAATTTCGGGAAGTCCGAATCACTTGAGTGAACTTGATGAGAAGGTAGGTCCTTTCTGACGCACAAATGTACTCTGCTAGGACCACTTCGACGAGATGACTTATATATCACGTAGTCGGAGAGGCAGAACTCATCATTCATTCCTGCCTCTTGGATGCAAAGTATTGGAAAATTATACTGCAGAAGGAGTTTACGGAAGTCAGCACACTTCCTTCGAAGACTATTGGCATTCCACTGGTATATGGAGACATCTTTGTAGCGCTTATTCATATGTTACTTGTCGCAGGTTTGACCCGGACTGTTGACACAATAGTGCTTCCAGAGGCAGCAGGGCTTTTACTTCTGGCAGGTTGTTTGCTTCCGGTAGAGCAGACAGGATTGCCTTAAGTGCTGCGAAAAGCATTGGCAGAATCAACTGCATGACTGGTGCAGAGGCACGGTCTCCATTGAATGGTTGATTTTCTGAGGCCTGTTGAGAATGACGTGACGTTTCGATGTTGTAGTTGGGGCGAACACTGGCACTGTCGGTTTTGCTATTTTCCGGCAGAGGTCCCGTGGGCGTTCGCAACTTTGACGCGTATGTTGGGTTACTTGAAGGTACTTCTCGTGAGTAATCTCTCGAGTGTGCTCTTGGCGGCTCTCTTGACGGTTCTCTTGGCGTGTTTGTCGACTGTTGTTGTGGTGGCCGCTGAGGTGCATCACGTACAGGATGAACAATCTCAAGGTTTGGAGATGGTTCATTGGGGCATGGTTTTCTTCCATGAATGAGCTCATGCCGACGCATTTTTGCAGCAGCTTTACTTTGCGGGCAGCCTGAATATGAGGCAGCGTGATTACCTGCACAGTTTGCACACTTAGGCTGAAGAACAGACTTGCACTCCTTATGATGGTGTTCTTCTGAGCAGATCTTACACCGGCGTGTGTTACGGCAACTTTTCGCCATGTGTCCGAATCGCTGGCAGTTATAGCACCGAAGTGCTGGACCAAGATATTCTTCCACTGGGTAACTGGTGAATCCTAAGTAGATTCTTCCTGGAATCGGGCGGTCATCTCGAAAAGTCAGGATCACTGAGTGAAGTGGACGCGTCGTTACTCCTCCATCTCCCTGGCGGTAGTATTTTATTTGCCGTCGCGCCGATATAACCCCTGCATCTCTCAAGTACTCTAGGAGTTGTTCATCTGAATACTGCAGAGGAACATGTTTTACTTTCCCAACGTTCCGAGTGTATGACTCTGGGATGAAAGGCTTAACTTCCAAGCCACCTACATTTGAAAGCATCAGAAGACGCTTGGCTGAACTTAAGGAAGCAACGCTGACACTAAAGCTTCCATCTCTGGTCGTTCTGAATGACTGCACTTTTTCTTTAGCAGCGGAAACTACTTCAGCTGACACTCGATTGGGGTTCACTTTCCAGAAGCTAGCACATTCAGCTGTTGGACGAAAGACGACTGGGATACCCTCTGCTCATTTCCTTTTATAAGTAACCAACGTAAATGGTTCATCTTCGCCCATGTCTTCTTCATCACTTAGGTAATAAGTTCACGTTTTATCGTCGAGAGGATTCTCTTCTAAGCGAGGCTTCTTGCTCTCAGCTTCATCGTCTTCCAATGCTGCTGTGCTCGCTGGAGCCATTTCGCGGTTGTGAATTTGCAAACGTGCCGGCTTTATGATGCTTGGACGCACCTGTAAGCCCCCATTGTGTCCTGCAGTATCACTCATGTGGTTTAACGCACTTGGACGAGCATAAGGCTGGCGATGGCTACCAACCACCGTAGTGGTCGCGTACTAGCCAAGTCTTTGATAACGGAACCTCGTACCTGTAGGGCGCCGAGCCCTCGAAGTCTTCACCCGGCGTCTTGTTGGCACACCGCGAAGAAAAATCCGTTCGCGCACTCATTGTGCTCATCTACTCTACCGCATCTAAGCCAGTGTTTCCAAACCATCCCGCAGAAACAGGCAGAAGACCACAAAATAACGCTGGTCAACAAAGCAACGCTGCTCGCGTGCTCGGGGGTTGGACTTGTTTGGGCACGTCATGCGTACGTCGCCAATTGGTCATATGCCGGAAAAAAGTGGGGAAGAGACTTGGCTTGCGAAGGCTACGCGTAGCAGCGGCACGGATTTCGAGCTCGCCTCCTCTCATCCTCGTTTCACGCCGCTTCAAAAAACCTGTTTTCTCCGCTCTTGATGAAGCAATTAGAAAAATTTTTGTGGCAAAATGTTCCTCATCGGACACCCAAGTTCCACTGTCTTAACTAAAATTCGGCATGGGGCTTGGTGAGTTGCCCTTTAACGTGAATTGACATCGCTCAGTACGCCCGTCTCTAGCTTTCCGCCTGCATCGAAATGCGATCGCCGCGAACGGAATCCAACCCACGACCTTCGAGACAGCAGCCGAGCACCGTTGCCGCTACACCACGTACCACGGCGGACAACCTGACTTGAAGGGGCGCTTTTCCTGCACCCCATGTATTTATAACTTCCAAGGGGAATTCACCGTCAGTAATCGAAACAAATATCGACGCTGGTACACATAATGACTATATTCTGGGCGCCGATCCTGAAATGTGCATATTTGGTTCCACGGTCATGCCTGAACGCATTGTGACCATATGTTTCGTTTCCCGAAAAGAAATGCCTGGCGCCAGCTCCATATCTGTAGCTTACCCGAACAAAGCCTTGTTGCAGTAGTACGGGAAACCGAGTTGGTGATGCATTGTAATCACAATAAACACATGGACATGGCTGAGAAGACGACATATAAAGTGGGCCCTGCTGCACGAATTACGCTTGCTGTTTTCATCGCTTCTTCTCGGACTGTGGAAAGCACCGAAGCATGCAGAAGTGGCCGTGGTGCAGTGCTTTGTAATGTGTGCTTCGAAAAACTGTTCATCGATTTTGAGTACCTTGGTGCTCAACTATGGAAAAGCGGTGAGCCGTCACAATGTGTTTAAAAGATTGGCAGATCGCACGTACAGTGGGAGTCGATGATATGCGAAGCACAAACGAGAAAGGTTGATATATCACTTTAAATTCAGCGCAATATTACGAGGTTAAAGTAAATGATGCCGTACATGATTTATGTGTCATGATTATCATGTTTGAATGTGTCGTTTACCTTCGTCATTTATTGAATTCACGTTATACAAAATTTAGTATATGTGGAGCTAGCGAAATGACCGCGAGCACGCTATGAGCGTATACATAGTACATTGTCACGTTCTTACATGACACGCTTGTCAGGATTATCTTGTTTGCACAAGTCATATACTTTCATCATCCACTGACGTCACGTAACACCAAATTTGCTACAAGTTGGACTAGCAAAATGGCCGTGAGCGTATAATGAGGGCCAAATACACTTCACCGTAGCGTTGACGCGTGCGCACGCTGGGCACATCGACGCTACATTAGCAAAACACGAGCACTCAATAGTCTGACGCCAGGTGCGACTGGCGCGACCAGCGTCCGGCGGTGCGGCCCGACGGCAACCGGCGCGAAATGCGACATGCTGCATTTCGCGTCGATGCGTTACCCAGACAACACTGCGTCTCCCACTTTTCGTGACGGAGGCTGAAACGCGCATGCATCAAAGCAACGCAGCGCGGCGCGGGCCTGCGAGTATATGGCAGAACCGGCGCCTGGCGTGGTGGCAACTTCGGCGTGACGCGACGAAATGAACGCCGGCGAGCTGGCGCACCGCGTCACATCGAAATGTATTATCGCCTTGACTGTGACATGTAGTCATGTTCTCACATGACACGCATCTCATGATTCTCCTGTATGCACCAGTCACATACCTTCGTCATCCATTGACGTCAAGTAATACCAAATTTGCCATATGTGAAGCTAGCCAAACAGCCGCGAGTGCGTCATGAGTGTGGCATGTAGTCATGTTGTTACATGACACGCATGTTGTGATTATTATGTTTGAATGTGTCACTTACGTATGTCGTCCGTTCGCGTCGCGTTACACCGAGTTTGTACATGTGTAGCTATTAAAACGGCGGTGAGCGGGTCATGAGCGCGGCCTGTAGTCATGTTGTTACACGACACGCATGTCTAGATTTTCATGTTAGGGTCTGCCGCTTGTCTTCGGAATGCAATGATATCATACCGTACCAGTTTTGCAACATGACATAAGAAGGAATCCACCGCAAAAGTTGCAGGACCACGAAATGTGAATCATGACATTCATGAAATACATATCATGATTTTCATGTTATGACTAGTCAAATATGTTCTTCATACAGACATTTTATGCCATACCAAGTTTAGTATCGATGTCATTATCGAAACGACCAGCAGAGCTAAAAGTGGTAGGCGGATAGATAGATAGATAGATAGATAGATAGATAGATAGATAGATAGATAGATAGATAGATAGATAGATAGATAGATAGATAGATAGATAGACAGATAGATAGATAGATAGACGGATAGACAGATAGATAGATAGATAGATAGATAGATAGATAGATAGATAGATAGATAGATAGATAGATAGATAGATAGATAGATAGATAGATAGATAGATAGATAGATAGATAGATAGATAGATAGATAGATAGATAGATAGATAGATAGATAGATAGATAGATAGATAGATAGATAGATAGATAGATAGATAGATAGATAGATAGATAGATAGATAGATAGATAGATAGATAGATAGATAGATAGATAGATAGATAGATACGCTCAATGTCGCCGAAGTTTGCTAAGAAATGCTTCACATTTAAAATTCGGCTGATCCCACGTACCTGGGAATCGACGTTATGCGAAGCATGCGGAGAAAAGGTGACCGTTTTGCAATTTGTTATTGAGAAGCACGTCATGAAATGACGCGAAATATATGTAAAAATGTTGCACGCACAGACGTATGATGAAGAGTTTCAGATGTTTATATAACCAGTTTTTTGCACTTGCGCAACGATGCCGACTGGACCATGCGTATTAGAAACACCAGAAGCTGATATGAAGCGCCGATGCTCGCGAGGGTGCTGGCCCTGGACACTGCTTCAAAAATCAACTTCGGCGCATGGCAACTAACCACATTTGACATAACCCGACGTGTCGGCTGTATAAAACAAGTACATATGTAATGTTTATAAAATTTAGTAGGCGGTATGAAACCACTATTGACGTGTCCCGAAGATAGGCGTCTATTTGAAAAGTAATTCCGAGACCTGGCGTAGCTTTGTATTGAAATGCTTCATTGGCAGTCAGAATGCTTGGGTTCTATTCCAGCTGAGACCTTGACATTTATTCTTTGCATTCGTCGGCTAAACGCTACCGATGTCGGGTATCTCTTAAAGCTTAACGCGTTGGTCAGACACTTTCTTGCTGGGCTGCAAATAGGCCCCAGTGGCCACTCTTAATACAGTATGTTTCTCTATGGCAACAGCGTGAAGCGAAAAGCGCCCAAAGACCTGTGTGTTTAGAAAACATTGTTAACTATTAAGAGTATAGGGTACTGTACTATGAGAGAGTAGCAAGCCGTCCCTAAATCTGGCTAGGTAACCGAATCATGTCAGAATGCGATCGCCGAGCACGGCGACAATGGCGCCCTAAATGGTTAACGATTTAGAGTATTTTGTACTCTACTATGGGAGAGCTGAAAGCCGTCCCTAACAGATCTCGAGACGTTAGCACATCGTTTCTTAATATCCAACCGATCAATGATGTTGCTGAAACATAATATCCTACAAAGCCCGCGTGCTTACTCTGGTTATCAAGGACGTTTCAGTTTGCATGTGCAACGTTTCTTTCGGGTTACCTTTAGGTAATGGTATACAATCGTATAACATTAAAAGTTCATCCACACCTTTTATTATGAGATCCTCCCATTGGCTGAAACTGTGCGACAAAATAATTTAAGTACGTAGCACATAGGAGGCCGGCTTGACGTCCATTCAAAGATCTCATGTGGCGTGATCACGCTCTCAATCAAGTAGTTCTTAACAATTACTTCAAATAAATAAACAGAAACTAAAACAAGTAGTTTTTAAAAATGACTTGAAATAAATTAACAAAATGTAAACTTGCCTAATTAACAAAAATGCCCAAAAGGCACCATGACAATTAGCTTAAAACTAAAACTGTCAAAACGTTAAATGGGGCTTAGCTCAGCTATACGCATAGAAAAATTCCACCGGACTTACGTCACGAAAATGCGGCGGCGCTGTCTTGGTAGGCAACAGATGCTCTGCTTACCGCAGTTTCTGCTGGGTTTTCAATGGTGCATGTTGTCAGTCAAGCAACGAGATAAAAAATGGCAGCATATCGACGGAGTGAATGGTAAATAGTGGGGCGAAGCATCCGTCCGTCCATTCGCTCTTGCTTCCGTCCATCCATGCGCGCGTCTGTGTGGCCGCCCGTGCGTAGATCCGCCCGTCCGTGCGTGCGTCTGTTCGTGCGTCCGCACGTTCATCTGTGCGTCCGTCTCTGCTTTCGTCCATGCATCCGCTCCTGCGTTCGTCCATGCGTCCATCCATCCATGCAGCCACCAGTGCGTCCGTCCATGCATCTGTCTGTGTGTCCGTTCGTCCACCTATTCAACACTCGAAGTACCACCATCTCGCATATTTTCATCATATATTCCTCATATAGAAGCACCGCCATCGAGCGGACATCCAAAGACTGAACGAGAGGAGGCACACGCACACTTTCTTACGGTTTGCGCTTCGTGTCTACTTCCCACCTTTAAGCACCTCGAGTTCATGGTATATACTAGTTCACTGTATTCATGGCACTGCGGCCCAACGCTCGCTAAACCTTTCTAAAACCTAGGAGGTGTGACGTCCCCCGCTACGCCACCGATTACCAATGAGAGGGAAGATCACTCAACCACTTTGTCTATCCGGTTCCCTCTTGGTTATGTGTTTCAACACTTCCCACATACAGGGATTCGTGCTGGGGCCGGGAAGTATTACCCCTGTCACACGGGCACCCGTGAAGACCGTTTAACTCCCTCGTCTTTACGACAACGAAGATGCGGTCGGTGTCACACGGCCACCCTTACGCAAACGAAGGTGAACGGACCATTTCGCAAAGGACGTTCAACGATCTCCCTTCGCCGCGAAACGAGAGAGAGAGAATAAACTTTATTGAAGAATTAAAATTACGTGACTAATCCCGGGTGGAGCCCTCTTGAAGAGCCCCACTGGCCACAGCGGCTCGCCGGGCCTGGTCTAGGGTCACCAGTTGGCTCCCCAGTGCCAGCTCGGAAAGCCGTGCCTCCCAAGACCACGTTGTGAGTGTTTGTAGTGAGCGCACCAACCTAGATACTGCATTGGCTGGCCGCTCGGTACATTGGTAGGTTATGTGTGTAAGTGTGGCTGTGTGGTTACTACACCATGGGCATACCCCTGTTGTGTATATCTGTGGAAAAATTGCGTGTAGTTTTGATATGTGGGGGTATTTGTTCGTTTGGAGGTGGCGCCAATCCCGGGCTTGTTGGCTGCTTAAGTTCGGATGTGAAGGGGCGTACGTGCGTCTTGTAAGGCGTTGGTTTTCCAATATCTGCCTGCTTGTTACACTTTGCTCTTCATGATGCCCTGTGAGGTGTCCTGAGGAGAGTCCTGCGTCTCGGCCAGTAAGTCCGCGAGCTACGCAGTTTGCCTCCTCGTTCCCCCCCCCCCCCCAGGCCGTCATGCCCTGGGCACCAAGTGACGCCATGTGCCTCCATCAACATGGACCCCAAAATATTAGTGACGCACCTTGGAAGTGTGCCTCTAAGGTATAAGCGACATGCAGCTTGTGAGTCTGTCAAAATATACGCTGAGCGCCCCCTTCTCTCGGCTTCTCTGATTGCCAAGGCTATGGCTGCTGCCTCTGCGGTGGCACTTGATCTGGTGCGTAGGGACGCGCAGGCCACGACTTTGCTTTGGTTAATCACTGCCAATGCATACGCTTGTTTTATGGAGCCTTGTGGTGGCGCGGGATAAAGACTGACGTCGGTAAAGTAAGCGTCTGGATCGCTACTTCTCTGCAGGAGTTTTCGTGCTCGCGCTTGACGGCGCTTTTTGTTGTAGAGCGGGTGCATGTTTTTTGGAACTGGTTCCACGATTATTTGATCACGTATTTGCTTGGGTACAATGACTGTCTCATCGCCACAATATTGAGGGGTGAGAGGGTATCCCAGCCTCTGTAGCAGTGTTCTTCCCTGGAGCGTAGTGGTGAGTCGTTCTCGCTGTGCGATTAGCGTGGCGGCGGCCAATTCTTCATACGTATTATGCATGCCGAGTCCCAGGAGTTTTTCTGTGCTTGTGCTGTTCGGAAGTCGCAATGCTGCTTTGTACGCAATTCTGATGAGTCTGTCAATCTGCTCTATTTCGGGCTTGCGTGTTGATTGAAAGGGAAGAGCGAACGTGACTCGGCTGAGAACGAAGGCATGTACAAGGCGTACCGTGTCGGCCTCGGTCATCCCATCATTACTTCGCGCAATTCTAGCTATAAGGGATGCAATACTCTTTACGGTGTGTCTGAGTTTGCCTATTGCAGTCTTTACGCTGTTGTTTTCTTGCACGTGCATGCCTAATATTCGAGCTACTGGGGTCCTGTTGATGATCAGTACGGCAATTTCTAGCTGCAGCGCGGGTGCACGGTTGGACCGAGTGCATGGGGGTCTTATTTGCAAATATTCCGATTCGCTAGGTGCGCACGACATGCCTGCAGCAGTGAGGTAGCCTTGAATCATGTCTATAGCGGTTTGCAGTACATCTTGTCGTTCTCCATAGGAGCCCTTTGTTGCCCATAGCGTAATATCGTCCGCGTAAAAGGCACAGCCCAGGTTTGGTACAGTCTCCAGCTGGAGGACTAGTTTCCGGAGGCCGATATTGAATAAAAATGGAGACAAGATGGAGCCCTGAGGTGTGCCTTTCAGTAGGAGGTCGTATGGCGATGATTTGGTACCCGCTATGCCAATCTGCGCCTTGCGATTTCCAAAAAAATCAGAGGCATAGTTGAATATGCGTTGTCGGCATCCTATGGCTGCAAGACCGTCTAGTATGGTAGAGTGCGCAATATTATCAAATGCTTTTTCGATGTCGAGTGCAACGAGTAGATTGTTGAGACTACCTGGCGCTGGGTTAAGCACTTCCTCTTTGAGCAGTAAGAAGATATCCTGGGTAGACACTCCTCGCCTAAATCCGTACATAGATGTTGGTAGAAGCCCCCGTTCTTCTGTGTATTGGTCAAGGCGAGTGATTATAACTTTTTCGAAGAGCTTGCCAATGCATGACGTTAAAGAAATTGGTCGTAGCTGATCAAGGCTTCGCCGTTTGCCTGGTTTAGGTATGAGTACAACCTGTGCCAGTGTCCATTCTGCAGGTATCTTTCCACTCGGTGTCCAGACTTCCTGATTAAAGTGGTCTGTGATGGCTTGTAATGCTTCATCGCTGAGGTTCCGTACCATGGCATTTGTAATGCCATCCAATCCGGGCGCTGTATTTCTTTTGAAGCTTTGAGCCGCTGCATAAACCTCCGCAAAGGTTATGGGGGCGTCGAGCTCAGTGTTGGGTTCTCCATTGTATTCTTGACTGGGTGTTGGGCTAACGTTTCGCTTGCGTTCTCCTGTGTAGCGTTGTTTCAGCTCTTCTATTAACTGATCCGGATCACCTTGAAATTCCCCAGCTAGCCGTTGAAGGGTAGCGTTTGTTTTGGTTCTTGTTGCAGAGGGATCCAAGACTCCGTAGGATGTTCCACGTCTTTTTCGTGCTTAATGTGCCTTTTAAGGAATCGCAGAAGGTGCGACAGTTGTTGTTGTAAAGTTCCTTTGAGTATGCGTTTACTTCCTCCGTGATTTTCGCTATACGGAGTCTGAGTTTCTTATTTAGCTTTTGTCGGCGCCACCGTTTCGTGAGGCCTCGACGAGCTTGCCAAAGATGTGTCAAGTGGGTGTCAATGGCAGGTGCGTCGGTAGTTGTTTGATATATCTTGGTGTTCTTGTCATAGAGACCCTTAATGTACGGTGTGCATTGGGCTATAGTTGTTGGCTTGGGCCCGTCTACTTCCTGTTGCTCTCTATATTTAGTCCAGTTAGTCAGTCTGGCTTTTCCGAGCGGGCGTCGCAGTCGAGCTGTTTCATATGTTATTTGCACAATATTGTGATCGCTGCCCAGATTGTCGTCCAGCACACTCCAGCGCATGGTCGCGGCATTGTTGGTTACGGTAAGGTCGGGAGTGGTGTCCCTGTTGACACTGTTTCCTATACGAGTCGGTATGCCCGGTGTCGTGAGGAGTGTGTAGTCGTAGCGCTGTATCGCTTCTAAAAGTCGCGTACCTTTGGGTCTGTCTGCGCTATAACCCCATGTGGTGTGCCAAGCGTTGAAGTCCCCAGTGATGATCAAGTGGTCGCGTGGTTGAAGCTTGTTGTTCAAATAGTGGAAGATATTGCTGAATTCTGCTTTTCTGTCTTGTGGGGGACTGTATATGTTACATATAACCTGCCTCGGGCGTCCTTTCTTCGCTGGCCAGAGCGTTACGATAAGGTGTTGCGTCTCTTCGTTCGGTGCCGTTATGCATGTAGCGGCCAATTCTTTCCGGACGAGTGTCGCAATCTTAGGTGTATTTGGATCCATGTACAGTTTGTAGCCAGAAACTGTTTTAGGCCTGGCTCCCACCTCTTGCAAGCAGATTACGTCAGGAGGAACCAGCGCCGCCTTTATGTATAGAGTGAGTGTAGCGTGCTTGTTGTGCAGGGAACGACAGTTCCAGGACCATATAGTGAGATTCTCGTTTGCTATGCATCGGTTAATTGCCATGATGCGAGGAGGTGGGTGTGCTTTCAGCGTCCGAGGTAAGCATGCTTTTGGCATCAGACTCCTGGGACCGCGGTTGGTTCTGCTTACGTCGACGCTTCGTTTCTTTGTCGAGGCTTTCATGAACGTATCGCTTCAGGTCATGAAATTCGACAAAGAACTGTTTCATTTGGGCTTCTGTTTGCTGCAGTATGTGCTGTTGCATTAGCTGCAGTTGTTGTTGTAAAGTGAGGTTTGTCGCTGTTTGTTCTGTTCCTATATTGGCTACAGGATCTCGTGCTGGTGTCGATTGCGGTTGGATGTGCCCATTGTCCCGTAGCTTTTCGCTTGGGTGGCTAGTTAGATTTTGAGAGGCCAGGTGGTCAAAATTTCCGGAGCCCTCCACTACGGCGTCTCTCATAATCATATGGTGGTTTTGGGACGTTAAACCCCACATATCAATCAATCAATAGATTTTGAGAGGCCTGGACTGTAGTTTTCGGGGTGGCTCCCATTAATTGGGCCAGCTGTTTTTCGAGCCACATTATTTTGTTCTCGTATTTGTCGAGGCGTTGCTTAAGCTGTTTGTTTTCAGCGATTACTGCTTGATAGTGCACGTTTTGTGTGATGGGGGGAGTACATGCAGACTTGGGAGCCATGGCTTCCGCCCAGCTTACCGGAAGTGATGATGCCTGTTGGGTGCATTCTTGATCCCCGCCGTTGCCTTTGGCTCCCCCTCCTGGAGGACTGCGGTGGAGGTTCTGCTGAGTCGGTGCTGGCGCGCTCTTCTTGGATGGCGAGTGCGGCTTTCTGCCCGGGGACCGTGAATGCGACCGGGAACTGTGCTTGTCATCGGCTGACTTGTAGGCGTTTTCTTCCTCTTCGGAGGAGAACCAGCGGAGATTCTTGGTCCTCGGTGGGTCGTTGCTAGTGCCCTGTTGAAGCTTATCACTGTGGCCTGCTTGTACTTGCGGCTGTTTAGGCTTCGGCGGCTTAAGTCTTTTTTTGCAAGTTGGATCTCCTGTGGGGTGAGCCTCCCCGCACGAGGCGCAACTAATAGAACACGGATGTCCATCCGTTGGATTAGTCAGTCCGCACAGCCGGCAAATGGGGCGATCCGGATGCGGGCAAACGTCCGCGCGGTGTCCTTTTTCTCGGCAGACCTTGCAGTCTTGAATCGTAGGTCGGAAGGGGTAGCAGCGGAGTTCACCCCCGTAATAGTAGACGGTACGAGGTAGCGTTGGACCGAAAAATGTAATGGCTGCGCTTTTCGTTGTGCCTATCATTCTGGCAGTGATGATCTCCACACCGTGCGTTCTGACACGTAGGTGCGCCATGAGAGTTTCGGTTGAGGTGTTGATCGGTACGCCGTGAATCACCCCTCTCAGAGTATCGTCTCCATTTGCGGCGTAGGCACGGACAGCGTGAGCCCTGCCGTTAAGCACAAGGGCGCGTATCAGACGCACTTTGTCCGCCACTTCCTCATATTTGGTCGACAGAATCGCTATGTTTGACCCTGGGTTGATTCTAAGGATGAAATGGTCATCTCTGATGCCAGCTTGGCATGCCTCGATGATTGCTTGCGCAAGCGTAGGAGTCAGAATGTTTCTCAGCGGGAGGCCCTGGTTTGGACGAATGACGATCTTGTAATCGTCCTTCGGCAACGGCGGTAGCTTTGGCAATTTCTTGAATGTTGGCGTGCCTGTCTTAACTTGGTCCTGGAGCCCTGCGCTGCCGCGCCTCCGCTCTAGTGCCTCTTGCTTGCGTTTTTTGGTGGATTTCGCTGCCTGCCAGCTAGCGTCCTCTTCTGCATGCGATTGAGCGCCGATAGCGTCTCGGCTCACCGTATTGTGGTCGCCCTGGAGTTGATCCATTTGGTCGTCTGCTGTACCATCCTGGTCTAGGAGGTGGTATTGTTGATCGGTCGCCGCGTTGAGAGCCATAGCTGGATGAAGCTCCGACGCGGGCGTCCCCAGCGTCGGTGCAGCTGCCGGCGGCTCCCCAGGTCAGCGTTTGGTGAGCGTCCTAGGGGCGACGAGCTTTCTGAAGTCCTTTGGCACCTCCAAGTGGCAAGAAATCCTCTTGAGTGGTGCCCAGGCGTTCCTCGGAACTTCTTGAAGCTGATAGTAACGTTTTCGAGTGGTTGCAGACGGAAAACACCACTAAAAATCATGAGAATCTAGAGCGCGAAGCGAGCGCGTCTGCACTACTTCGAGCCCCCTGGCGGTCCACGCGAAACGAGGTACTCTCGTCCTCAGCAGTCTACAGGTCAGAGAAAAATTTCGAGCACTAAGTGGCCGCAGTGAAAGAATAATACATTTTAGCAATATTAAACGTTCTTTTGTTGTAGTACTCATTCACAACGCGTGTTTGTTTACAATATTTATGCCCGCCAGAGTTCACTTACTCTCAACACCGATGCCCTACACATCGTGCCTCGCGAGTCGGGCCGGCCGGCGTCAGCCGATCAACGTCATTACCAGCGCAATATCGCACCACTTCCTCACGTCGTCCGCTGTTTCACTCATGGCTGAAAAACACAAAATGTGCGCTCAAGAGGCAAGGAAGCAAAAGAACTTTCGTACAGGGCATGTACACAGGCAACAAAACAACTAAAAGCACAATGTGACCAGCGTCACTAGAAGCATTGCTACATTTAGCAAATGAGTTTTTATTTGAAATTATTTTTAATGGTTTGTTAGTCGCATACCTACTTATTAGTGCTTTTTTGTAAAAACCGCATAACGAGGATTCTAAAAAAATTAATAGGGATCAAATTAGAATACTTTTCCGAAAATTAAGCAGCGCCAGCTGAGCCCCCTCGCGGCAACTGTTACAACCTTGTCATTCCCGTGTTGCACTGCCACAACTCCTTCTCCGTCGAACCCCCTAGGGGAGATTTACGTTCACGGTGTTCAACGGAGTTTGGTGGTGGCCGTGTGACAGGGGTATAAGAGACGCTACGACCTGTTCCTGTTTACTGATTCATTAAATTTGATACTAACTGCAAACATCGTATACCCGCGTACATCAACCACTACACAAAACTATAACACATGATTTACACACTCGCGACGTGCGACGCAGGATACATAAGGGAAATAATTTTGACAATACAATGGTGTGACGATAAAAAGTAAACACACGACGACACAAATGGTAAAGTCATCAATTATTAAAACTGCGCAATGTCTCAATATGCCGCATCCCTTCCCGCAAAGCTTGTTTAAGTAAGGGAGGTGAAGTTCATCTCACAGAATGTCCATGTAGTCGGGGCCTTGGAGTTGGCTGCTTGAGTCGGGGCCCAAGGTTGGTTCTTGGCGTCGAGGTCTGATCTGTCTAATTCGTCATCGTCTTCATCGTCTTCGTCAACGTCACTTACGTCGTGCCTCTCAGTGATTTCCATCTTAGCCCTCTTTCGTAACGCTCCATTTACTCGCCTCCTATCCCTAACTTTCATTCCTCATCGTACCGCCCTTGCCCCAGTCATCATCTCATCGCCTCTCATCGCTATCTCTTCGCACCGTTATCTTCCTTTTCCATTCCGTCTCTCTACCATCTCGAACTCATCGCATCGTATCTCTCTGACTCTCTCGTATCCTCTCCTAGTCCCTTTTTGTAGGACCCGACTCCGCCCTACCGGGGCACCAAACCAATCGCCACTGTCGACGCGGCATATTTTCTTGTCAGTCGGAGTGTATCATCTTCGACGGCCACCCCCGCGGCGCGAATCAGTGGAAAACCCTCTCCCAAGCAAATCAGAGCAAGTAACAATGTTCAAACTCAAGCCTAAAGGAGAAGGATGGGCGAGCCGTCCGAAGACACCTCAATTACGGGCGAGCAATGGTCCCGGTGCTTCCGGTACTTGATGAGCCGATCTCCAGACCTAGTCTCAACGTTTCCATGCAGCTCGGTGGCTCCCGCGAAATTCTCCGCAGCCGCCGCTTTTTCGTCATTCAACGCCGCGGGTGGCCATCCGCGCAGAACGCATTAATGAGTCCTGGAGCCACGGAGACTGACAGAAGTCAGACCGGACCAGGCACAGGCGCGCAATCCCCGAACCAACAAAAGGTGCTCTGCTGCTCCCCCATGCCACAAATCTGAAGGGTGCGCACGGATTACCTCCACCGTACACTGTGACACTGTCTGTAGACGACAAGGCGCCGCCCGGTCTTCGTGTTTGCGCGGGGGGGGGGCGAGAACAGTAGAAATAATTCTTCCGGTACTCCACACCGGAATGCCCATTCGTTACACCGAAGGTTTTCTTTTACTTTTTTTTTATGCGTGGGTTTAAGAAACGAGCGAAAAAATCTTGAAAGAACCGGGGATGAGTCCGTGTTTGCGGGAACGTCACAGAGGATACGCCCAGCGAGTATAACGCAGCAACCCTTTCTTGTCTTCTGTGCGTTGTTCAACAATTAAAAATTCGCAGCATGCACCTTAACTAAAAGTAAAATTCTCCTGTTTCTCATTCCCCCTTAGCAGCCATTGGCATGCACATTGAGCACTATCTTTTATTGTTCAACAACGCACAGAAGAAACCTCTCACCGGCACCACCTTGGAGGTCAAAATGCAATACTTGTTGCACACTACTACTACGACTACGAGGGACGAAGAGGTGTCGCTAAATAAAGCTTCGGCGTTCCGGCGGCGTTGCTGCCGGGTGTCCACTCGCAACTTTGCCAGATGGTTTTTTTTTTTTTTTTGAGGCCTGATCCCATCGTCGTCAGCCCCTGCCGGGACCAGCGAGAATGGCGTCAAGGCCTGCGGTGCTCCCGTTCAAGGAGCACTGCTTCAACTTCACCGTCCCGGAAGGGACGGCGTCCGTCGACGAGATCATCGATGGCCTCGAAGACGTCATGGGGAGTGAAGGGGCGCTGTTCCTGCAACACCTCGGAGCTTCGAAGTTCCTAGTTGCGGCTCGGTCGGCTGCACAAGCAACCAAGTTGATGGTAAACCAAGGATTGAAGTTACAAGGTCACAAGGTACAAGTTGAGGCAGTCGGGGTGCCAAGCGTACGAGTCAGTGTGTTCCGCCTCCCGCCGTACGTGTCAGATGACGCAGTTATTTCAGCTCTTCAGCCATACGGAAAAGTGAAGGGTATCACATTTGCTACCTTGCAAAGGCATCAATCACCGTACACTGGTACCCGCATCGTCCGAATCGAGATGGCCAAGCCCGCCCTTAACTTCCTATCAATTCAAGACCACTGCGTGATGCTGGAGTATCGTGGTATGCGCAGAGTATGCGCACGCTGCAGCAGAGAAGGTCATGTTGCGGCTACTTGCACAACACCTTTCCGTCAACGATGTGGCACCTTCGGCCATACATCTGAGAATTGTGTGTCCAAGTTTAAGCGCTGTAATGCGGACCACGCGAGGAAAGACTGCTTCCGTCCCAAGTCATACGAAGACGCAGCGTAGAGCACCTCACAGTCACTGAAAGAATTTCCAGAACTTGGAAAAAGTGCTTCGAAGAGAACAACCCAAATTGGAACCTCCAGGCACATGGAAGTTTTGCAACGCAAAACCAAGCCACGGCCACAGAAGATTCCAGATTATTGGGATGAAGACAGCGCAACCGACACAGAATTTTATGACGCCAAGACAGAAGACGCCAGCGGTGTTGATGCCGCGTCGCCATGCGCAACGAGTGACACGACGTTTCTGCGCTGACTGGGGACACCGAAGCGTTGTCATCTCCCACAACGTCGTCACAGGATCCCGGCAACGCTGTGGAGACGCCGAGTGCGTCTGCTACGTCTTCATCAGAGGAACTCAAGGCCACAGAAAACGAACAATCCTCGAACGCATCACCGCTGAAGGAAGCGTCCCGAGCATCTCGGAGCGCTGGCCAACCGGGAAAATCGCTCCGACCTTCTGAAGCATCAAGTGAAGGTGACGAGCTCTATGAACGGTCACCTGTGGGCCTGAAAGGTAGCGTGAAGACGACGCCCACGAAAGTAAAGACCCCGTTTTCAAGGAAACCTAACACGCCTCGCACACACGCTGTACAGGCCCAAGAAGAAGCGTCCGGCAAGACATCCAGACATCGTAGGAGCCGGTCACCATCGCGAAAATTAAGGAGTGACAGACTTTCGCAAGCCTCACAATCGGTATCTGAGTCTCCTGAAAATACGTGTTCTCCCGACAAGTTGTCTAGAGCCACAAACTCTCAGCGTCACACCAAGCCTGGTAGTTCAAGCAGTGGAAGCGATGTCACCACCTCCGGTACATCCGAAAAGCCTCGAGTCCAGACCGAGTATGGCTCGTGTGGGTTTTGTGGGGTAGTCTATGATTTGGTGTTTAATCTGCAGCATGGCGTCTTGGGTGGTTAGGTGACGACGGAAGCCTATCATCGTGTGTGGGTAGTATTCACCATCCTCAAGATAGTTGTTGGCTCTATTTAGAAATGCAAGTTCCATCACTTTTGCTACGCATGACGTTATAGAGATGGGTCGGAGATTTACTTTGTTGATTGGCTTTCCAGGTTTTGGTATAAGGATTGTTCTAGCCTCTTCCCGCGCGTCGGGTATTGCCCCTTCTGTCCAACATTTGTTTATATATCCAGTTAAAAATTCTATGGATTCATTGTCCAGGTTACGTAATGCTCGGTTGGTGACTCCATCGGGTCCCGGTGCTGATTTTACATTCGATTTGTGGAGCACCGCTCTAATCTCTGCTACCTCAAAGTTTTTGTCCATGTTGTGGTTGGCTTCGCCTGTATAGTTTTTATGTTGTATTGGTGGCGATTTGGGCATGTAGATGTTTTGTAGATCTGTCATTAGCTGTTCCTCGTTTCCTTCGTATTCGCATATGAGACGACGGATAGTGTGTCTCTGTTCAGTTTTGGTATTGGTGGGATCTAAAAGAAACCTTAGCAACTTCCAAGTTTGTGATGTTCCAATATGGGTGCCCATGTCCTTACATATCTCCGTCCATGGTTGCTGACACAGCTGCTTACAGTGACTTTCAATGTCTTTGTTGAGCTGCCCTATCTTTTTCCGGATTGTTCTGTTGTGTCTTTGCCTCCGCCATTTGTGTTGTAACGCTTCTTTGTTCGCCACAGGTGGATTAACCTGTTATCGATGCGCTCAACTGGGATATCTGTTTCTACTTCCTGTGTGGCTTTCTTGACGGTGTCTATTATGCTCTCGCAC
The DNA here is from genome assembly GCF_043290135.1 of Rhipicephalus microplus. NCBI lineage: Eukaryota > Metazoa > Arthropoda > Arachnida > Ixodida > Ixodidae > Rhipicephalus > Rhipicephalus microplus. The sequence continues at coordinate 141,246,855 of NC_134703.1, forward strand.
CATTGCTGGATATCGTCAGGATGTTCGGTAATCGCTTTTCTGATCTCCCGAAATTTATCCCAGTCGACTAGACGCCTCGTGTTGCACATGGTCGTAATCCTGTCGTTATCGGTGAATGGTACGTGTGTCTCGAGTATGCGATGGTCACTTCCTAAATCATCGAATGTGTTGTGCCATGTAGCCCCCGGGGCATTCTTGGTTATTGTAAGATCCGGTGTTGTGTCTCGCTGGGTGCTTGTACCTATGCGTGTGTGCGCATGCGGGTCTCTTATCAGAGTAAGCTGTTCATCTTGTATGCTCTGCCATAGCCGTTTCTCTTTGGGGCTAGTGTAACCAAGCCCCCATGCCTCGTGTGCGGCGTTGAAGTCCCCTGCTATGATGAGCACGGCGCTGCCAGCTAATATCCCGGCCTGCCTAAATAGAGAGTGAAATTGTTGTCTGTGATTTGACGGACTGCTATATACGTTAAGAATAAATGTGCTGCTCCCTTTTGTTTTCCTGGATAGAAGTTCTGTCATTATATGGTTGTACCCACCTTCTTGATTATGGGTTCTGACCGTAATCTCTCTCCTTACTAGTGTAGTGAGAGCTTTATTTCCCTTATCACGCTCAGGACTTACTGTCTGGTATCCTGGTAGTGTGGCGAGGCCATGCGTTTCTTGAAGTAAAATAACATCTGGCTTGTTACCTTGTCGGATGTACTGCTGGATGACAGATTTCTTAGCCCTGAATCCTGTATAGTTCCATTGCCATATGCGGAGTTGTCCTTTACCACGCCTCACCATCGCGGTTCGTTTTTTGTGTGGGAGGCGTGAAAATAGGTGGGTGGATGAGAGGGGTTAGTGGTTTTGTGGGAGTTGCCTGCAGGGGACATGGCGCCTGCGGTTGTTGGTGAACATTCGCGACTGCACCCTGAAGGTCTGCGAATGTTTGTTGGTTGTGTCCTCGTTCCATCGTTTCTACCCTGGCTGGTAGTGCCGTCAGATCAACAGACGTCTTAGTGGTGGTTTCAAGGATAGATTGAAACGCGGTGTAATAGCTGGTTTACTATTTTCTCAATGTTATCCAACCTTGCTTGTTGCGAGATGTTTTCTTGTTTAGTGCTTGGGGGATCTGTAGTTTTCTGCGTTTTGGCCTTTCGTTTTAACGGAGGGGTAGTTATCTCCATGCGATCGTCGGCTATGGGTGTTTCCTCCTGCATTACAGTATTAGTTATATTAGGGCTTCTGAGTTTGCCGCATTCGCGTTCCATAGTGAGGAGTTCTATTTGAGCTTGCATCTTTTCTATCATTTCTTTCATTCATCTGTTTTCATCTTTAAGCCGCTCTAACTCTTGACTGTTGTTATTGCTACCGTTATTATTTTTGACCTCCTGAGGCCCCTCCGGTCGCAAGCCGCGTAGTCTATCTGCCCAGCTCACCTTGTTTGTTGGTCCCTTAGACGCCAATCCCGACCTGGAACTGGGCTGGGAGCTTGCAGGGCTGCATTTCCTTGAACCGGAGCGGGATCTTGTTTGCTGTCGTTTTCCGTGTCTCGATGTCTAGCACTCTCGTGGACGTCCTCTTGGTGGAGATGAGCTTCGCTTTGATGTTCTCGTAGTCTGGCTCATGGTCTCTGTTTTACAATGTAAGGTTTCTTAAACCTGGCCATACAGCTTTTATGGGCTGTAACGTGATCTTTTCCACAGATTTGACATTTAGGGTCACATCTGTGGTCATCTTTGGGTTTGTGAATGCCGCAACCAGCACAAAGTTTATCTTGGGGGTTGGGGCACACATCACTTCTATGTCCAAGTCTGTTGCACTGCTTGCAGTAGTCAATTTGCTTGCGGTATAGCGTGCACGGTATTATTATTATCATAGCACACACTGGAGGGTACCTTGTTTTCACTGAAGAGCACAATGACCGTTGTAGTATTCCCCAGTCGTTTCACCGTGATGATGCTGTGGTTTCTTTTAGTGACAAGGGCCGCCCTAATGTTACCAGGAGTTTCTTCCAGCGGGATTCTTTTAATGATACCCTTGGCTCTATCTTCTGGTGCTGTTTCATACGCTGCCACTTCATATTCTTTGCCTCGTATAAGTATATTCTTGATTTTTCTGTACTGGTCAGCTCGGTCGGGGTCTGGTGTGCTCACTATCATGATGTTCTGTGTCTTGTTGGGGCATGTCACGTCGAAGTGCCGGACTTCTAGTGGTGTAGCCGCGGCTTCATGTATGCCTCTGGTTATATCAGTTGGGCCGAGTGCGGCTACGCGTAGGCCTCCTCTCGGTCGGATGACAATTTTGTAGTCTCCCACCGGCAGCTTGGGCATTCTGCTCGCCTTTTAAATGCGGCTCATCCGTATTTCCTACGTTTTGGCTTGCGTGTTACCAAAGCCGGGTTTTACCTTGTTGTTAGCACCATGGACGCCGTCAGCGTCCCTGACCGATTCATGTCCGGGCTTTCGACGACGTCCGTAGTAGACGGTGTGCCAGCCTTCTTCACCCTCGGTAGTGGCTGGCGATTCATCATCATCATGTTGTACGTCCATCGTCCTCGAATCAACATCAGTGTCTTGCGCTTCGCTTGCCGACGCGGTGGATTACATTGGGTTTACAGCGCCAGCTCCTTGAGGAAACCGGCCTGTTTCGCGAGGCTTAACAGCGTCTCGTGCGGTGTGCACCGAGAAAAGGCCGTAAAAAGACGAAAAACAGTTGGCCCACCTTGTGTTTGGTATCCTGAGAATCTAGATGACATGGCGAATCTTCTGATATCACTCTGAGAAATGCACGTGGTGAATTTCACTGCGAAGTTGTTCATGAAATCAGGAGCCGACGTGAAGCGCGTCTGCACTCGTCGGCGCTCACAGCGTGCTCCTCCATCTGATACAAGTTTTTTTTTTGTAAGCATCAGATTCGAGGCAAATTTTTAAGTTAAAAGATTAAGTTACTAATACTCGTCTCTGTAAGGTAATTTATCTGAAGCAACTATATCTTCTTTATTTATGATTAACGTGCGCGGGTTTCCTCCTCGTCTCAAAAGAGTGCGTGCGTGCCACTCTTCTAGTCCGGCCGTGGAGGTGGCTACCTACTACAACAATTACTACTACTACTACTACTACTACTACTACTACTACTACTACTACTACTACTACTACTACTACAATTACTACTACTACTACTACTACTGCTACCACTACTACTACTACTACTACTACATACATACATACATACATACATACATACATACATACATACATACATACATACATACATACATACATACACACATACATACATACATACATACATACATACATACATACATACATACATACATACATACATACATACATACATACATACATACATACATACGTACATGCATACATCGCGGACGCATGACCCACGGCATAAGGAGCTTCGCCCCCAAAAGTTGGGAAGGAGCACTTCACAATAATGAAAAAAAGGAAGAAAAAATATAAAAATAGAGCATTAGTATTTCAGGAACGGCCCCGCCGTGGTGGTCTGGTGGCTAAGGTACTGGGCTGCTGACCCGCAGGTCTCGGGCTCGAATCACAGCGGTGGCGGCTGCATTTCCGATAGAGGCAAAATGTTGTAGGCCCGTGTGCTCAGATTTGGGTGCACGTTAAAGAACCTCAGGTGGTCGAAATTTCCTGAGCCCTCCACTACGGCGTCTCTCATAATCATATGGTGTTTTTGGGATGCTAAACCCCACATATCTATCAAAAGTAGTTCAGGAACGCGCACGTCATGCATCGCGTGCACCAATTTTCTCGGTAGGGGAAGGACTCCTACTTATATTCAGCATAGCAAAGATTGCGCAGTGCACGAATAACTTAGCACAGAGCACGCGGAGTGAGAAGTCAGGGGCGGGGACAAGGTAGAGTCAGCATTCGGGTTGCCAAACAGAGCAGCTGCTGCGAGCAAAGAGGCAGAACTCGTGGAGCTGCACTATAAGGACATCCACAATGTAAACCAACAAAAAATCACGGCATATCCACAGAGTGAATGATAAGTGGGGTCAAGCGTCCTTGCGTCCATCCATGCGTCCATCCGTCCGTCCACCCGTCCGTGCGTGCGTGCGTCCGTTCGTTCATCTGTCTGTTATTGTGTCTGTCCGTTCATGCGTCCGTCCGTCCTTTTGTCCATCTATAGTGAGCACTGTAAGTATACCGCCATCTCGCATCTTTTCATCATATATTCATCATCTACAAGTACCGCCATCTAGCGGACATTGTTGGGATTAAACGAGAGGTGGCTCCTGCGACTACGACACGTGACGACGCACAGCATAAGGAGCTCCTTCCCTAAAACGCTGCGCGCTTGCCCACGCTGCGAATAAAGGTTGAACGAAGCGAGCTCATGCGCATATATCTGCGTCAACGCAGCGGAATTTCCGGACGTCGGCACGAAATTCTTCTCCCCATGGTTGGAGTCACACCGATTGATAAAGCAGCGCCTCTTCCGAAAAGACACGGTCAACTTCTCGACGGGCGAAGCGAACGCCTTCTACCAGCCGATCACGAACACAATGACCATCGAAGCCGGCATCGTGCAGCCGCCGCTCTTCTTCGAGCATGGAACGGCCGCCCTCAGCTATGGAGGTCTTGGTCAGGTATGCCATTCAGTTTAATTGCAACCATGCAATTGCCCTAATCAAAGCGAGAGGGAGTGAGATGTCTTAAACGTGATAAAATTTAATTAAATAATTTGTACATAGCGCAGCCTCCTAAAGGGTAATCGCAGAGATGAGGTAAGAACAAGTGTTGTACGATTGATATACAACTAAAGAAAACGTCAACAACTGTTCGTAGCAGCTAGTACGTGTTTGTTCAGTGACAAAGGCATAATGCCACCACATATCACATTCTGTCATTGGATTGTGCGAGGGAAGATATTCGTTCAACAACTCCGTGTTGTTGTAAAAAAGTGCTACATTTGGTGGTAGAACCTTCTAGTTGAAAGAGCACTTAGCTAACTGGGTTCGAGCAATGTAAACGAACACTGCAAATACATCGGTAAGTGGTGATATTGTGTGAGAAACACAAAGCGATTTCGCGGAACGATAACGATCGAAATTTGAGAGACAGAGCGTCGCATGCGCTCACCCTCCCGGCAGGGGAACTTGACAGAGCAGCTGTCTATGTGACACGAAACTGGCGTTCGTTAGAGGGTGACTGACCCTACCCTTTAAATTCGGTTCTTATTTAAACGTAGTGTCTGCGCAGTGCAGGCACCGCGCAAAGGAACGCGACGCACTGCTCTTTCTTTGAAGTCCATTGGCTTGCGTTGAAATTTTTTTATTGTTTTACTTACATACATTGCAGGCCCTGCTCGGGCCCATGCAGGAGTGAAACACAAGATTACAATCAGAACACGCATGCCATGCACACTGAATAACTTGGCGTGATTACAAATAATAGGTATACAACTGGAAAGTAATATCAATGTTTAGGTCATGACAGACAACAGAATTTCACAAATGTTTCTTCTTTCAATATATATATATATATATATATATATATAGGTAACATATGTACCGCTCTATATATGTCACAGACTGATCTCGAAGACCCGATTAGTGGAACCAGGTTTTTGCGGGATTTGTAGATGGAGATGTAGAAGGAACGTTTAAGCGCGAGCTACCAACTTGGCTATATATCCCTGAAAACTTCTCTGTTACACAGCAGTTAAAACATTCAGGCAAATAAGTCTGTTTTCTAAAAGCGGCTGGTGCCTTACATATGGCAGTTTCAAAGGTAGAAATGTAGGTAAAAGAGTATTGCGTCGCGGCCTTCCAGTTGCTGTTGCCTTCGTTGCCAATCAGTTATGTAAGATGAACAAGTACAGCGTGGGCAACTACAAGGGTTTTCGAACTCCACCTGAGTCAGCGTAGCGTTGAGTATCCAGCCCTTTAGCATAAGAGATCAGGTCAAGTTTCCTCGGCTTCATGCATAGTTCAGTAAACACACCCTCACAACACGGTCTCATCAAGTGTGAGGCTTACGGGACGGCTTCATGCTCTCCCATAGTAGAGTGTCTAGTATACTCTAAATCGTTAAGCCCTTTTTCTGAAAACACACAACGATATTTTCATAACATTATCAATAGGCATGGCGTTGTACTCTCCCGTAGTAAAGTACAAAGTTCTCTAAATTGTTGTTACGTGCAGCTCTGCTATAGCAGGGTGCCCGTTATTTTACGTGAAGGAACGCACAGGGTTCGTAATGCATTTGCTTAAGCTTTCGCGACGGTGCAGGTCTTTTCTTCCTTCTCAGTGAACTGTATTACCACGGCCGCTGCCTCTGAATACATTCTGCACATTACGTGGTTCTGCATGGCCGCTCAATAAGATTAAAAACGAAAAAATGCTGCCTTTTGGGTCGCACTCAAACACAAACGTGAACGCTCTACTTACAGCTGCTGTCAGACTTGGCGCTAGAACACGTAGAGGCACGCGCACTTGAAACAAGAAGATAGAGAAAGTAAAAAAAATGGTACCCTTCAGTTTCGCGTTTATTAGCAGAATGTGATAGTGACATCCTGTCCCTATAGTGCATACTTTTTATTCTATGAAATTACTCGAGAGCAATAAATGGCTGTGGATTACTACAATGTAATGGACAAAGTTTAAAATGGTTTGTGTCAGTGAATTTTTCGCCGTATGGCTGCATTCAGTGCAATGAGTAGCATTCTTTAAACCGCGAGAAATCATTCGCGCGAAATGGTTTCGAACATACCATGCAGATACGTGTTCTTATGGGACTGCGCACAGTAAACGTGCACGGCGCCGCGTGCCTTTTGCAATGGCTGGCCGGCTTCAAATGACGAAGTCTTCATGACGAATAATCACACGTTCTGACCACTGATGGCAATGTACGCTTGCACCACGCAATAATACTGCGATATTACGTGAATCATGTATACAGGACACGTGCGTTTGTAAACCATGAACGTTGTTTCCAGGCAGCGGAAGTTACTTTCGCTAAATTTCCAAGCAGACGAGTGCCTGTGTGGTGTAAAATACCTGCTTGCCACGCGAGCGGGCTGCGTTTGATTCTCACTCAGACGAGGAAAGTTTTATTGTTGATTTATGTGAGTTTTTCTTAGTTGTTTGTCATAGACAAGATGGTGATTTTTTCGCCCACAACCAATGACGCCGACACTGACGCCAGAATTTTCGTGAAACGAGCTTTTTTTTTGTTGTCGTGTTAAAACACGGTTGTGGCGTGCGCGAAGCGTTGTACGCCATCATATGTGGACGTGTCGCAACATATAAAAGTGTTCTCTCAAAACGAAAGATGTGAATATCAGGTACCACGAATTTTCGTGTGGCTCTGGAAGACGTTGAATTTTTCTATCATAAAATACGAGAGAGTGGTTTCAGAAGAAAATACTGCGGCCAGAAGAGTGACAATAACATCCCCCCGAATTTTATTCGCCCTCAATGAGAGGCTCTTGAAAAAAAACCCAACAAACACTCGTGTGTTTTTTTAAACCACTTCGGTGCAACTTCGTCTTGTGGAGCCACAGCGGCATTAAGTGCAACGCGACAGCTATCGTTGTTTGTTGAGCACGCAACGATCCACACCTTTATTTAGAACCTTACTCGACAAGCTGCTTATGTCCATTCCTTGTCCGGCGGTGGCGTGTACACTTTCTGGGTGATTTCAGAAATGCTCAATCGATAAGGCGACCGCTCAAAGCATTGGCTCTCTGGTGATTCCTTTGATTGATATGTGTGGCTTAACGTTCCAAAACTATTATACGATAATGAGAGACGCCGTAGTGGGGGGTTCTGTAAATTTGGATCATCTAAAGTTCTTTAACGTGCACCCATATCTGAGCACACGCGCCCACACCATTTACGCCTGCGGGGCGACACCTCCAGGCAGTATTGATGCCGTGTATCAAGCATGTGTAGCCTATAGTTCTCAAGCGGACAATGTTGGAGCCCGATACTGCTTCAAGATTTTTTCCCGCAGAGTGAAAACTGGCTGCTCGCGTGTTCTACAAAGACATGGCCGCGGCTGTACGGAGGATTCAAGTTACCCGATCATATCCGAGCACGCCCATCTAACATCATTCTTTTTGTGAATATGGCAGGAAATTTTGTTTGATAAAGCAGCCCGGGAAATTTATTCAGCATAGTGTACTAGAATTATTCTATAATCGGTGACAACTTCTTTTGACATTGGAGCGAAGGCTATAGAGACAAATTGCGTAGGTCATATTGCCAGTGAAAGTGAATACAGTTACAACAGCGGCTGTATTTTCAAAGTGAAGCACAAACGTTCTTCCTGTATTTTCTACGTGGAGCTATTTGAGACAGGACGCAGTTTACACTATTTGGGTATTCGTATTTCCTTCAATTTATTCGTTGTGACTTCGCGTCTTTGAACATGCGAGAAAGTCTCGCCTTTTTATGTGTACCTGAAACGCTAAGCAGCGCATGCGTCTATACTTGGCGACAACGGTTTGTGGTAGCACAGCCAAGGCTACGAAGCCCTAGCACGCCCTTTTTGCTACGCTTCTGCATGTAGTCCACGGACGCTAACTTTTGTATGCTGCGTAGCATAATGGGTAATATAAACAGAAAAGATGTAAATATTATGTTCAAGATTGTTCACTTTATTATTAAAAAGAAGGACTCGTGTAAGTTTTTCGTTCTTTGCGGTTTCTAGTTTTCTGCTTTTTTGGTGCTATTTCACCTTTTCCCTGCCCCGGTAAACAGCGATGGCGTCGCTCGGTTGCAGCAAGTTCACATCGAAGCTTGTGAGCGAGCATGAATGCGTGTTCATTAGGTGATCTGTATTCATTGAGCAGGGAGAAACGAAAACAGTGGTGTGTTGTCAAATATTCTGTTTTCTGCATATGCAATCTTCAAGAGTTTGTGTGTGAGTGATATTGATACGTGTATGGAACTGTCGCTCCGGCACAGCTGAAATGGCACCCAAAGGGAGGAAGACGACAATGTGGTTGTTGTGGGTTGAACTCTCGAGTTTCCCCCGTTGGCCTGTATGACTGTACGCTCTTTAAACAGTTAGCAAGACCAGCTCTCGGTGAATAAATCTTCCCCGTAACATCTTTTGGTGGAAGGTGTGGAGTCTCCACACAACCCAGCTCTGGAACTCCGCAGTGGACGCCTGTTTTGTCCTGCCACGATGCCTGAAACCAGCACTCAGGCCTCGCCATCCGCGCCGGCTCTATCACCTGTGATTCCCCCCCCCCCCTCTTCTCGACCCTGGCACGTTTTTCGGGACGGACAGCACGGACGACGAAGAATGGCTCGCATTATTCGAGCGCGTCAGCAAGCACTACAGGTGGGACGAAACGCTTATGCTGGCAAATATTCTATTCTATCTACGGGGTACGGCACGCGCCTGGTAGAAGACGCATGAAGAAGAATTAACCAGCTGGGACACATGCAAGCAAAAGCTTGGCGACTTGTTCGGTCGGTCAGTTGCTCGTCAGATGGCAGCTAGGCAGGAACTCGTGTCACGTGTTAAATCATCGACGGAGTTGTACGTCACCTACATCCAAGACGTACTGGCACTGTGCCGGAAGACTGACAAAAACATGTCCTAGGCGGACAAGAACAGCAACGTGTTGAAAGGCATTAATGATGTTGCTTTCAACATACTAATGTGCAAGAACTGCACCACTGTCGACTCCACCATATCTGAATGCCGACGATTTGAACGAGCTAAAAGCAGGTGAATAACCCACCACATCACGAGACTACCAAGCACTGCTGCGACTTCGTCTTGCGAGGATTCTGCAGCGCCCCGTTCACTTGCGCCTCCTGCCAATATCGCAAGGATTGTTCACCACGAGCTGGAAGCCATGGCACCAGCTTCCTATCAGCCCTCTGCGCAAGACAACTGGGCAACAGTCTCGCTCATTCAAGCCGTCGTACGTCAGGAGTTTGATAACCGGGACGTCCAGGTTCCCCAGCCCGCCAGACTTATGCCGCAGCTCATGAGCACTCCCGTCCACAACGCTGACCACCACTCTGCTCCACTTGTCGCTGCGGCAGCTTCGACTCCTCGGTTTCTACCACGCTACCGAAATCCATCTGAATGGCGCACGCACGATGATCGACCCATCTGCTTCTCTTGCTCTCGAGTTGGGCACATCTCCCGCCATTGCCGCAACAGGTGGCATTTCCGGCCAAGTGTTTCTAATGTCGACCGCCGTCAAGACCGTGGACACTATTCGCAACCCGGTTTTCTGGATGACCATATTCAGGACCCTTCAGCTCGCCGTTCATCTCCACGCTCCGAATCGTCCTACGCTGACGTCGTCGCGCAAAGAAATTGGTCTAGCCGCTCGCCGTCACCTCAGGGTCGGCCGTCACGCTCCCCTCAACGCCGCCGCTCTCTGTCATCGGCTTATTCTGGCCATTCCTCGGGAAACTGACGAGTGCAGCTCCTGGAGGTGGCGCTGCGTTGACGACTTGGAATGAAAACCCTCAACCGGCCACAAATTCAAGACGCAATTTACTTCGGGTGTTCGTTGATGGCCACGCCGTTACTGCTCTAATTGACACTGGTGCCCAGGTATCTATTATGAATTCTACACTTCGATCTCGCCTGAAAAAGGTTCTCACACCGGCTATGTTCTCTACTGTTCGAGTTGCCAACGGAAGTCGAACATCAGTGCTTGGTATGTGCACTGCCCGCGTTACTGTTGTTGTCCACCACACTTCCGTTCTCTTCGCAGTCCGCGATGCATGCTTGCCCACACGACGTCATCCTTGGAATTGACTTCTTAACCGCCCACTCCGCCCTCATCGATTGTTCTACCGGTATCTTACGGCTCGAATTGCCTTTGTGCTCCGATTTCACTCCTCCAAATCGCACTCGGCCACGATCCATGGAGTCTCAACGGCTACCGCCCCAGGCTGCTATGTACATTCCTCTGTCGCCCTTCCCGTCTGTCCCTATCTGGTGACTATCTGGTGGCCCCCCTCATTGATTTGACCCTTACGCACCACATCGCACTACCACATACTATAGTGGTTGTTGCTAACAACACGGTGCTACTTCCAGTTCTGAACTTCTATACGTTGACCCAAGTTCTTCCCCAAGGCATCAATTTAGCCGATATTTCCACCCTTGATGAATGTTCGATTAGTTCTTTTACCCCTGACACTAACACCATGGCGAAACCTGTCATCACGTCGCAATATAAGGCGTTCCTCGACAAAATGTTATCCAGCGATCTCTTACATTCCCAAGTTGCAGCTCTCCGGGGTGTTCTATTTTCTTACCTGGATATCTTTGACGTCGACAACCGTCCCGTGAGCCGCACAAGTGCCGTAACCCACCGCATCGACACCGGCGACGCCAGTCCACTCCACAAACGCCCTTATTGCGTGTCACATGCTGAGCGCCGAGTTATACAGATGGAGGTCAAGAAAATGCTGAGTAAAGACGTCATTGAGTCTTCATCGAGTCCTTGGGCATCCCCCGTGGTCTTAGTTAAAAAGAAGGACAACACCTGGCGCATTTGCGTCGACTATCGCCACCTGAATTGCATCACCAAGGAGGACGTTTATCCTTTACCCCGAATTGATGATTCGCTTGACTGCCTCCATGGCGCCAACTATTTCTCGTCCCTTGACCTTCGATCCGGATTCTGGCAAATTTCGGTCGACCACCGCGACCGCGAGAAGACAGCATTCATCACACCCGACAGCCTTTACCGATTCAAGGTCTTGCCTTATGGGTTGTGCAATGCCCCGGCTACTTTTGAACGCATGATGGACTATCTTCTTCGTGGTTTCAAATGGTCGACCTGCCTTTGCTATCTGTATGATGTAATCGTTTTCTCGCCCTCCTTCGAAAGCCACCTATCTCGTCTCTCGGCAATTCTTGACGTTTTTCTTTGCGCTCTTCTCCAACTGAATTCATCGAAATGCTCATTTGGACGCCGGCAGATTAAACTACTCGGTCACCTTGTTGACGCCACTGGTGTTCAACCCGACCCTGACAAAGTCCGTGCAGTCCGAGAATTTCCGGTTCCGCGTTCCACGCAAGAAGTTCACAGTTTTATTGGGCTCTGCTCATACTTCCGCCGCTTTGTCTTCAACTTCGCGGATATTGCTAGGCCCCTCACGGATCTCCTCAAAAAGAATGTGGCCTTTTCTTAGGGAAGGGACCAAGAACATTCCTTCGCGTTGCTAATCACCGCCATCACATCACCACCTGTGTTGGCTCATTTTGATCCAGCGGCTCGAACAGAGCTTCGCACCGATGCAAGCGGCCATGGCATTGGTGCTATACTCGCTCAAACACAGAATGGCACCAACCGTGTGATAGCCTACGCTAGCCGCCTTTTGTCGCAAGCGGAACAAAATTATTCTATCACTGAGCCGGAATGCTTAGCCCTCGCTTGGGCTATTGCGAAATTCCGTCCGTACTTATACGGACGTCCGTTCGCAGTCATCACGGACCATCATGCGCTTTGCTGGCTGTCAACGCTTAGGGACCCTACAGGAAGACTCGGCCGATGGGCACTTTGATTACAGGAGCACACGTTCTCGGTTGTTTATAAATCTGGAAAGCTGCACAGCGATGCTGACTGCTTATTCCGGCACCCCGTTGATCCACCTATCTCCACTGATTTGGAATCCGATGCCTGCGTTTTAGCCATCACCGACTTTCTGAACGTGGCCGACGAACAGCGCCGAGATCCATCGCTGCTCACCAACATTGACCACCTTCAATCGCGTTATGTTGTCCCTTCTCTTAGCGGATACCTGCTTCAAGACAACGTTTTGTACCGCCGCAACTTACACCCCGACGGCACGGAACTTTTACTCGTCGTACCGCATAACCTGCGAAAGGATGTTCTGCGACAATTCCACGACGCTCCAACTTCTGGACATCTAGGAGTCTCCAAAACTTACGACCGCATTCGACGACGAGTATTCTGGAAGGGTCTCTACCGCTCTGTTCGCCGTTACGTCGCATCTTGCGACCACTGCCAGTGCCTAAAGAAGCCTACGACTTCCCCTGCCGGTCTTCTTCAATCTATTAAAGTTGCAGCCAAGCCATTTTATCGAGTGGGGTTGGACTTGCTAGGTCCCTTTCCTACTTCTGCAACTGGAAATAAATGGATTGCAGTGGCCACAGACTATGCCACTCGGTATGCAATCACTCGAGCGCTACCAACCAGCTGCGCAACCAATGTTGCCGACATCCTGCTGTACGACATTATTCTCCAGCATGGCGCTCCGTCTCACCTGCTCACAGACCATGGTCGCTGCTTTCTATCTCGTGTGGTTGGTGATCTTCTCCGATCTTGTGCTACCAGTAACAACTTCACCACATTTTACCACCCTCAGACTAACGGCCTTACGGAGCACCTAAACCGCACATTGACAGACATGCTTTCCATGTACGTATCTACCGACCACACTGACTGGGACATAGCTCTTCCGTTCGTAACCTTCGCCTATAACTCCTCGCGTCATGAAACAGCGGGCTACTCCCCTTTTTATTTACTCTTCGAACGTCATACCTTACTGTCCTTCGACACACTGCTTTCATCATACCACCCATCCTCCACTTCGTACGCTCAGGATGCGATCACCCGTGCCCTCACGGCACGCGCGGTAGCGTGCGCTCGGTTATCTTCGTCGCAGACAGCACAGAAGTCCCTTTATGACCGTCGGCATAGAGATGCCGTTTTTTCTGCGGGATCTCTTGTTCTCCTGTGGCTCCCATCTCGACGTGTTGGCCTCTGCGAGAAACTACTATCGTGATACGCTGGGCCCTACTGAGTCATTCGTCAGGTCACACCTGTGACCTACGAGAATGCCGCTACCACAAACTCATCAGCTGCTGCACCCAGAACGGAAGTAGTCCACATATCTCGTCTCAAGCCCCACAACGCGGACTCGCTCATTTAACAGGCACCGAGACGGTACCTTACGGGCCGGGGTGATGATACGTGTATGGAACTGTCGCCCCGACACAGCTGAATTGGCACCCAAATGAAGAAGGCGACAACGTGGTTGTTGTGGGTTGGACTCTCGAGTTTCTCCCGTTGGCCTGCATGACTGTGTGCTCTTTAAGCCGTTAGCAAGACCAGCTCTCGGTGAATAAATCTTCCCCGTAACAATATCATCAGCAAAAGAGGGACTCTCATCGCCTTGAAAGTGACACCAGCGACCTGCCAGTCTTCAGCAACACCAGCGCTGCTTGGAAGAAAACGGGCGATTGGAAACTGTACGTAAAACCAATTACCCTTTTCCTAATAGTCCGTTGCATACGTGGTCTGTGTTGAGGCTGCCTAATATTATTAATACAACAACGCTCAAGATCACGTGCCCTAACGCCCCTCCCATCGGCATCTACGGAGGGAGTTGTTTTTGTGTTTTGCCTGGGTAACAGACGCGTTCATGTAAATTGCCCTATTGACTGTGCAAAAACAGCGTTCTTGGCCGAGTAAAGATTGCGTTTTACGTACTCGGATTCACGAACGTCAGGCGCCCGCTCTTGGCTGATCGGTGCAGAAATTTAAGTTCCCCATTGTTGCCTTCGCGGCAACTAAAGAAAGATATAACGTTAGCGTCTCCAGGAAGTTCTTGCTTCTCTAAAAGAAAGAAAACAATGATGCCAATCAAGTATGACCAAGTGTGGCTTTGCGTTGTTCCAATCGCCCAGTACCCTGCCCGGCCGTACCTTTTTTTTAACAAATCTCAGCACTTCAAAGAAGCAGCAAGGTTCGTGTTCAAGAACACAAAGAAGCTTCGCGTTCTTTGCCTTAAAATGAACATTGTATTTATTTTCTCCCATGTAAATGTAATATTTATTGCATGATGGTTGTGCGAAAAAGTACATGTTCGATGCACTTGCGAAACCGAAATCGCACGAAAACGGACGATTTGGCGTAGTAACACCTGTGCGGAAGCTCTGCCCTCATTGCTTTGGGTGTGCTGCCACAGAAAGTTGTCGCCGAGTTACAGTGTACTAGAAGAGGGCAGTAAACTTACTCCACAGCTACTCTGACGCTTTTGGCGTCACATAAGAGAGATGGCGCCACAGGCATCTTCAATGGAAGCTTCACCTGCAGAAGCTGCTCGCCGATGGCCACTCGTAAAAGTTGGAACGTGCGTTTATTCAATATTTGTAATAAACTTGCATCCTTTGACTGCCCTCTGATTATATTAAGAGCTTCTGGTGCTCTCGCTTCACAGTGTTTTTCTTTTCTTTTGCGATGCAACTTCCCGAAAATTAGTCCGATGGCAGCCGGTGCAGTCTGTGCATTCTCCATTCTAGTGCGACGCAGCTAACGCTTTTTGTGGGGGGGGGGGGGGGGGGTTCGGAGGGTGTGTGCTCGAGTTAGTAGAGTATTCCTGATAATCACTATATTTGTTTAGGCCACATTGTGTTTCCTCGAATATAACACCTCGTCGAAAAGTATGATGTATCCCACAAAAATATATGGTTTGATACAGTGACCAAACGTACGGTTCATGCTGTGTAGACCGAACCTAAAAAGAATTCGCAACAAGATTATGCCCGCCCTTTCATGACATAATTAGAAAAACAGTGCACGTTCACTTCCTAGAAAAGCTTTAACATGCAGGCGTGCTGGCTGGGTTTGCGCCTTTATTATAAAGTGAAATTGTAGTGCTTAAATAATTTTTGTTCTGCTTTGGTTGTAGACCATGGCACAACAGTTTTTCTGGGGGTTATTAATAATCAAAATTATGCATAAACACGAATGTTAGACATATGTAGAGCGACATAGTGAAAAACTAAATAAAGATACACACGAAGCTTCTGCTCCTGACATGAAGCTCTTATTTGCAAGAACTGAACTACACCATCTAGCCACTGATTTACACACCTTATTCACTTCATGTGTGACGGCTCATCTTCAGCTGCTTGGCCCTCCGCCGCTTCCCTGCCTAATTGTCAGTGTTCAGTCCTTTCAAATTTAATCAAGACGTGTGACAACGTAAAAAGTAATTACTTTCGTTTTGAGGCTAGCTGTGTGCACAATGCAACCAACTTCAATCGAGAGTCTGCGCTGAACAATTGTCAGTATGTCCATATAGCTATCAGAGTGCAGCTTACTCTGGCAAAAACATTCTGTGAAAATATCCTCGAGCTTTTTCATGAAGCTATACAGCTGACTTGAGGGATGAAGGAGGCCTCCTGGGTCACAAAAGTTGGTCAGCCGAACAAGTTGAAAACAGCTTCGGCGTGGATAATGGGTGAGGTATGCGCACTTTTTTTCCATCGATAACATGCACAGACGTGGTTGCAAGTGGAGTTCGCAAACTGCGTTAGTGTCTTCCAGAAGCTTGTCCGCTCTGTGCTGGTTCTTCTCGCATTATTTCGGTCTGTTTTCATCCTTTAGGATGCCAAACAATGGCAGGTGCTGCTTACTCTTCATGAACACATTGCCTGTTAGACAACCAAGCACCTAACAGTGGTTTTGCCGTTGTCGCGGCATGGTTACAGTATGCACTGTAAAGCATACTGTCATCTTGCGTGGTGTGTAACGCTCAAAGCTGACGGCAAAAACTCAGCGCAACAATGTCCACAGCCGCACAACGTGGCTCAAACTCAGTTGCTCTGCAGGACTTGACCGGCTCACAACCGGCTCAGCTGCAACGTCCCTCCCAAAATTTTTCCTTTGATGGCGATGCCAGCTCCGCCGCTCGTGCGACCAGAGAACCACAAACGTGCGACATTTCTGGAGCCACCCCTCTGCATACCCTCCACCGGAGAGTGAGCACACTGCCCCCTTCTAGTACACTGTAGCCGAGTATAGGCGTTTTTTTCTTGGGCGCTGCCATCATGCTAGCGGGCGGCCGTTTTCTGGTCTGGCAACCCATCTGACATGCGGGAAGCTCACTGTTTGTATAGAAGATAAGCATGCGGCTGCGGTTTTATCTTTCATTCGTAATTTTTACTCGGTGAATTTCTACTGAAGTGATGCAGGTTCTTTACAAAATTAGTCTATGAGACGTTCTGACAAGGTTCAAATCGTTGAGCGAGGAGGTGGAATAAACTTTATTATAAAAAACCAGCAGGTTTAGGTGCCCGGGCCTAAGGCTCCCATGAGGGGACGTCAAGGGCTCCCATCGACGCTGCCTCACGGGCGTGCTGGGTCGCACAGGTTTGGTCGTAAAGAGCGGTGCTCCGCAGAGCCTCATGGAGCTTCGACGAAAGGGTCGTGGCGTTAATGTGTCTGTACTGTGCCGGGCAACCCCACAGCATGTGCGGAAGCGTAGCGTAATTTATTTTTTATACAGCTCCGCGAACGAGTCCGCCTCGTTCACAGCACCGACTTTGAGTATATTCACAGCACCGACCTTCTTTTTTTAAAATGCACAGCGTTTTTAAGTCTCTCTTTTCCAGAATGAGCAACAACACTTTGAGAGGATAGTGAATATCTTTCTTGAGCTGTAGTCATTCGCTTTTCAAAGATCGATTTATTTACGCCACGCCATAGCATCGGCTACCGCTCTTGCATGAAGCCGTGCATCGGAGTTTAGTGGTTCGTCGTTATTTCTTGGCACTGGCGTTTTTTATTAACTGCGCACTAAGTGTTGTCTAAATTGTTTCTTAACTCTGAAGGAGTGACTATATCTCACTCGCTCGTTTGTTTTCACAGGTGTGCACTTGAATACAGCTCTTACATCAAACGACGCTGACGCGCCTGCGCGTCCCCTTTTTTTCTTTTTTGGCGCAGTGCTTCCCAGTGCACGGATAGGCAATACTGCTGTCAGGCAATGTAGCTAATCAATGCAGATGATTGGGCCAGTTGGTGATTCATAATCGAGGAATACCGTGCGATTGAGAACAAGGACGACAAGTAAACAGGGACCTGCGCAGTCT
Source organism: Rhipicephalus microplus (assembly GCF_043290135.1). NCBI lineage: Eukaryota > Metazoa > Arthropoda > Arachnida > Ixodida > Ixodidae > Rhipicephalus > Rhipicephalus microplus. The sequence continues at coordinate 141,264,730 of NC_134703.1, forward strand.
CGTTTCGGGTACGCGGCTTGTACACTGACGCCGTCCGGAGCTGCTATTTAGCGGGGGCTACAAGCTTTAGTTGATGCTTCACTTATAGAACAAAGAGCCTAGCCTGTGGTATGACTATGCTTGAGATTATTACGGTGTCGGTCACTGCTCAATCTCTGGAAAAAGCGGTAGTTGAAGCAATTAACTGGCCATGCACTCCAATTAGTGACTCAGACTGCTCTTCCGCCTCGATCGAGCGCAGTCTGGATCGAGCTTTCCATTTGTTTTTTTGTTTTTTGGAGCTATTGACGTATTTGCGCAATCTGCAGAAATGAGTGAACCACCGCCGACAAATTTATAGCAGATAGTTCTTTATCACGATCTTAAGTGCACTTGTATCGCTGCACAGCAGACTATTTGGTGACCAACGCTTCGTTGGCACAAGCTCTTTCTTCATTATTCGTCACCGTGGTACTTTGACCTGCGATAGAGAGAAATGTTACGTGATGCTGATTATCAGGGAAATATTGTCATCGTTGGAATAGCTGTAGGCTGCAATCCTTCCGTTTATACCCGATGTTGAACATGGGTGTCGAAGTCGTTGTGGTTAGTTCACCTGAGAAGAAGTGCTCTGAACATACGCGAGTACCTGCGGAAGGTACCAAGTCTTTCCTGTTGCAAGTCATAAAACAGCTGCTCCTCGTCAACAAGAAAACTGTGGAACTTGAAGAGTCCACAGCCACAAAAACTCCGCGTCTGGTGATGCACATGGCATATTTCTTCCGACAGCAGCTTCCTTTTTTCTGTAGTTGTTACTGCACACAAAAACAGCGCAGTGGTTCCCTGATGACCAATTTTCGGCCATTATAGCAATTAAGAAAAACAAAATCCGCCGCTTTGCTTAATACACTGCAATTTGCTCGAAAACGCCACACATACCAGCATCAACACACACCCTACAAGCCGTCGCCTGCATGCCGGAGAAGAGGAACGCGTTGGTGGCCAAACCGGACCTCTTTGCATGATGCAAAGGTCTATACATTAAGCGCTGATGGTCTACCCCCGTCACTTTCCACAGCGTTACAAGACGCGCGCCAAATCAGACTACTTCGTGTAGTGCTACATGTGCAGAAGCTCCGCCTCTACAGCTTTCCCTTCAGTGCCAAGAAAAGTTGTCACCGAATATAGTATCATTAAGATAAGTGAAGAAATATCACTATGAAGACGCATACGCAAATGCATCTCTGCGAAACGTACGCAGGTAGTTGGTCACGAGATGATGCACGGATACGACGTGAATGGCATACTCCTGGACGCCCTCGGTAGCCGCATTCTCGACACGGACAGTCTGTCCGCACAACAGTACCAGCTAAGGTTGCTCTGTTTGCGTCAAGCCTACAAGCAGGTAAGGCAGCAGCCATCGCTCACTCTTGTGGTGCGCGTTAGTGGAAAGAAAGTTATTTTCATCCACTCTACAGCCTTGGTGCTCATCCATCGATATTATCACAATAAAGTTTTCAGGCAGATATGGGCAGCGTGTAATGTTCTTAGTTCATGACGCTATAGCTTCTTTTCCCAATTCTCGTGTCAGTCGTAACACTACTGTTCGATCAGTACACTGCCTTTTGCAACATTGCCTTTCGCATTGTCTTTTCAAAGATTTTTTTCTCGAATTTTCCAACAGCTCAGGCACTACCGGAAAGTTATTGTGGGGCGTGTACCGACGTTGGACTAAATCTTTATTTCAGTGCTAAAGAAAAAATGAACGCGTGATAGGCAACAGGATAACCGTTTTATAATAACCTGTTTATTGTCTTTGGTTATACTGCAATATACAGGGTGTTTTTATAATAGTTAGGCACTTCTGATCTTCGCAACTAATTTCTAGGCCAAGGTGGATATACTATTTAGATTACTCAGGAATGATTACTAAACAAAGAAAATCGCACCATATCTACGGAATAAATGAAGATTAATGGGCGAAGCTCGAGAGAGGGGAGATCATCGGTAAACCATAACTCTCCCATGAAAATTTAGCCCATTACATCATTAGAAAGACGTAAGGAGTAAGCCTGCACGCATATTATACTAATCACTTTTATTTTGCTTTTATTCGTTTGTTTTTCTTTCTTCGTTTTATTTCTTCGTTGTCAAAGTGGCTATAATGCGAGGTCCCTTTATTATTATGTCTTCATGGTCCGTGAAATGAAGTGAGAGAGGTTCTTGTACTGGCTGCAGTGGCAAGTTTGCAAACACTAAGTCTATATATGCACGTCCCTCGAATCGTAGTAGGTTGCATATGGACACATTTGAATACGTATTTGGAAAGCTTGTGCTGCACGATGCAGTCATTGGCAGTGAGTTCCGTCCGTACGTTCGTCTGTCCGTCCGTACATCCGCGCGTCTGTTAGTCGGTCCCTCTGTCAGCCACTCACACTAGCGCCACCTGCTGAGTGAGTCATACAACTCGGTGGTTACGAACCGGTCACAGAAGACATGCATGGACAGACCCAACGCTTTGGGAGCTTCGCCCCTAAACTTTTCAAATTAGCTTTTGCATTATCAGTTTTAGGGCGTTTTTCATATTGCGAAGTTGTTCTACGTCACAAATTATGGCGAGCCTAGTTTTTAAAAATCGGCGGTCTCACGCGTGGTTTCGAAGATCCATCGTCGAATTTGTAGACCGCAATGCCGGACAAAGAGGAAATGAACGCACCGGGTTTGCCGAATGGGCGGTCCTTGTGCTGTGTCACGCGCGAATTTCCCTTAACGCAATTCAAGTGATGGCGCGTCGCGCGAGAGACGTTGTGTCATGCTAGCAGAGCACATCATTCTTCGCGCGTGGTGTGCGATGGTTTTCGCGTTCTTTGCAATCTTAACGTAATTCTGCAAGTCGCAAGGCTCGAATATTATCGTGCAAGGCCGATGTCCGGTCACCTGGCAAGGTGCCGCCTACATGTGGCGTCTCCCGGATAAAAGAGCTTTATGAGCCCTGGAACGTGGAGGGCCTCTGCACGATGCGCAAAGTGTGAGAATACAAAACGGAGCCAGATTAATGTTTCGCGCACCACGGCGGTCTTGCTGGGATCACGTAAAGGGAAGTTCGCGTGTGACGCAGCACAACGATTGCCCTTCTGGTAGCTTCTGGCGCATCCGGTGCGTTCAGTTCCTGTTGCTCCGGCGTCGAGGTCTGGAAATTACACGATGGGTCTTTGAAAATTTGGTTGACATTTTTTTATCTTTCAAAGCTATAGCTCGCCATAATTCGTGACGTAGAACAACTTCGCCATATCAACACTGCAGCCACCCCAAACCAGATAATAAAAAGGTTTATTTAAAATTTCTCAGAGATTTAATTAGTCACAAATTTTTTCTGGTTTGGCCTATAAATTGACTGCGAAAACAAGTGCCTACCTAATATAGTTTTTAACTAAAAAAATCTGTATTGCTTAAAAAAGAACACCCCGTGTGCATAGCACAGTATAATGAGCAAGTGAACGGAGCTATGAACGCACTTTTTCCACCATCTTTCATGTCTCCATATTTTCTAGAGTTAAAATCAAGATGTCAAGTTTTGTCAAGGAGCGGTCAAAATTTTCGGAGCCTTCAACTACTGCATCTCTCATAATCATATGGTAGTTTTGGGACGCTAAGCCTCGCGTATTATAATATTATTATCGCCCAACAAGGAGTACATGCTATGTATTTGTTAAGGATGTGTGAATAGTTAAGTTCAACACCGAATCAATCGTGAACAGAATAGTTATGATACCGATACAATTACAAATATGAATCAAGCACTATTCGAATAATTTATGAATAGTAAGGCAACCGTTTCGTAACAGTTACGTTTTATAACGTCTAACTTGCAAAACATACTCACAAAAAGTTCAACAAGGTGACACTGCGAACAGACAAGAACAAATAGAATTATGTAAACTGATGTAGGTTGTAAGCAGCAGCGACTAAAGCATTCGAGATATTTAGTAACACTAGATTGATATACAGCAGAGACTACAGCATTATCAATGAGGCTCCTTGTCCCAAGCCTTTAAAAAAAACTGACCCAGAACAATTAGGCAATGTTGAACCGAACACCATTATTTCAGATAAGCATTTGATGTTTGAGATAAAAAACCACATCATGGCCTTAGTAGCAAAGGAAGGTAAATATCATTGTTGAATACATGATCTCCAAAAAAGTTTGCATGAACGTGACACTTGCATCTGGTGTTAGCCGTGCAAGCGTGTTCAAGCTAACACTTCTGTAAGCTAATGCAGCCGCAACCCCACCGCCCCGTGAGCAATTACACGGTGATGATGGCGTACAGGGGCGACACGTTTGCTTCGACGAAAAGGTGGTTCTAAGCAATGACGCCTTCATCCAACGATAAGAAAAGTGTCGATAGTCACTTAAAATCTGACGCGGCATGTTATCTCGGTAACCTCGTCGTTAAAACTAGTAAAAAAGACCCCTCGCTGTTTCAGCGCTTTGGTAATATGGTGTTTCCCCGTCCGCACAGGTTATTTAAAAAATATTAGAAAATCTTCGGTGTTTCAAATATGCAATGCTATACGATTCATTATTTGAAATTTTCTAACATTCGCACACGTCTAGTGTTTATATACGGTGTTTAGAAGAAGCTACCATTTGGTGTTATGAAGAAAGCCTGTTTTGTTGTTGTTGTTCTTGTTGTTGTTGTTGTTGTTGTTGCAAGAGAATGAATACAGGTCATGCATCAAAACTAGCTCGAATAAAATGCATTCACATGTGTATTCCTTTCGAGCACACAGACATATCGTTCGTTTGGATGCCCTTTATCTCGCCAATTTTGGGCCTCATATAGAAGCATCACGGCGGCACCTACAGTGGCACCAGCAATACTAACGCTTGATGGTGTGTCCGTTTAAATGCTAATAAAAGTGACACTGAAAATTCCGCGTCCACAATTTTTAAAGGTGATAATTGTGCTATCAAGCAGCTTGCTGAAGCTGTACATGGTCGGTGGCCTGTGGACACCACATTTGAGAGATGTTTGTTTGCAAGGGCAGTGGACGAGGCGGACCAAAAAGCACTCTCATTACAGGGTATGTTAAGTTTTTTTTTCAGTGATAGATACGTTTATGATTTTATGCTCGTCAAAAACAAAACATTTGAAGAGCCAGCATGCCAAATCACGCTGCCATCCAAGTTTACACTATCAGTGAAGCCATATGTGGTTGCTAAGTTCTGCAATTGCTATGTGTTTGTATTCTTCGTTGGGATTACTTTTATTTGGCCCAAGAACTAGACATCCGACTGCTGCGGAAAAACCAAAATGACGATACTTATACGCGACAACGATGATTATGCATAACCAACGAATTATGGTGGTGCTAATGTACAAATAAATAGAATGGGTATGATAAATGTCCACAGTATAGTCGAGAACAGCGCTCCCAGGTGGCACCACTGCCTCACGCAATCGTCTTTACACATCTGGTAACCGTGCAATCGGCTAACAGCTGAGTAGTTTGCGGATAAACTGAAGGCCCTTTTCACCGGACGCCTGTCCCAGGCGGAGTCAGGAAGAGCCATGGTACTGGTTGACGACAAGGTCGACTCTGAGGGCTTCGCGGACTTCACGGGCCTCCAGCTGGCGTACTCGGCGTACAGGCGCCTTCAGCCTCGTGAGCGACTGGCCGTGGTGCCTGACGTGGGGCTCACCGCCGAGCAGACTTTCTTCGTGGCGCACTGCCTGAAGTGGTGCGACCTGATCGCCAAGAGGCGGCCCACGAGCCGCTACTGGCCCGGCCGCTCTCGCTGCATTGTGCCGCTGCGAAACATGCCCGAGTTTGCGGCCGCGTTCTCCTGCTCCAAAGGGGCGCCCATGAACCCCAAATCGAAATGCTCGTTCTGGGCGTAGCAGTAGGTGTATGCAACGTGGATACTCTGCAGCACCCTCGTGTGTTAGGACACAATGCGATATGTTTGTAGCTATCGTATATTGAAATGTATGTGTTATTGAGACTGAATTTGATGACTTGTATCTCGCAAATGTAGGATACTGCAAAGTAAAATCACTGCGTACAAATGCGCGCATGTCTAATAAAAATGTAGGCTTGGACTTGAGTTTTAACTTCTCGTGTTAACACACAAGTGGTTCTTTCGTCATGGGTGTTTCGTCGTGGGTGATCGCAGGTCGAAGGTCGCAAGATCTGAACCTGCGACCTTTGGATCCTGCCCACGGCAAGTTATCTTTTCACCCACTTTTCTTCATATTTACATTACAATTTGGTCTAATATCTTCCCCTATACTTTCCTTGGCATTATTGTCTCTTAGATCTCATATATACATATATATATATATATATATATATATATATATATATATATATATATATATATATATATATATATATATATATATATATATATATATATATATATATATATATATATATATATATATACATATATGTATATATATACATATATATATATATACATATATACATATATATATACATATATATATATATTTACATATATGTATGTATGTATGTATGTATGTATGTATGCATATGTATATATATGTGTGTGTGTGTGTGTGTGTGTGTATTAGCGGGTACATATAGAAATTAAATTTCTCAAAACAAGATGCACCACTGCCTGCCTACACAATGGCACTTGACAATAGAACTATGCTTATAATGCAAAACGTCGTCATAAATTTGCTGGCTTGCAATGGCGTTACGCCAATAGATTATTTGGAAAGGAGCGCAATTCAAGCTGTCGATACAAAATGAGAACTGGTTACAATGAATTTATGCAGATTAGCGGACAGGCTATATATACAATTGGCACTTTTTAATATGCTTGTGTGTTTTTTAATATGTTCAATATGTAATAAGCCTTTCAGAAAGCAATAAATATTATCTTCCGCAAAACTGGCATGATAAAATTGAGTCGTCACCGATATAAATGTCGTAAGAGCGTTACTTATACTCCTGAAAGGATCGAGCTCATGTAGGCTCATATAAGGAACACTGTGCTCTGCATATCGTAGAGTGTGCCGACAAAACGAGCCTATCATTTCATAGCAGTATTGATACTTCTCCTCTCTATGTGGTTCGCCAGTAGCCACTTATAATGTAACGCAGCTCGAAGCGCTGCTTGAGTGAGAAGCTAGGCGGATCTGTGCGAATTCCGATTGACAATTTTTTTGTGGGTCGGCAGGCTCTTTAAACAATGAATGTATCGACGCAATTTCAGTGTGCCTGCATATTCACTCGTGCACTATGGCGCGTAGCAGGTGCGTCAATTGATAAAGCCTCAGAAACGCATTAAACGCGCGAAAAACGAGCAATTAGACGCTTTCGCAGGCTCGGGCACGCGCGCTCCTAATGCAGACGCTCCGGAGATCTTCAGTACCATAGGACAACAGCGCCGCCGCTACTGTCACCCGCCGGATGCCTAGTTCACACTGAAACATCCGCTTTCTACAGCGACCGAAATTCCCCTGCCGCCGAAACACAGCGTCGTTCGCACTGGACGCGCCCCGCGCCGCCGAATATGCCATCTACTACGGGGCGAACGCGGGATGGATGCGTTGTCACCCGGTTGTTGTCGCAGCTCGCAAACGCTACTACGCTATCCAGTGGTGCATACTTCGACGATTCTCGTACGCAAGAAGCAAGAAAAGACAGTACTGCTTTTTTTGCTGGCAAGTGGCTGTCTTGTAATGCACGAAGAGCAGAAAAACCACCGACGCCAGCGGCGTTGGTGGGTTCGTTTTGCTTTGCAAGGCCGCAACAAGCTCGGTCACGCCAACAGCAAGCTCGGTCACCTCTTTCACAAAATACGGAGGCGAAGTAGGCACAGAGTAGGTTAAACTCCCGTTGGTTTCAACATTCAGTTACGTGCACTGCAGCATAACAAGTGAGTAGGGCTTGGCCGCCATTTTTCAAAATTCCTTGACTAGCGCTCCTATTGGTCCGCGGTGACCGATTCGGCGGCAGACGCCACGAAAATCGGTCCGAGAGCGATCGGCGCGAAAAGGGCCCTTTCGGCGGATCTCGCCGCCGCTGAACCGGCTTCGGAGCACTTTCGGCGGCCGGAATGCTCAGTGTGAACGCGGCCGGAGAATCAGCCGAGATGCGGCGCGGCTGCCTCGTTCAATCTAAGGTCCCTAGATGAAACAAAGGTAGCGACACCCTCCCTTTTCCTCCTCGCTTATTTGCCTGAAGCGCCCCCAAGAAGGGTCAAAGCGTGCATAAAAAAGCGAACGTTTGTGTTCAGTTACTACGGCGGATAGAAACAATTATACCAAATGAGAAGTAAATGAGACCTAGGATAAAAGGTTACTTAGTTGAACATAAGCGGTACAACATAAGAAGAAGCGTGATGTGTGTTACCCAACTGGCAACGTTGTGCAAGTTCATTATTTCACACCATTAGCCATGGCGTCTCGCATCGTACGTCGTAGTTCGTCCAGTTCTCCGAATGTGTTTTGCTCGTGCATCATGTGATGTGGCACAGTTAACGTTCTTTTTGCTGGATCCTATGTCCCTGACTTACCACAGGGCAGCACTTTGTTGTGACGTTGTGACGAGTGATCATAGCCGCTTGTGAACACACAGGGAAAAACCGCGGCCAGTCTGGAACGAACGCCTGACTAGCAGCACTGCGATTACAGCTTTTTCTGAAAAAATACGTCCACTTTCGCAATCAGGATGCCAGGTAATCGTGGTGCATGTTATATTATCTGGGTGACTATGAAAGAGACTGCGGCACCGCAATGCGGGTGCACGCAACTTAACAAGTTAGGGTTCTACGAGTGGGGTGTCCCGGCACTACAGCGTGCGCGTACAGAGACGTTTGTGAGTGACAACAGACACGCACGTTGTACCCTTTGTGACTCATCGCCGCATTCACTGTCCCGAAGTGATGAACTTTGCGACGATGTCGTCGCCCCACCATCAGCGGCAAGTAGCAGAAATGTGCTGGAATACTGAACGATGGGCATTAGAAAAGCGTGATAGTGAGCGCGGCTTTTCCAGCAAACTCGCTGTAGCACTGGTCTTCCCGCATGTTAACTAAATGCTGGCGCACCACTAGCGCTTCTCTGTTGTGCACGGGATTGTGCCGTTTGTAACCGTCATTGTTAACTCGTTCGACAGAGTGGCTGGAGTGGCTACATTCCCGCACACCCGAATACTTTACAGAGTGCACCCGAGCCAGTACGGGCTGAAATTTCAGTCAGAAGCACCGACCAGCACTTCGCCCTCACCTCACCTCCAGCATGCACCCCCACCCTATGCCACCCCTTAGAAAGCAATGGAAGGATCTTGCCAAGGTTCCTTGTTTTAACTAGGGACCTTAGATCTTGCTGCCCTGCCCGCAGTGGAACAATAATATTTAGAATTCCAGTGTAATTTCTTGAGCACTTATTACCATTTAGTGAATATAATCTTAGAGACAGCCCCATAGCTAAACCTTTTTCCACAAAGGTATATGTCCACTTTTTTGGTTAATACTTTAGGCAGCTGTGCAGTGTTCAGCTGTTTCCCGTGATATTCAAAGTACAATGTAGCTGTGGTAACATTTGGGGCTAATTTCAAAGCAAACCAAAAGCTTGACAAGTAGTTGAGCAACCCCCGAAGAACAATAAAGTAAAAAATGTTACTGTAACGTTAACAGACAGCTAGAGATGACAGACGAAGTGTCGAATGCTGCTATTCTGGTGGAAATTGTGAAAACAAAAAACTGCAGATGGGTACGGCTAAGGCGCCCAGATAAAACAAAGTTGCTCAAATAGGAACCTTAGGCGACACATGTAACTGGTAGGGATGATAACTGATACACATACACAAATATAGAATGAGCGGTTATGAAATTATTAAACGTGGAAGTGCACGCTCAATTGAGGGGACGCAAGCAGCGTCAACACAAGAACGCTGGAAGGGGCGTTCGTTCTGCAAAGGACAAAAATAGGGCGCTGATGCATCAATAGATGCACTGAGCTACGTACAACGGCACTATTTCAACATCCTATGCAAATCAGGACACTGTAATGTTAAAGGAACAATGAGGCACAATGTTGACTACAAATATTTATTCTTGTTACTTCGTTACAATCTCTGGCAACATTTTCATAGCAGGCACCTATGAATAAACAAGCATGTCCTGGGCTGTTGCAAAGGCACGCAAACCACACCAAGACATTTCATTTGTCAGTAAACAATAAAACTATGAAGAAAATTGCTGCATGTTTCATTCAATGCAGAACATTGCTTGACCATTGCCTGAACAACAGGTACCAGAGGAAGACTCACCGTTACATTTTTTTCAACATGAACATGCGTGCTTTGAAACATACAATGAATGGCCTAGCAACACACTGTACTGACAATTTGCACAGACACGAATGCCTTAATGGCATGAACAAAGGTGAACATGCAAACCGATTTCCACTACATCTTGTTGTCATATACATGAGGTGGATAACAGCAAGATTCACTGAGTAACTTTCGGATCAATAATATGTGTTTTCAAATATACAGGTGATGACACAGTACAGCATTGAACTAACCATTTCCGCAGACTTCCATACAAATGTCAGCATGGCATCATGAAAGTTAAACAATGCACACTACATCCACAGACGTGTTACAATACAGTTTGTGATGTCACATGACGTACTAGTGAAAGGCGCATTCAATAATGCTTGCAAAAATGACCTGTGTGATTTGAGATGTCTAGTAAAACACTGGAGTAACAATTTTCACAAACTTATACACGAATGTCTGCATGGCAGGAGCACTTCAACGGTGTATGTAAACTGCAGATAAGCTGTTGCCACGTTGTGCGTATGCCTAGAGGACAGTATGGTGAAGTAACGTTTGGAAAAAAACTGCTATTTCCAAAGTGACAGGAAGTTGCATTGTAACAGTTAGCTACCGTTTCCACTAGCTATACAAGTGCCCTGTGGCATAAACGTAGCAGTACAGTTTATATATCCACACATTACCGCAAAACCTTGGTCGTACGTTACATAACAGATAAGAGACAGGCATGTTCATCATTGCTTGGATAAGTAACTAGACTGTTTGAACAAGTATTCAATGGACACTTTGCACTTACGATTTGCACAAGTGATGGTAATGCCTTCATGGTGCAAATGAAATGAAACATTACCTTGTGTAAAGAGATGTTCCTAAGGTGCCTCTCGTTCATTTGTCGTGCGAACTTATAGGAAGGTGAATTGGGCATTGTGTGTATATGTGTGTTTTGAAGAGGGTGCAATGAGTACCTGAAAACATTGCACGAAACATTTTTGCATTGTACATGACTGCATCCATGGCAGAAGATGGAAAGGTACAGGTTATTTCTATCGCGCTCATCTATGTGACTTGCTGTCATGTTACATTGTAAACTACAGAAGGATACCTTAAGAGTTGTCCCGTGCCGGAAGCATGTTCTAAAACGATGAAAAATACAGCAATCACATACCAAAACAGGTTGTGCTTTGGTCCTTATACTTGCGCTTACTTGAATGGCATGGTACACGTGGGATAGTGCTGTGAACCTAGGCAGCACAAAATTTTTTAAGGAATGTAAATCTAGTCAGGATGTTGTCAACAAGTTGACAATGGCAGCATTAAGGAACTCGGACAGTATGGCTCTTGGTACTTCAGTTTCTCAAGCACGCACGACGTGCAAGATGGGAAGATTTTGACAAGGCTATTGAAGGTGCGCAGGCAGCTAGATAGAATAAAAATGCGTTCTCCAAGGAGCTCTCCTGGCACGCACGCCACATTGGCTGCAAGGGCGCTTTCTACACTGCTATTTTTTAAGGAAGGTTGGCCACTGCAGCTCTCATTCCTACACTTTTACTTCCACATTTATTGTCGATTTGCACGCTTAGAGCCAATGCCTCTTTCCTTACTTGTATGTGCATCCTTGCGGAGAAGAACACGGAAAGAATAGCCTCCAATACATTATGACAGTGTGGAAACACGGTATTACACAATATCGCACTTTTAACAGCAATTTTGGTGGCTGATACAGGAACATGATTATGAATACGCTGCTCTTTATTTTTTTGAAAGTGAGACTCCGCTACCTTTAGAACTTCTACAACTGCTTCAGAAGCTACACACAACGCTAACTTTTCTTTGTACGATTTCAGCTGAGTGAGTCGCGGAACGTCTTTGTTCCCTCTCATGGCACTTACACAAGCATCACAGTCTTTTACTAACTTCTTAGCACTGTGAACAACATACCCTGCGAAGTACAAAAATGACTCGTGCTCAACATATTCATGTCATGAATGTCAGCAGGAAATAAATCTGTTTGTGTGGTGCTGTCTTCATTGTTTGAGCTCAAACCAGCAAGTAAAAAGCCACCGTCCTTAGTGTAGCTGCCATCAGCACTAGCGTGTAGAAACTGTGCTAGCGTTGCGGAACGCAACGCGCACTTAAATTCATATAACCTGGGAATCGGATGCTTAGCTATAAGAGTAGAGAAGAAATTTTCCAGCGCATCTTGACAAAATCTGCTAAGGAACAGAAAGCGGAATTTGCAAAATGATAGGAAATACTCCTGCAGCTCAAGTACAGAGAGCGTACTGAGAATAGCCTTTGTCTGCACAGGCTTCCATGGGGCATTTTTGACGGTGCCGATAGAGAGCCCTTCAAAAAGTACAACAAAATTCTTGAGAAAGTCAATACTTGCCTGCCTCTCTGTCTCAATAACTTTACTCAAGGCAAGTTTGGTTGTTCGTGATGTCATGATGCGGAACCACTTGGCCACAGTTTCAATAAACCAAGCAGTGGCAAGCGCGGACTTCTCTAGCATGCCCTTCTCAACAAGGATGCGCAGTGCAGCCCCAGTATCCACATTGAAAATACTGTAAGCAGGGCCCACCTTCACTTTTTCGTAACGACCAGGGTCAACACAACTTTGTTTTAGGTGCGGAGCCAATTTGAAGTCTCCTTTACTGTCAATTTCAATGAGTTTTTTTATTGGTTCAATGAGAACCGCATTTGTGGAGACACCAGCTTTTACAACAATGTTATCAAGAAGATACAAAGTTTGGCCCCTGGTGAGGTGATTGCGCAGATTTTTCAACAAGTGAGGGGCATCTGCTATAAACCATAGCTTCCGATTCGAATCGCAGGGGTGTGTAGCACTGCAATTTGGCCGACTGTGTTTGCCGACTCTGACAAGAAATAACCTCCATAGAGCCTGATTGCCACCACCCATATCTGAAACAACAGCATCTATTTTAAGGCCAATGTCTTCACATGCTCTTATCATTTTCAAGAGTTCTTGCTTGACAGAGAGTGCATGAAAACAATTTCCAGTCAAATGGTACCCAATGACTTGCTTCCACCTGGTAGTAACACCACCCAGCATAAATACGAGGCCATGGGTAGCCAAGGTGTCTGCAGGGAGGCTGCCATCTGCCAAGGGAATCGTAGGTCTGCCCAGTACTGCGTCAGCCGAAGGATCATATATGAGGCTTGGGGTGATCTGCATCTCATTCATCATGAGGCACACATGGCGCTCGTACTCTGTCATGCAGATGACCTGCGCATGATTGGAAGATACGAATAACTAACATGAAAGGTTAGGCAGGAAATAAAAGAAGTGTTAGTGTTTAAGTACATTACGTCGCACAAGTAGGCTGCAATAAGGTGCCATAACGTAAACAGCCCCACAGTCAAAGGTAATCATTCCGTTAACGTTAAGGTCACCTCCATAGAAGCACTGACCAACCAAGCATCCATTTGAATGAGGTCGACCAATGTAATGAAATAACTGCTTATCATGACACAAACACATGAGCCGTCGAAAGATACCACTGAGAGCTTGCAATGCGCAAAAGCGTCGTCAGGAATATGCATGTTCAGTCAATCAGTGATGATTCGTGGTTTTGGCGCAGCGCACCAATTCGGTACGCTTGTCACAACCAGAACGTGCAATGAACACTTTCGTTATTTTATATAACAACACACTTTATCTGGCCCCTATCTCGCGCTACCTTACACTATAAACTATGAGCTTCCTATCACAAAACTCTCTTGCATCCTGTCATGATCAGGCAACTATCAAATGGATGTTTGATGGCTTAGATTGTATTGTAGTGTCCTGCAAGGTCTAGGTTGTTATTAGATGGGTTGCAGCTAAAATGAGAACTCTATGCTATCTAACTTCCACTCAGGCAACCATGAAGTGCTAACCATTTTTAGGGAACACCGTGATTGTATTATGAGGCATGCCAGCATAAGTACAGAAAATACAAACAAAAATTTAAAATATCGGAACTTCCATAGTGCTGCAAAATGGACAAATTCGTTACGATTACCTTAACAGCGAGAGAGTCCATAATGTCCACCAGCAGCCCTGGACGAAACTTGCAGTGCTCGATGTGACGTTGAAGTGTACGTTGTGAAGGCAATGGCTGGCCGAGCTCCTTGACCATATCATAGCCCCTCGAGCCGCAGGATAGGCGAATCTTCAGTGCTTTGGTCAATGTTTCCTTGGACCACACTGTGCCTCTTGGTGAACGATGCAAGCTGGTGAACTGGTCTTCATTTATGTACGAAGACAGGTGAAGCATAAGTTTCTTGGGCTCCCGCTCTTTCACCCTCGCCTTAGCCTTCGCAATAGTCAGCTGTCGTTCCAGAGCGTTTATTCTGGCCAACAGAGCTGCATGTGAGGCTGTACCTGCAAGTAAAGGATGTATACTTAAATAAAAAACAATGACATCTGGGTTATTCTACGTGAAACATCCAAGTCATTTCAGCTACCATCTCAAATGTATTTAAAAAATAGTACAGATCTGTTTAACTGAAAACAGTCTGCTGCTAGATTCTCTTGGAGGAAATCTCTTTTTTTTATCGCGTGGGAATCCTTCCGAATTTTGGAGAGTACTGTCGGAGTGTTGTTTACGAAAATAATTTATGGCGAGAGTATTGCATCTTGTTGCAATACCAAGTTTAGTCTACATATTAAGGAAAGGCGTTTGTGTAAAGCAGGGGTCTCAAACTCACCTCAGCCAGCGAGCTGAAGACACTACATTGAGTACTGCAAGGGCAGGCGCAGTGTGAACTAGTGGGCGAGGGGATCGGTGGGTGCGTTTGAACAATATGGCAGCTATAGTTGCCTTTTGAAAGAGCGGTTTCCCCATATCACATATGTGTCTAATTTACGAAGGGTATTTAGAGTCAGGGTTCGAGAAATAACTATACCTATCTTCGTAATGAATGAAATCGACGCCAATTCTTGAATGAAGAGTTTTCGTTCCACGACCATGTTTCAACGTGTGATGGCCTAATGGACTGCGTCACGAAAAGAATGCTTGAGGCCGGCCATGTCTGTGGAGCTCATGATTACACTTATAAGAAAATGAAAAAAAATACGGGACGAAGACAGTCCTCTGCAGGCTGCAGTCAGCATGTTTCAGACCCCTGGAGCGAGTTCGCAGCTTAACAATACATATTATTGCTTTTTTAACACGAAAGAGTTATATACTGGGGTCCACCAAGCCAAGTTCAAGCAAAAGTTCAACATCGCTGCAGCGAAATTCAAGCACCCTTAGAGCAAATGCTGTGTCTTTATACAGCAATAAATAAGCATGGCACCGATCAGCTTAGCTGTGTATCGACATTGCGTAGATTAGTGCAAGCTTCGAGCCATTTTTTTAAAAAAGCTCTTCCATTCAGTTCCACGCCGTCATGGAATTCGGGAAACGTGTATACATCTGTAGCTTCATATGGACAGTGATAGCTAAAAACAATCACGGGAATGAATAAATTTTATTTTCGCAACAAAACGTAAACAAATTCCCTGCGCATAAACTGCAGCGTTACGAGTTTCAAGTAATTGGAAGCTTCAAAATACCTGACGCTTCACCTAAGCACATGCAGTGTGAATGCGCCTCCTTAAATAGCACTGCAAGTGCATCACATGGTATCATAAATGCGAGTAAGTTGCATAACTTAGGTCTGCTTCAAAAGACAACGGTGCGTCAGCTTAGCTGTACAGTGAAATTACAATAAAGTACTAGCAGCCGATACAGTTTAAGCAGGTCTACCTTTTTCAGTATTCTTTGGTTACAACCATTATGTGTGTAGCAACGAACTCCAAGTGGCCCAGCTGTGCATGCGCACAATCACTGCAGTGTTTTTTTTTCTTTTTCGTTGTGGAACTACGCAAGCCAATTTCATGGTCATGAGGAGATACTTCCACTAGGATGATGCATTTACGAACATACAAAATAAAGTGCTAATAAAAAACTTAAAACCATATAGTGCGAGTACACAACTCTTTCTTTATGCAGCAAATTGAGTTGGTTTCTATAGCCCCGTAGTAAAATTTTGCAATAGTGGGACTAAACTTCAAAAATTGTTTTCTCCACTAAAAAAAAAAATAGTTACGTGCATGATGCAATAAACATACACCTGCTTTCTTGGTATACTGCACGCAGAACTCTGTTGCACAATGTCCAGAGTACCTTGGCAACCACTTCTGCTTCAATTGAAAGGTGGGGCGTATCCTCTGGGGATATTTCTACAAAATAGAAGCCACCCATCTCGGTTAATTACAAGCATTACTTCCACGTCTACACCATGAATGTCACCGCAATCATACCTTGAGTATCACTCTCATGAGATCCGTGAAAGTAGCAATGGTCATGTCCTATTGAGCTGCTGTCAATGCTCATGCCAGTTCCTGAAAATGTCGTTCATAAATGAGCAGACACTATAAAATCAAACGAGACAAGGGTAGTACAATTGATTGAAATGCCGTTTTATTCAACCATTCTAGCAGCTGCTTTCACTTAAACCGCTCCAAAGAAGTCGACGCTTTGTTAACAAACTTTGAAGTCTCCTTATGCGCCAACCTAGCAAATTCACTGCACTCGTTGTATTAGTGTTTCAATGTTTATTGTCACACAGTTCCTCAACTCCGGCATCTGAACACAAAACTAGCGTGTATGCCACACTGGTGGAATGCCTGATGAATACGTGAGACACAACATTGCTTCGAGTCTTACGCGTATGCTTTCATGTACACGTAATCAAAATCAATGGACACATTCCTTTTTACTGTGTGCACGTAACATTTGTCGCTACAAATATCGAAAAGGGCGCATCGATTGCACAAACCAGAGACCATGTTCAGCTGTGCAAATTAAGGCAGGACAGTTGAAGTTCATGCAACACAGCACGTAATATTGCTGCAAGATTTAAACATGCACAAAAGGAAAACAAAATGCATTGGATTTTGTTGCATGGCCTCCAACTGCTACCACGTGGATCGCATGCAACAATGCGTACATGTGTTTTATTTGTGCACCAAAATGCATTTCTAACTTGGTGAAATGAAGCGCTATAAACGGACCAACAAAAAGAGAGACACAGAGGAGAAATGACTGCATTTTCAACTGTTTGCAGTAGCAAGGAGCGCACAACCCTTAAATGCTGTTTGCTGCCAAGCGGCTGTCATTTCGAAACTCCGAATCCGTAATGCGTCATTTCAGCAATGGTGGCTTCAGCTTAAGACAATCAGTTTTCGATTAGGGGACGTCCGAAGCACTCAATTACTCGATGGCCCCAACGGGCAATGCACAAACCAACCAACACGGAGGGCCAGGTGCCCCAAGCACCGCAGTGGCCTCAGGGGCTCACAAAGCTTCGATGCGGTCGCTAACCCCTGTCGTCACTTAAACATGACAACATTAACGCAACTGATCATGCGGTGTGCTTCATACGTGCGTACATCTTTAATGAGTCCCTTTGCTGCAGCCCCAGAAAGTTATATTGTAAAATTATGCGTAACGCATAAAGCATGCGACTTTTCCCTCATTAATGCATGCGAGTCCGTAAGAAATACACCAGGTTATTTCGAACAAAGTGATTAGCTCTTGCAAGTGATTCCTTGTAACGTATTGATGACATAAATAACGTTAAAACTGAATTTTCTCCCTCTCCGTACATGTTGATTTTTTTCACAGTCTATCGATTTCTTGCGAATGCAGAATGTTCTTTAATTCAAACGTGAAGACAAAACGTTCCTGTGCCGGCGTTACCACTCACAAATAAAGTGGGGGTAGGGGGGGGGCGGGGTTGGGATGGTATGCTGGCAGTGCAAACTAGCAATCTTGCAGCATCGCGTGAAAGCGAGATCAGCTGTGATGCATTTTTACTCCACTGCGCCTTTCAGTGTAGTCATCCCGTGCTTACCGCAGGAACCAAATATCGGTCGCGTACAGCCCGACAATCTCTTTCAGTAGCTATGTTCAAGTTGCTATGTTTGTTTGTCTACCTAAAAACTAAACGTGTAATGCTCCTACAAGATATCGAGCAGTGCGATTATTCAGATAATGCAGCACGAGTAATACAAACAGCGCAATGACATACCTGAAAGCAGAGGTCTGTTCGTGGGCCTTCGCTGCCGAGAAGGCTTAAAAAGCGTTGGCACAAAAAGCGTCGCGTCTGAGCTTCTTTACGCCGCGTTCAAGAGCAAGTGGCTCAAACTGGTCTGGCGTGAAATGCTCCTGAAAGTGCAGTCATTTAAGCTGTATTAAACCGTACATGCATACGCACAAATATTTGTAACGAAGGTCACGTACTAAACGCGCGTTAGACGCGCGTTGTGTAGCGTTTCAACAAAAGCCGATAAATCAACTCACCTCGCAAAGCCGCGTCGACGGCGTTGCACGGAAGTCCTCGCGTGAAATGTTTTGTAGCCACACTTCACGGCGTGCACTATTCCGGATGCCACGAGGTATGTTGTAGAGCGAGAAACCATCTTCTGTTTTGTTGCTGCAGCCTACAGCACAACAACCCGGCATTGTTCAAAAATTGGCAAGTACTTAACGTACTCAAGATCCACTGCGAAGCATGCTTGGCCGAGCGACTTCGCGCCAAATGGAACGCTCCTCTTCTACAGCTGATGTCTTGGATACGATAAGGTCCCTAGTCTAGGGACCTTAGGATACGATCTCGTCTTTCGTCGCGGCAAGAATCCAACTGGAACCATATGCACATGCGCACTCGTTTTGAACCTTTTGCTTTATAATAAATATCACCACCATCCACTAATACCGTCACGTGCAACGAATTCACCTATCACAGACCTTGGATGGCAGAGAAAAAGAGGAGTAATCGAGAGAGTGAAGAGGACGGCTCGAGAACAATGAGTGACGCTACCTTGTTTCATCTAGGGACCTTAGTTCAATCCACTGCCACCTTCTAGTACACTGTACAGTGGTCACAGTGCGAATGGTTGCCCATTCGCGTTTTTCTTTCACCAGTAGTGTACCTGAACGAATTCTTAGTTTTCTTAAAAAAAAACGCGACGTTTTTCTGCATGTGCAACCGTTTGATTCGGATGTGAATGAACACGATACTAATATTTCTATCGTACTATGTATTAAATTTTTGTGGCTAATTGGACAGGACGCTTCGAAAATGTCGCCAATTTTAAAAGGTCGCTAAACGATGATGATGGTGATAATTTATTCCTGGGTCTTTAGTTTTTGACATGGTAAAGCACGTGAAGACATTGTTTTTATTTAAGCAACACTTTAAATCAATTTCTGTTGTGGCAATGAAGCCGGGCTATGCTGCTAGCTTCTGTCTACGCCACTGTGAGCCACGGTGAGCAGCTGTAGTCCACCTGTTTGAGGTGGAATATGAGGTCCGTGAGTCGGCCGTTCAACTGAGCTGCTTTGCCAATAACAGGAGTAGAGTGGTCTAGAATAAGGTCACTCGTAACAGGAGTGCTTGGAATGGCCACAAGCAGCTTGATCCTGTATGCCTTGGTTTGATTTATTGAAGCTTGTTCTGAGCATTCCGCTGCTCTCACAGTTTCCTCATTTTTTATGCCTGTTTTAGAACACTCTGCCTCAAATTTTCAAAGTTCCAAAAGAAGTTACTACGATTACAAATAGATAAAATTGTCGACGACTGAAAAGACGCTAAATTTAGCAACCTTCTTGCTAAGTTAACAGCACTCGTGCTACCAAGACATAATAAATATACAGACGAAAAAGGAGACGATGACAACTCAAGCACTTTCTCTGTGAGAGACGAGGGGAGTAAATGTAGGTCGGCTAATTGAAGCCTTCCACAATATTTCGGCTCTATTACTTATTACCCCCCTTCAGTGATACGACCAGGGCGCTCCTTTATTTAGAGCATAAGTATGCTTTGATTGGCCACCTCATAGATATCCGTACGCGATGAAACAATAAAACGATGTGTCACGATAGGAAGGCAATATTATTCAAAAATTCGCCCACACGAAAATTCGCCCAGACTTCACCAATGCACGTCTTCAGAAAGGAGGAATGCTAGAATGCCTCTATATCTTTCTCAAATCAGGATGTTTAGCATCGAGGTAAAACGGACCGCAATGAAAACAAGTAATACTGCCACAAATGAATTCATACTACCTCCTCACTATGGTATATACCAGAAAAATTCAGCAGTTGCCAAGCTTTTTTTTTGTAGATTGGACCAAAATAAGTGCAGCAACAGAAAAAAATTCCTTCAGGGCAGCAAGAAGATTTTGGCGTTGATTCTTGCTCGTACATAAAAAAAAGAAATCACGGCATATTCATGGAGTGAATGATGATGAGCGGGGTGAAGCATCCATCCTGTCCGTCCGTTCATCTGTGGATATGCTGTGCTGGCTATGCCGGAGGGATGGACCACCCTAGAGCAAGGAGAAGCCCCCCCCCCCCCCCTAGAAAAAAAAAATTTCGTGCACTCTGCTTTCTGCCGCGGTCTCCGCCACCATCGGAATCCTAAAGTGATTTTACGGAATTCACACTGAATGCCCTCTCTCCCGGTAGCCGGGCGCACGTGGCGATACTCGTTCGTTTTGCTGGGAAGCGCGGCTAGCACGGCGATTGGTATGCCAGAGTGAAACACCGCGCGCTTCCTCCTATCAGAGGATTTGATATGAGCAAGGGAGAATAGAGCCTCATCGTTCGAATGAGGCGTCCAAAGAACGAAGAGAACAGAGAATGAACACTGGTACAGGGCGGTGTGGTGCAGGGCACCGATGCAAGAAACAGTGGTACAGGGCAACAACGATATTGTGATTCACATGGTACAACTGCACAACAACGGTGGCCAGTGACCAATTATTTGAAGCGCGAGCGAAACCATTGCGAACACTTGTGTAGAGTTGCCACGTTGATTTTTATATCTACGGCACGAGGAACTTGTGAAGTATGTGTGAAGAGGACTGCCCAGCACCTTGCGTTCTACTGTGCCAGTAGCGCGCTAACGCATACCAGAAGAATCCGGCCAGAAGACGATGACGCATTAAGCACGAGATGGTTGCGCCTGTTCTTGTTCGCATCCGACTAAATGGCTTCAGATGAAATACAGTGTCAGTGGTTTCACAGCATGAATGTCAGCCTGCCTGTTACCATAAATTGATGATCCCGACTTGATCACTCTCGCTTCCTAGTTTCCGCTAGCCTAAGCCATTTCACTTAGTCTAAGCGGCCAGGAACTCCAGCACCATTGTCTTCGCAGTCCTTCCCAAAGCCAGACAGTCAACCCCTCATCCGGTACCATCATCACCGCCATACTGTCACCCCCTCTTCGCACGTTCCCTTCCCCGGAAGCTCGCTTCAGCCACCTACTTGTCGACATAATCGGTCCGCTTCCTCGATGCAGGAACCATTGCTACTAGTTAATTTACATTGACAGCCAATCAAGATCAAAACAAAACTTCAGAATCGACTGCGCGAGCCCTCATGACTCTGTGGATTAGCTGCTCCGGTGTTTTTTCCACAATTACAACTGACCATAGTAGCCAATTCAACTGAACATTGTTCCCTCTTCTATCTCAGTTTCTTAATGTCAACCACATCAAGACTATCTGGCATCACCCCATCACCAATAGAATCATCGAATGTTTCAATAGCGAACTGAAGGCGTCACTCATGGCTTCCACTTTCCCGTGATCCTGGACAGAATGCCTTCCTTTCGTTATGCTTGGCATCCGCACATTCCTTCGCAGCGATTCCTCCAAACGCATCGCGGAGCTTATATATTACACTACTCTTCGAGTTCCTGGTGAATTCCTAAATGACTCGCTCACGGTACGCATAGACGTTTCCAACTATGCATACCATCTGCGCAACGCCATGCTATTGTGCTTCCTCTCTGACAAGGGTGAACATCCCATAGTGTGTATGTCAGCCCCTACCTACAACATTGCCCACACGGCTTTATGTGAACTCCCTTGCAGCCCCCGTATGATGGCCCGTTTAATGTCATCAAACGCACAGCTGAACACTTCCTGCCTTTCTTCATTAACTGGTAAGATTCGGTTTTCGTCAATGGTCTTAAACATGCATACTTGAATACCGACACTTTAACATCTCATATTGCAATCGCTTCGAAGTGCCATACTAACCTCGAGCATTTCGCAGCTCCATAGTCTGCTTCTGGTCACCTATAACACATTCCTGAGTTTCTAACTGAAAGGGGTGTTTTGTAGTGTGCTAGCGTGTACCAGAAGAATCCGACCAGAAGACGACGATAACGCAACAAGCACAAGATAGTCGTGCCTGTTCTTGTTCGCATCTGAGTAAATGGTTACAGACGAAACATATTTGTGTCTGTTTCAGTGAAAGTGCAGCACTCTGACACAAGCACTAGTGATTGTGGACCCAAATGACTCCCTCGAACAGCGTGTAGGCGATGGATTGTATGACGGTGCACACTACCAAAGCAAGGCTAGAGCAGTGGTTGCAGGCGATGCAGCTGTTGGAGTCACCATGACTTTATAACACAAAAGTGTTTTATGCCATGGTCCACCAAGACATCAGTGACATATTCCTGTCATGGAAATGAGGCCGAAAAAATATGATAAAAGACAAAGAAAACTTTTTCGTCAGCCGGAGTCAAGCCTATGACCACTGGGCCAGCCACTACAGACGCCAGGCACACTATTTACTGGGCCACAGTCACATTTTTTTTAATGCGAATGCATTTGTTAGTTTGGCTACGTCAGGCATCTGTCGGGATCCGTCCACCGCCCTCTCCTATAGCAACAGCTGTGAACGCGCGCATACCTAGCAACCACCCCCCCCCCTCAGCGTCTGCCGCTGTCAGCAACAGCTGTGGGCGCACGCGCATGTCCTCGCCCCTAGCAACCAGAGCATGTGGTACGAGAGAGTTTAGAAGAGGGTAGGTGCAGTGCTTTGCCGCTCCTTTCACCCTTCGCTCTCTCTCCTCCCGTCTGCTAGCGCCTCACTCTCGACCGTTCCTTGGCTGGGCGCCTCTCAAGAACCTCCGAAAATGTGTGCTCGAGAAGCCGCTGTGAATCCCCAAAGCTGAGCCGAGAACGCCATTCGTTTTGTTCACTTCATAGTATTTTTTAACCGTGCACGCTAGCTACTAGAGCTGGATACGCTTAGTGCGTTTCTCGCGACAAAAAAAAAAAAAAAAACGCCACGTGTGGCAAACGACGTTATTGGCTGCCCGATGTAAGGAAAAAAAAGAAAACAATACTATTTTTCTGACACTGGGTTCTCACGTGCGAAACGCCCCTTATAGGCACTACACAATGCCTTTGCATTTCCTCACGATTCTCTTTGGGGAGGTGGGGGCATCTTTTTCTTTAGTGCATGGAATCGACACCAATAACTGTGAACTACACACATCTTAATTTGCTATATAAGAATATCTGCCATACAAAGTGAGATTCACTTTTAGATGCTAACAAACTTCAGTGCTGTCGGGATTTTGTCTTGGAAGGTGCAAATCATCTTGCATCGCGATTGGGGAAAAGGGGGCAGTGGTGTAGTTTGTGTGTAGGCAAATGCTAGTGTGTGTCGAAGGGACAAGTGTCCCTTTTGCACCACCCAACTGATGACCATGCTGCAGACTACAGCGTTATACGTTTTCTCTTCAACAAAAAAATCTACTGATGTATTAGCTCTACTGAATGCAGAAGTTGATAAATACCGGTAGCTCGTTGTGCTTACTTTGTTTCTTTTTTACATCTAAAGTAGCTACAATGTATGAAACATCAGAGCATGAAGCATTCTGTTACCTATATTCATACTCCACATATAAGGAGAAAGGCGTAAAGCAACACTAAGTACTTCAACAAACTTACAGGGCTCGAGGCATGGCGGGAACTCACCTCGTGGGAACTCACAATGGTAATGAAAATGCCGTTCCAGGAACGCATCATCTTCAACTGATAGGGCTTGTTTATTCACGCAAACTATTAGACATTACATAAGAAAACAATTACAATTATTGGGAGTCTATGTTTCATAACCACAACATTAATTAACGCAGGTGCCGGAGTGGATGCCACCGAAAATTTCAACCATTTGAGGTTATTTGACATGCACCCAAATCTAAGCACATGAGCCTAAAGTGCTTTGTCTCTATCGTGACACAGCCACTTAAGCCACCCGCGACCTTCAGATCAGTAGTCGGGCACCACAACCGCTAGAATACCACGGTGGCTTAAAATGAATCATTAATTACAAGACATAGCGAATAATGGGAGACCCCTGTAGGAATATTGGAAACAATTTGTTGAGTAATTCCAAAACACCTTTCCCATGATTTATTTTTTACTCTTTCGATAGTTATTCATTGCCAGGTTTAATTTTATTGAGACAGCAGGTACATGGGCACTCCAGACACATTTTCGGCGGCACGGTTGGCATCTGTATAAATTTGAAATCGATAACATCACCTCGCACTTATATTATATGACCCTTCTGAAATGTTCCGTATGTACGGCGCCCATAGACACGTAATTATTAAGCAGCGGGAAGCCATATAATGCGGACATCATGTGGCAATTCGCATTGTATGAAATCGCTAATTATGCGAGAAGCTGTATTATATAAAAAGGATGCAGTTACTTGCGTTTAAGAAAAGCAGTATGATGTAGAAATCATGTGGTTATCCACATATAATGGAAAGCTATATTAATTACGTGGAAACAAAATTGACATTTAAATCTGGTGAAAAGCAACATAATGTAGAAATTGAATGGACTTCCACATCTTGTGTAAAAACAATACTGCGTAGAAATCCTCAGGTTATCTCTTTCTTGAAGTTGCATGATGAGGAAATCAAAGGTTGCAATATCTTTCTAAAAGTCTTTATGAGCAAGCTAAATAAGCATTTAAAGTTACAAAGCTACTTCATTAACATGCTAAATATTATAGGCCATGGTCACAATGCAACAAAATAATGCAGTGTTTTACATATTTCATAAAAATTTTTGTAGTGTTTGAATAAGTAAAGCATTTTATATGCACATCGAAAGCAGCCCTGCTACAATAACTACAGTTTTGTCTTATATGTATGTACCCTCTAGCTGTGAATAGCCACATCTCCGTATTGATGGTACCCAAATGCGGTGACCATGCGCTATCATTTCACGAGTTGTACCTCACCCACAGGATCGGACACAGAACATACAGCAACAACAGCAATTTAAAAACGAAAACTTTATAAGGAAACAGTAATTATGGCATTGTGAAGGGTAGGTGTTGTGTTCATCTCTTCGACGCCTCGTGAAGATCGGCCAAATGCTGCTTGAGGCTCCAGTGCAGCTGTGGATTCAGAAGATCAATGCCATGCACCTTGACCAGGCCTTCAAAGGCACCTGAAAACATAAATAACAGACACATATGATGTGAGATACACATGTGAGCACCTTGGTTCACAAGCAAAAAAATGACACACAGAATGGAGCTGAAAAGGGAATGCCCATATTCATGTTATGCACATGAAAATCTTTGAATCAAAAAGTGCACAAGTGAGCTCTGCTGCACGCAAGAAAACATAACAGCATGCTTATCACATGGATATCGACTAGCTCTTTTTCACTGTTTTGAACAGTAGAGAAAGTCCAGCGAAATTTCATCATATAAAGTCGTGAAATCAATGCTTTCCCCACACCATCTATAATTTAGGAACTGCCAGTAAAAGAACTCAGTGAACCTTTAATAGTGCAAACATGAATATTTACTGCCTTTAAGCTTGACAGTTTTTGTGCGCAATAATGGCACCTTGAACAACCTTGTAACGTGAAATGCTTCAACTTATGAAGGTGAAAAATCACCATGAAAGTGAGCAGGATTGTGCAGCTGCCATTAAAAATCTGTGCCAGCCAAACTACAACAGCCCATTCAAAGAAAAATAGGGGAGCAAGAGTGACAAAATGAATTGTCAACAGAAGAAATAGGTGCATGTGCTATCTGTAAGTGCTTAATCATAGAACATAAAGGGTGCTCATCACATTTTAAATACCAATATTTAAAGCAACTGCTCTATTAAGAATGTAAAGGTACAGAAAAACTGAACAACGCTTTATAAAGTCACACATTATAAACGCACCCTTTTTATAGCATAGTTTACTAAGGCTCCAGATTATCATTATGCACCATAAAATCTTCAGGAGAACAATAAAGTGGCAAATCCTAATTTTTATACTGGCTACTATGATTATAAACAAAGGATCAGGCTCCACATGGCTAATGTTAGTTTTTAAAAGGGCCCATAACACCAGGCCCCACTAGGCCCCATAACTAATTTTAGTTATACTGTGGAAGTTGCTGTGTGTCCGATGAAGAGCAATAAGCCACAAAAATGTTTTAAATCGGTTCATTACGAGTTCAGAAAGCTGTTTTGTTTTAAGTGGTGCAAAACAAGGATGTGAGGAGATAAGCTAGAAACCCTTGCTGCTCTCCTGCGTAGCCTTCACAAGCCAAATCTCTTTCCTAACCCCTCTGGCATCCGACCAAAAAGTCACGTGCGCATGACGTGCTCAAACAAGCCAAACCTGCAAGCATGCGAGCAGCGTTGTTTTGTTCACCAGCGTTATTTAGTGGTCTACTGCCTGTTTCTGCGGGATGGTTTGGAAACGCTGGCATAGACGCGATAGAATAGATAAGCATAATGAGTGCTCGACCACACAGGACTATTATTTCAGGGAAACGAACGCATGCGAAATGCAGAAACATCAGCCCCGCATCTCATTGCAATTGACGGGGGGAAATAGAAAAGACGCACACATTCCCTTATTGTGTTTCATTATTTATTTCCTGTTTCATTCATCTATTCAAGAAACAAAATACATAAACTACACATGTCGTGTTAAATTGTTTTCGCCATGCCACGTGCTAATGTTGTCAACGTCAGAGAGCCGTCGTCTACATAGGAAACCAACGTCACAGCACTGCCGTGTGCGTTGGGCAATTCATGCGTGAACGTCATGCCCTCATTCTCTGGACGTGCGCCCGTGAAAGAAAAGGAGAGCAGCATTCATCTTGGAATTTGATTCATTTCTGCAGCGTGTAGTGTTGCAAATTTTGGCAGATGTGATCCTGAACACCCCATGTACGTATTGCACTTGTCAGCTCAAAATTGTCAAAGCCTGGTGAGTGGCCATTTAAAACTTATGTTCACTAGACTTTGCATGCACTGTGCCACAAAAAGCGCAGCATTTAAGCAAAGCACTACAAAAATTACAAGAAAAAGATAGTAAGCAAACATCTTTGTTATCTTCAATGCTTTGTAATTTATTATTGTCTCTACATTTCCCCTCATATATTAGGTAGCTGGTGCCATACCATTAACTGAAAATGCATGTTCCTGGAAAGCCTGTTGGTCGAATCTGAAACAAAAGATTGGTGAAGCTTGCACTACACTACGCTGCGCAAGCCTAAAAACGGTGAAACTGGAAGATTCTAAAGCCTATTCTGGTTGCGTATGGGTTGTTCGTAGGCCTCAGCTTGGGGATGAGGGCTTAATTCAGTAGCTGCTAGCAATTATATGATTTCAGTATTGCCCAACAACATAAGTGTATTGAGGCATCAGTTACCCTTCCCACTAGCAATTCTTATAAATCCAAAGCTTAAATTATCGTCTTTTTGTTACTGCCATACTTATATACAAGGGCGGCGTAGGAAAGGAAGAAAAAGAAGGCAGGTCTGACAAAGTTCACAATGTACGGAGACGTTTTATAAGCTCCTACGATTGCAATTCGTGCAGCGACACGCTAGCAGCAAGTGATGCCATCAATGAAGTCATCTGCTGCTCTCATATTGAATAAATTGGTCACCAGAAACAGCAGCAAAAAACATTCATCTTGAGAAGTTTACCCGAGGCACATACCAGTATACTAAGAGACAAGTGCAACCTTTTTATTGATTATTTGCTGTCATAAACAGCAAGCACTTATGCGAGGAGGCTCTGATGAGTACATAATCATATTCATCTATCATATATGATATATGAACACGATTCCATAATCATGTTCATAATCATCTATGTGGCTGCACCAGATAGGCATGATTGCTATAGCGAAGCCATGCGTCAGTGATTCATGGACTACACGGGGCAACACAAATATTGAGCAGGTGAGAGCACTGACAATCTATCTGCACTTGTTTGCATGCCTACCCATGCAGCCATGTTTTTTTTAGTTTCGAGGTGCAGAAGAACCCAGCAGTTAAGTTCTTTACTTCCCACCTATGGCGCCACTTTCCGCCGTTCCCAGCAAAGCTCCCACTGGGTTTAAAGTATAGCAGGACTATTCCTGTATGATATGCCACGGAGTGCTCTCCAAGCCGACCGAGTGACTACAGAAGTGAGTGGTCATTTTGACTTTTCATAACACTTCGCCTGGCTTGACTGTTTAGCCGCATGAGACCGTCAAGACCAACGTTTGTTTCTGCTTTTTGCACTGGTGTGAAATTGTCGTCATTTCTGAGCTTGTACAGTTCATCATCATGGTTGCAGTCAAATTACTTGTGCTGGTACCGTTGCACTTAGTCCTTTGACGCCTAAAACTTCTGGTGGCAATAGAACCACAAATATTGACAAGATTTCTGTGGACGATGTCACTTTTAGCTCTGTGGTTTTATCTGTCACAAGAGCATGGCTAAGTGCACACCAATGCATGTACCAGTGACAAAGCTCAGGAGTTGATGAAGCAAGGGTAAATTCTTCAACAATTGCTTTCAAGGGTATTTTCACATTCGTGAAGAGATTGTGGGCGGGGATGCCGCTAAATTTATTCAAGAGATAAGACACTGCAGGGACTCGACGTTCTCGTGTTGGCAGGGCATGAGCACAAGACAAAAGACCTCTCCCTGTTTGTAAACAGTGTGACGTCACTGCAGGCACCCCGCCCACCATACCCTCTCTCGGAGCAGGTGCTGGTTGGCAAGAAAGTTCCGCTGGCAGCATCTTTCTGCAGATCAGAGCTGCGTGTCTGCATTCCTTTGATAGAAATTTCTACATTGCTATGTCTAGAGTCACAGCTTTTTAAAGAAAGGGGTCGCGGAAGGGTCACTGTTCATAGTGTGGCAATTTGCTCATTGTAAATGGATGGACGGAGAAACTTTATTAGGTGTATTGAGAGACGTGACTATCACGCAGTAGACTTCACTCACAAAGATGGTAGCCATAAAAAAAATCTGATCTTTTTCAAAACGAATGTTCTGAAAGTACATGGTGACTGGCACTTTGAGAAATATTCACATGGCATGGGTGTAAACCTATTAAATTTACATCAAGGCATGTGCAATGCAAAACGAAGTACAGCACTGGCGGCAGCGTGATTTCGAGCTGCTGTGTGCGACGTGACGGATAAGATACTTACTCATTGCACAAACGTCTGATCGGAGATGAATGAAAAAAAAAAGAAGCACTTCTTGCCGTGCGTTAGGGTGAGGGTAACCTATTCTCGTGAAAATTAAAGTGAAATTCTGCCGCTGCGTTTCTCAATAACCCAGTGAAATTCATGTGATTTAATACCCGACAACATAACAATATATAGTATTATCTGGCAGTTACCTTGCTGCTTTTTGACACATATAACGTGTTTTTATACCCATATTGCTCCTTTAGGCCTCATACACAAACTTCTAATAATCATTGTGACGTATAAGAATCCAGCCGTAAAAGTACAAAGTAGATAAGAAACTAAAATTTCCGCTGTTTCCATTAACACGTATCAGGTATCCGATAACATGAGTTATAGCCATAGTGAAGCGTATATGTAGATTCGGCAACGCTACAACATTCTTATAGCTCATGAGTAGTCTTATATATCAACCAGAGATCATGCACTTCTGTTTTTCTGCACACTGCGCATACGCTGAGATGTACCCACTCGCAGATGATCGCGTTAAATGCAATGCATTTTTACCTTGACTAAAATGTCAGATCGTAAAGTTCCATTGACAACCGGTTACTGCAACCAGCCCACAACAAATACCAGTGTTTTCGA
The DNA here is from genome assembly GCF_043290135.1 of Rhipicephalus microplus. Lineage (NCBI taxonomy): Eukaryota > Metazoa > Arthropoda > Arachnida > Ixodida > Ixodidae > Rhipicephalus > Rhipicephalus microplus. The sequence goes on from NC_134703.1 coordinate 141,295,013, forward strand.
AAACAGGCCGCCTCTCGTTATTCACACTGCACACACCACGCACAATATTCCCAGTTTCACCGTCCGTACAGGTGAACCAACATTGTCGATGCGTTTCAACGCACACTACACGCCACAGTCAACGCTGCACATTTTCGAAGATGATGCCAGTGCTTCTTGCACAGGCCCCCAAGTGTGTTCACTTCTTCGAGAGAAACAGCCAGCCAGCGTGACAAATATTTAATCACGCACTTTACCACACACGTAGATGTTCTTTGACACATACCACAGCTAATGTGGCCACTGTGAGATGAATATGAAGCTTTCAAAAGAAAAAAAAACTTGCCGCAAGCCAACGAACGTTGCCCCAAGCACTGAGCGACTGCAGCCCACTCCGCCACCAGCGGGAGTGTTTTGCCAACCACCGCCTTGCACGTTTACCAGTGACGTCACACTGTGACGTACCCTGGTAGAGGTCTATTTTGTGCGTTAGTTTCAAGCGTAAACAAAACATTCTGCATCTCTAAATATTTTCTCACTTTTACAACTTTTCTGCTCCTATATTTCCCAGCTCTCGCATTTATCTCCCACGGCCCCTTCAAAAACGTGTCAGCGGAGCTCCACTCTACAGGTCATCTAAATTTACAGTAAGAAAAACTACATGGAACAACGCTCTGCTCGAGCACAATGAGAGACTAATTTGCAAACTGAAATTATGGGAAAAAAAGCTGAAGGTAAAGCAAAGCGACCAACATCTCGCAACCTAGCTGCCATAAAAGGACAGGAAGTTCAGAGGTACATTACTAGGAAAGAACAGAAAAAACATTGGCTAACAAAAGTATTAGTGGAGTCGTATTTTGTGTAAGTATAACATGTGCAAAATTTGGTTTGCCCGAAATCAGAATAAGAAGAAAAACTACAACAATGAATATTGTAGCCTCAGATTCAGGAAAATAAAATGCAGTGAGGAAATTTCTTGAGTCAAGAGACATTGGAAATGGCTATGGTAAAAAAATTATTTAGTCTTACAATAACGCATACCATAAAACTGTTTGAAATATGTGCACCCTCTTAGCAGACAATGGCCCGCTGTAGCTACAAGAATCCACCATGACTACATGAAATCGATCGTGGAATTGGATTGTGGGGGACTGGGGCAGAAGAGAGAGGAAAAAGTGACGAGCCGTCCAAGCAAGCAATAAAACGCTTCTTGGTTTTCTTTTGTGTTCGACTAGTTAAGCATTGCACTGGTCCTGTTAAGCACGTTTGCACTTCTCCTGTTAGTGGCCCCAAGTTTTGCTGCTGTTCAGAAGTTACTAAGGGGTAGGGGCTACCTCCACAGATTACTGTAGCTTCGTCGGCTCTGCAAATGTACAGATGCTTCAGGAAAGATTAGCTGCGTTACCTTTTTCTATAGCTCATAGCTGCCAACATTCTGCATTGTGCTGGAGTTTCGTTCCTCGCTTGAGAGTGTTAACAAGCCCTCCATAGGTTAAATGCTATAATTTTACTTACACAAGTGGCCTAAGGCCCTATATTTAAGTTTGGGCTTGTTATCATAAGCACTTAGTCATAAGCTTCTTATCAAGTTTGGGGAACAGGACCATTTTAAAGATGTACAGAAAAACATTTGGGTGGCCGGTCGTTTTGTGGTTGTCATGTTCCTCACAATATTCTGTAAGAGTGTTGTGCACTGCGTTGGAAATCTGGTCCGTGTACAGTTTCAGGACATTTCAAGTGCTGTATTGTATAAAATGCCAGGAAGCGATGTATCAATGTTTTTTGATGCACAAAGTTCTTAAGTCTGATATATACGATAGATCACTGAAACTTTCGCACGTATTGGTGAATATTAGCTCATCTCAGAGTAATGACAGGTACTGGCCAACAAAATATTGTAGCAAGCAATCCAGGTGACCTGGAGAAAACTATTTATTGTGTGTTAAGAACAACTGTCACAGGTCCCGTTAATTTGGGAGGCAATCGCCGGGCTAATTCCAAGGGCCGAAGGGTCGGCCCCCCAAACCGCACCACGAAAGCGTGGACAATTTAGAAGTGGTCCTTTTTGGCGCGCCAGCGGACGCCGGCTGTGGCCCAAAGAACAAGTCAGAGCCGAGAGTTGATAAGCAAAACTAAATTATATTCTCAATAATGGCAGATCAAAACAATACACAAGTATGCACACTCCACAATAGTTACATACAATACGTCACCAAACAAACAACGTACTACACAGTACAATCAGCCACACTCGAAACAACGGACACAGACAACAATACGCACTACAATGCAGTCGCATGCATTGAACAACCAAGACACTTAAAGACTAAAGAGATAGAAAACCTATTCAGTCCAAAGTTCTTGGAACAAAAGTCTGGATGAAACTCTTCCGAGAATCATTCACTCAAAGTCCAGCGTTGTTGTCGTTCCGCTGCCCCCGAAGTTTCTCTTCCAGGAAACCTCGGCGAAGTTTCTCTTCCAGGAAACCTCACGTCTTCAATAGGCAACTCTCCAAGCTTCAAACTGCTTCGCCGGAAACACGTCGGCTTCACATACGCTTCTGTTGCCACGCGTCTTCGCTCGATAGCGGTAAACACACACTCTTGTCTGTAGCTCGAGTCGTCACCCCTCAGGTGGAAATCATCTTCTCCTGCTTTGTCTCTACGGACAAAACCTTCGCCGACTACACGGCGGAATTCCTACGCGCTCTGGCGCTAACTTCCGTCTTCTCCTGATCTCTCGTCATGGCTGCTCGATTAAATACCTTCCGCGCGAGATTCTAGAAAGTTCTCATCATTTCGTCGGCGCGATGCGCAGCGAAGGCTGGGGGAAAGGTCGAGACGATACGAGGGCCGTACGCGACGGATAATTCGACCCGGCATGTCCCCGCCCCTTTCCATCTAGAAATTTCGAGTGCTTGCTTGGCCGCCGATGTGGGGTGAGGAGGTTCGTCGGCGACCCTACGCTTCCGAGGGGAGAGAGTCGCGTGCCCGGGGAGTCTTTAGATGTTTGTTTTCTGTTTTTTTATCGTTGTCCTCGCGGCGCCACTCCGCCGGTTCGTCGCGAGAATTTGGCGGCGCGCCCTTTTTTGAGCGCTCGTTTTGTGACACTGCCCCCCACTTTAAGAATATTATCTCATAATATTCAAAACCACACAAACGAGCGCGAACAGTCCCCACACTCTCAAAGACTGTAACATAGTCCGTCGCTCATGACACTTCACATTCACAATAGATCACTCAATACAATTGTACATGGTAATTTAATCTCACAATACATGAAATATAACCACAGGTACATGAGTACAACACTCCATCACAGATTCCAAACAATACAAATGTACAAAGTTCTCTCATTACAACAATTGTACAATCACACCACCGTAACAAACATTTTGACTCGCTCGACATACAGTTGTGACACAGGACAACACGAACATTAACACAACATATTGAGGCTCAACACAGACAAACGCATTCCGATTTGACCTCAGCACCTATCCTGAGTACTTCGAGCTGCGCTTGCGCCCTTTTTTGCGGTGCTCGCTCGACCTCTTCTTGTTTTTCCTCGTTCTTTTTTCGGCGAGCCCTTTCCAACGACGGTATCTGAGGCGGCGTCTCAGCCATCGTTGTCACTTCCGACACTGCTAGCGGGTCATGACGCTCAGCTGATCCTGCCCGGTTATTCACCCGCTTGTTCATGTCACGACATTGGGCCTGGCTGGCCGACTGCGTCACCTTTACACTGTCGGTCGGTTGAGGTCGTGCCGACGTACGCCCAGCTGTCCAGCACGTGAACTCATTCAACACGATCATCTTCTCATTCGCTGTCTCTTGCGCCACGGCTTCACCTTGGGCTCTAGTGAGATCCGTCACGGGATGCTCCTCCACTGTATCTCGCGGTCGCTCGGTTGGCGAGGGCTCTATCTTAGGGTCTTCTACCAAACATTCCGGATCATTCGGTCCTCGCGCCCCGTCGATGTTTCCGATGACAAGGTCGTACAGGGGGGTCGTCATGCATAAAGCAGTAACCTTCCCGCTGAAGTACGGGGTCTCAACCTCAATTTCTGCTTCGGGAAGCATCCGAACCGTACGGTCAATTAGGCAAACCGGTTTCGTTTTGCCTGTTAACTCACTTTCCCATACCAAATTTCTCCGCACGATAACAGTGGAGCTGCCGGTATCTCTTAACACCGTAATATTTTTGTCCGCAACTTTTCCAGGCAGCGTTGGCATTCCCTTCGAAACACCGGTTGGCTGTTTTGTCATTACAGCACCCACAATAGGGATTTTCTCCCCATTTTTCAACTCTACAAATCCGTCGGTGGCGGTATTATCATCGGATTTCGGTGCTGCTAGCACACAGGACACCTGGTGAGTTTGACTCGCTCCGTTTCGACATGCGTCGACTTTGTGCCCAGTCTGACCACACTTGAAACATTTTACAACCGTGGGGCTCGTGAAGTTAGTTCGGCCGTTTTTAGCACGGTGACCCACTCGGTTACACAGAAAACATCGCGGAATGCTCTCCGGTGCACGCTTCTTTTCTTCGGGAGCCGATTTCTTCGAATCTTCAGGACACTCCTTCTTGACCCTGGCCAAATTAGTTCCACCTTGCGCTTCCAAGAATTGATCAGCCAATTCGAGCATGCCTTCAAGTGACTCAGCCTTCCTCTCTTTCAAGTACAGCGACAGGCTTGGGTGGCAACTAGTAAGAAATTGTCCTCTAATTAAGAGCTCTCTAAGCTCATCGTACTCGTGCGCTGTCCCTGAAAGTTCAATCCATCTGTCGAAATAATGTCAAAGTCGGGCGGCATACTGCGTAGCCGTCTCACCATCAGCTGGCTTTCCTGTCAGAAATCTGTCCCGGAATCCTTCCACAGTGAATCTAAATCGCTTCAGCAAGGCAGTTTTCACCTTTGCATAGTTGGCTGCATTGATGTTCCGGCCAATTTTGGCTCCTTGCAATCGTCTCAAATCTGTGGAGGTACGCGTCAAGGTCATCCTTCCTTTCATCAAACGCCACGAGCAGCTTGCTTGGGTTCAAGCAGAAGCTATGCTCTTCCCGTTCGCTGCTTTCAACTCTAGCTTGGACGGGAGTTTCACTTCGCTGTTGCAAACGGAGCCGCTCGAGTTCCATCTTGTGCTGCCGCTGCCGTTCCCTTTCAGCCCTCTTCGCTTCTCTTTCTTCTCTCGCCCTTTCGGCTGCCAACTTTTCTCTCTCCAGCTCCAACTTCAATTGCTGCTCTCTTTCTTCCTTCAGCTGTCGCTCTTTTGCCTCTCTTTCTTCTTTCAGCTGTCGCTCCTTTGCTTCTCTTTCTTCTCTCGCCCTTTCAGCGGGCAACCTCTCTCGTTCCAACTCAGCTGCTTTTTCTTCCTTGGCTCTCTCAGCTGCCATGCTCTCTCTCTCCACCACCTCTTTCTCCTTCTGGCTTACCCATTTCCGTAGTTCGGCGCCAGAAAGACCCATCTTCTCACCAAGAGCTACTAACTTTTCGAGATTCATTGTGTCTCGCAAATGAAGTCTTGCCACGTGCAAAAAGTATCTGCCTAAATCAGTCTATCGGAACACTCCACTGCACTCGTTAACGAGAACACTGAACAACACAAAAAATCGTTCCGATAGCACTATCAACACTTGAGGCTCTTTCTCACTACTTTGGACACACTGTGCACCAAAAGGTCCTGTCGCGGACGCCAGATTAATTGTCACAGGTCCTGTTAATTTGGGAGGCGATCGCCGGGCTAATTCCAAGGGCCGAAGTATCGGCCCCCTGAACCGCACCACGAAATCGTGGACAATTTAGAAGTGGTCCTTTTTGGTGCGCCAGCGGACGCCGGCTGTGGCCCAAAGAACAAGTCAGAGCCGAGAGTTGATATACAAAACAAAATTATATTCTCAATAATGGCAGATCAAAACAATACACAAGTATACACACTCCACAATAGTTGAGTACAATAAGTCACCAATCAAACAACGTACTACACAGTACAATCAGCCACACTCGAAACAACGGACACAGACAACAATACGCACTACAATGCAGTCGCATGCATTGAACAACCAAGACACTTAAAGACTAAAGAGATAGAAAACCTATTCAGTCCAAAGTTCTTGGAACAAAAGTCTGGATGAAACTCTTCCGAGAATCACTCACTCAAAGTCCAGCGTTGTTGTCGTCCCGCTGCCCCCGAAGTTTCTCTTCCAGGAAACCTCACGTCTTCAATAAGCCACTCTCCAAGCTTCAAACTTCTTCGCCGGAAACACGTGGGCTTCACACACGCAGCTGTTGCCACGCGTCTTCGCTCGATAGCGGTAAACACACACTCTTGTCTGTAGCTCGAGTCGTCACCCCTCATGTGGAAATCATCTTCTCCTGCTTTGTCTCTACGGACAAAACCTTCGCCGACTACATGGCGGAATCCCTACGCGCTCTGGCGCTAACTTCTATCTTCTCCTGATCTCTCGTCTCGGCTGCTCGATTAAATACCTTCCGCGTGAGATTCTAGAAAGTTCTCATCATTTCGTCGGCGCGATGCGCAGCGAAGGCTGGGGGAAAGGTCGAGATGATACGAGGGCCGTCCGCGACGGATGACTCAACCCGGCATGTCCACGCCCCTTTCCATCTAGAAATTTCGAGTGCTTGCTCGGCCGCCGATGTGGGGTGAGGAGGTTCGTCGGCGACCCTACGCTTCCGAGGGGAGAGAGTCGCGCGCCCGGGGAGTCTTTAGATGTTTGTTTTCTCTTTTTTTATCGTTGTCCTCGCGGCGCCACTCCGGTGGTTCGTCGCGAGAATTTGGCGGCGCGCCCTTTTTTGAGCGCTCGTTTTGTGACAACAACCTGTGCAAAGTTGTAGATGAAACCTTTAGAATTGTAAATAACGATATCTGAATTTTACAGAAGAAAACACACATTTTCTCATGGCACACTAAGAAATCACATGGCTAGAGAAATGTCCCAACCCCTCAGCCTATTCTTTCTAGCCACCATGGCTGATTTTGACGCATTAGTTCTTCACTTATGGCAGCACAGAAACAAAACCACTGAGGCACTTACAATGCAAAACATGAAGTTCCTCCAGGGGTGGTCATCTTCGTTCTCCATGATGAAACAGCCGCATGGTGTACTGGTAAGGCACTCGTGCCACTGGTTTTCACTGCCACACAGTCGCTTTCCTGTTTGTGTCAAAAAGAGCTTGGGCGTCCTTTGTCCTTTCTAGAGACTAACGCCGGTCCTGGTTTTCTGCTTAAGAACAACCTGCACAAAGTCGTATATGAGACCATTAGAATTGTTAATAATGATATCCAAATTTTCGCAGAAGAAAACACGCATTTTTTCATGGCACATTGAGGAATCACTTGTCAAACTTAGAGCCTAACATTTGAAAGTATTTGCAATCCATAAAAAGCTGCACTTGACTTTAAAGGTGCAAGTTTATTATGTACCGTATGTAAGAAAAAGGTCATCCAGCACAACCGTGACTTCAGTTGCACATGGAAAAAACATTAGCTGGATGCTGTGGGCTACTTTAATGAATTGGCTCACGCCGACTCTGATGGTGCAGCTATATTGAAGAATATGCAAAGATTTCCTGATCAATTTCAAGCAGTGCTCATGAGTAGGACAACGGACGAAAAAAGTCCACACGGTGTCATCTGTTGAAGCACACAAGACAATGTTGCAGTGATGGAAGTGACTTTTTACTTTTTGTAGCACACTTTGGAGCAGGAAAAGTCCTACTTTGGGGTAGCCATAAGAGTTTTCTGAGCAGAAAAATATGCTAGTTTAGAGCAGCTACTAGTGTTTTAGAAGCCGATATCAAATTTGCCATGCAATAACTGGAATTTAGAGCATTGTCCAAAATATCTCATAATTTTTTTATTCTGAAATGTGTTTACCAGACAACAACCAATGTAAATTTCAAGAAGCAAACAATAGAAGGTCGTAAAAAATGTGCTGTGAAATGAGCTACAATTTGAAATAGTACTAGTATTTGGGGCAAAAATCAGATTAAACTCGACAATCTAAGTGCCCATTTTAATAGTAACCACAGTTTATTACAAGTGTTGCCAAACGAGCAGTAGATAGAAGCAATCCAGCTCATTTTAACATTTCAGTACACTAGCCTGCACGTCCAGATGAGAACAAAAACAGCCAAATGGCCTATATGGTCAATATGACAGTTCTGTCGCACAGATGGGATCAAAGCCAATAATTCTGCACACTAGTAGCACAGTGGGATGAAAGTATATACCGAGTCTTTTCAGTTTCTTAAGAACTTGTGAGTTGATCAAAGAGTCAAACTTCGTCACTCTCATTCTCTCAGTGTAATTTCGGAGCAGCTTTGGAGAAACATTTCTGTTTTGGAACCGTTTGGAGCAATCGGAGCAGCACTTCCTTCGCTGTTGTTGTTCTACTCACTAGAAATGCACGAAATTAATGAACATCAGCACCAACTCGCTCAGTCAAAATATTCAATTAGGATTTTCTCGTTAACGAGACTGACAAGTGGCCAGAACGTGTGATTGGAAGTGGAAATAAAAATCTGTGAATTGGAGTGTATTCTTTTTGAAATTTGAGTAGCATTACATTTTAAAATTGCGCGAATGATCCTAAAAATCAGTATGTCATGCAGCCTCTTCGTTTACTGTATATATTCTGATATATTATTATTCTTAATTAGTGCTCAACGTTACAGTATATATCTATATTACCTATCACAACATTATTCTGTGCTGGTTAGTCCACGACGGCAGCATAGTCAACACTATGCTGCCATCGTGGAAAACTGTGGGACATATCGAGGTGCTCCCTATGCACGTGAAATGCATGCTCTCACAGCAAACTGCAGGCCAGAAATATAAAAAGCGGTCATGCTCATCTCCCACCATTTGCAGCCTGTGTTGTGTGACACTTCATAGCAGCCAGAGATCCGAAAATTCTTAAAATGTTTTATGCCACTTTCTGTGCTACTATTCCATGTTTTCATTAAGGTCATGTAAAACAAAACGAAACGAGCCCTATAGATTTTCTTCCTTCCTTTCATGATTCGACACCCCGACTAAAAATCTTTCTGTTGCACAAAAAAACAGCTACTATAAATATAGATTTTCAGTCACTTTAACTGCTTTATGCTTTAAGCCATGTTAATATGTTGAACGGAGGTCCTGCTTAACACAGGGTGGTCTGCGTGAACTGTAAAGGGGTACTGACACAAAATTCCACAACCGTGATGGCCTGCAGGATATATGGCTGTGAATATGCGTAGATCACCCGCAAAATATCAACTGCGAATATAGCTTGGAAGGTATGTTGAATTAATTTTGAAGTTTGCGCGAGTGATCGACTGCATCACGCTAGGGACAGCCTTGGGGACACCCTACTTACCTCACATGACCTCGCTGCGGCAAGTTATGATGACGTCATAGTCGCCATTTTTATTTGGTCGCGTTTGTTTCAGCACACTATTATTCGGCAGCTGCTCATGAGTCCATGGCTGACGTGCTTGAGTTGAAAGTTAGTACTGTTCCGACGGACCCCGTCGCTTTAACAATAGTACAGCGTGGACGGGCCCCGCCACCACAGTCGCTGCCTTTTTTTATATCTTATGTGGAATCAACATTACATATTTGCTGACCTTGTACTCCTCGCTTGGTACTGCTGTTGAAGATTGCAGCCTTAACATTGTTCTGGAGGTGGGAACCAGTACGTACTGTGTGTTTCGACGAAGCTACCGAACGCGCTTAAAGAAAGCTTTGTGCAATTCCTAATATTGACCTTATGCGTTGTCCAACAGATCAGTTTTAGTCCACCAACATAAATGAAGTGCCCATAGCAAGTGTACTACTCATGCTTTGCCCTTATTATCTTGATAGAGTGGGTAACTATGTTGTCCAAGTTGCCAATACTAAGGAATCTAGAAATAAATAGCAGTACTCGATTAGTGAGCTTAGCAACATGAAATATACCTTGAAAGAGTGTGTTGCTGGGGGATTCAGTGCATTGTCTAAAAATAAAAACGATTATCTGAAAAAAAAGACGGGACACAGGAGACACAACCTGTCCGTGTCTTGTCTTTCTTGCGCTCTACTTGTATTTTTATTTTTTTAGCACCATGACACTGAAATTGATCACCTGGGGTGATCATCATGCATGAAGGCTTTTAAAAGGGTGATGGTGTATTATTTTCCATAGTTCTAACAGAGCTGTTTTGCAGGGTATACACAAGTGACCTCGAGAATGAGATGAACAGGCCCTACATCCTATGCCCTACTTTTTTGCTTCAGTGGGAGGAATTATTTGCGGCCTTTCACCAGAAGTAGCCAGTGGACCCTTACAGCACAGTGGCTGCCTTGAATGACCGCCTCATATCTTTTGAATTAGGACTGCCAATTTTTCGTTTCTTATGAGAAAATCCTCTTCTGAAAAAAAGTTTGCTATTTTCTCAATAAAACACTGTTTCCCACCAAAAATGAAGTTGTCTGCATGAAAGTGTTGAAAAGCTTCGAAACCACCTAGAGATCAAAATTTAGCAGCAGTGTTGTAATTGTGAACGAGTCTACAATGAAGACAGTACGCGAGAATTTTTCGAGATGGTGCCATAGTAGTATAGTTACACGCTATTGATGATACGGAAAAGGCCCTCGCTTGTTTTGCTCTTTCCTTCATTCGTCACCGTGTCTCTCCACCTGGCCAAGTGCTCCTCCTCACCGTTCCGAGGAGAAAGAGTGGCGAGCGCGCGTATCTATGAGCAGACTACAGGTTTTTAGATGGCGAGCCAATGGCATGTTGACTACGTGGCCAATGCTCGAAGGGATGAATTATATCAAAAGAACTCAAGAGGAGAAGGAAGATATTTTCAGATTTCATTGGGCACCTGCAGCTCCTGGTACTGCCTTGTTTGGCATTGTTGATCTTGACGGTATTCTGAACACGATGCACACGATTACTTAAATTGTAAAGAGAAAATCGAAGATAATTTAGGGGCCGAAGAGCCCCCAGCCAACTCCAACATTTTTTCAAACGTCACATGTTTCAAACGTCAATTAAATGTGGAAGCGATGGGCGACGCTTGTGCCTGTCAACTAGGTATGAACCAGCCGTGCAATGGCCACTTTCTGTTATTTTGGTGCCGCTTGTCGCAGCTCCGACTAACAGTCACCACCTGGGCAGAGCCGTTGGGCCTGCACCCGTAAGAGGTGCGCTAAAGTTAACTCTCTCCCTCATTCCTTCAATGCAATTCTACACAAAGTTTGTGACAAAGCTTTGTCACATTCATCAAAATAGCTGATATGTCTAGAAGAATTAAAATCAATATAACAACTACCATCAGAGTGAAACTGCTGAGACAAAACGGGTAAAAACTTGGTTTCACAATGTGAATGTAACGTCCCTATTTGCCAAAAGAGAAGGCAATTTCGGGAGAGCCAGAAGAAGCTATTCCTCCTTCTAACTATCAGGTGGCGCTGCATAGATCTGTCACTGAATTATACAACGATTAACAAACTGAATTCTCATAACACTTGCATCTGATTTCTTTCTCTGCGAATTCGCACACACCCTTTCATTACTACAGTCGAACTCTGCTACAACAAAACTGACGGCGTGCGGTAAAAGTTTTGTTGTAGTGGAATAAAAAAAAATTACAGCTGACCTGAGCTTGCAAAACAAAAATACGTTGAACCCCTTTATAACAGGCATGGTTCGGGTGGCAATTCTTGTCTTTTATAGAGATGTCTCTTATAAACAGGGTACCTCATATGTGTTTTCTTATCAACCCGTATTTCACTGTTGGCACGCTGGTGTCTCTTATGCCTATTTGTGTCTCTCAGTGTCTCTCAAAAAGGGGTTCGACTGTATTTCAAAAATTCAGAAGTGTGGGCTGCTTCCCGGTCGTTTTCAGCAGCGTGATGACGCGATTCTCACACATGCATATGTTAAAAAGCACGCCGCAACAATGACCACAACGGCTTTCATGAACAAACCTAACAGTTGCACCAACACGATAACACCAGTAGCTGTCTACCATCAAAAGTTATCTGACAACGCCGAGATGGAGGCGTGGCGAGGACTTACGCTTATGGGTCTCCTACACAGTAGACCGCGCCTACTGTGTCCGTTCACTCTAAAAGCGTGGTGGCGCTCTCCACATTGAGACTCCACACTGGTGCCCAACGTGGGGCTCTTGGAGCATCAGACGACAATATACGCGGTCAGAACGAACCAAAACTACACACATTTATTTAAATCTTTTTAGAACGATGGTATCATCAGCCGAATAATTATACATCAACTGTGCTTTAACAAGCTAAAACAACCTTACATATAATTAGGAAACACTCAACAGCACAACAAACACAAGGTGGCAACGCCAACACTTGACTCACCACACGGACACCCGGCAGATGGCCCGCGGTGCCATGAACCGGAGACCCACGCGAGAGAACCGTTCGCGCTGACTGCCATGAGCCAAAAAGGCTCGCTCAACTCTCTCGTGCCACCACCAAGGCTTGCCGCCAGATGTAACCACCAGCGCTACCGATCTAACTTTGATGATGATGATGATGATGATGATGATGATGATGATGATGATGATGATGATGGTGATAAAAAACACTCGCGAGCACGCCACCTACCGCTTAATAATTGTGAACCCAAAACGCGGCTTCTACGTGAGACACGCGCGCCGAAAGGCGTAAGCAACTTTACAGGAAGTGTTAACACCTTCACAACGGGGAACCGAGAATTTTTTTGTCGTAGCGGAAAGTTCGTTGAAGCAGTGTACGTTGTAGCTAGGTTAGACTGTATTCCGGTAAACCACCACTTGCGGCAGGTCCGCTTTCTTGATAACGCAAATGCGGCTCTGATTAGTGACCACACTGGCCAAACGCGAAAAAAACCAAAAGCATTGGCATTTGCACAAAGCAGCTGGTGAAGAAAACTATGAACTGAGCGACTGAGCTTCAGCTTCGGATTGTCTGTGCTTCGGAATCAAGCCAGTGGCAAAAGCAGGGCAGTCTCATTGCCATCGGTATCGAGCAATGACGGCCCCCACGCTTAGTAAACAGCGGCAGTTTATGGTGGCGCGTACGCGTGTTTTAGACTTCGTCGACATATTTTCATGTTCCACTGTATACAGGACCAGACAAGATTACGAAGCAAGTTGTAAATCAAGAGGAAAGAAGCCTTTTCGTTGTATAACTTGACAATACCCATTTTCAAAATAAGAGCCGCTGATTTTTCTCCCGCACCCCTGGCTCGGTTCCACAGGTGGTAGTCTCGCCCCCCCCCCCCCAGTTTTTACAATACAAAATCTATTTTTCTTTTACTCTTTTCATTTTTTTTCATATCAATTAAGCCTGTTATATGTAGTGTAACCAGGCGGGGTCCTTTGTTTTTCTTTCCTTTTCATTCCCCGTCATATCATATGTATACAGGAAATTCTAAGTGAAGCACAAGAGCATTCAAATTCAGCTTACCTGTGGTGGCACAGTCCATTCATTCATAATTTTTCCTATGCACGGTTTTCCCATTGCAATTCCTGAAAGTAGGAAGAGACAAAAATTATTAGAAGCTCAGTAAATCGTACAGAAAAAGATAAATAGAAACTTAATGAATTGTACACAACAAGCTATAATACAGAAATATGTGGTCTTTTTAGAAGTTGTATGTTAGTGAATTGTGCATTGTGCTAAAGTGCTTATAAGCGCACTTTAGTTGACTGTTAACATACAGACGGATTCATAATTCAAGGTATGTGAAACATTGAACACATACCCCATTTACTTGTGTATTGGACCCATCTTTTTTTTCAGAAGAGTTGACGTCAATTTGGCGAGAGGGTTCATTACGCGGGAGAAAAAAAGTCACAATAGTTAAAACAGCGAAACTTTTGCATGATTGTTTTGGCCCGCGAAATGGGCAACAAATCTTTTTGGTAGCCCAAAGCTCTTCCTTTATTCTCCCGAAACGAACGCGTATGGATCAGCGCCAAAGTGTCATCCAAGCGCTCTATTCCAATGCTCCAGCGCATGCAGCCGTCTAGCTAGCGTATCGTCCGAACGTCCCTTGAGCAATAGGTGTCCAACTAAACTTACTTCGACGAATCTGACAACAAAAATGAAGCATCAGATGGTGGCGCACCAACGTTGTGGGTGCACAGCGTGCCGTCGGCACAGTTTGCACTTTGCATAGCCTCCAAGATGGTGAGCGTGTGACAAGAAAGACATGCCAGGCACCCGTCATCTTCGAGGCTATGCGCTTTGTTTCTTGCTTTGTTTTCGTACCGCTGTGTTTGCATGGCTCTAAAAGCAAGAAGGTTTCTCCTGCATTTGACAGACGGCACTCTACTGCAAAAGGTGCGACTTTTAAGTTTTGATTAACGTCATTCCCGCTCGCCCTGCTCACAACTGTTAAGCATGATTGCCTAACTGTATTTCTACTTTTACTGCATCATTATTTGTTGATATAATGCCTTGAATAATTATTGTTTCAATTCGCAATGCCACTGGCTATCACACCAAAATAATAGGAACAGATACATTAGAATTTTTTTTTCATGAACCAAGATGGGGCTGGGTTCATTACGTGAGTAAATACAGTACTTTAATAATGACGAAATCTCACTCTGCCCCAAATCATTAGAGCTGAGTAAAAAAACGTGATTTTGTTTAACAGGTCAAATCTAATGCACAACTACACTGAATAAACGATAAACTCACTGTTTATGTGATCTTCAATCTTTACACCATCGCCATGTTCCCGTCGCCATGTTCATGTGGTCGAATACGTGAGCCTCCTCAGCAACCTTCCTGGCCAGTAAGCTGTCTACACGTTTCGGAGGCAGGTTAGAATAGATGTGGTCACCTGCAGGCGTGCTGCGAAGGTTCGGATCAGCACAGCGAGAGATGGCCGTGGCAATGCCCCTTCAGAGTTGCTGGGGCTGGAACAGTCCTTCTTGGCTTCACACCCCAGAATCCGCAGAGTTCCCGCAATTTTCATGACAACGGCAACATCCGGAAGTCATTCCTATAGGTCATTGCCATGGTCTTCAGTGCCGTCCTTCTTGCCTTTTCAGCAACTCCCACGAGGGCATCGGGAGAGCCATCACCGAGGCTGGACAGAACCTCTGAGGAGGCTCGTTGGGACTTGTGATGGTCGAGGTAGGCTTGTCGAGGGAAACAAACATACTCGTAGGCAAAGCGCGTGAATCGAAGGCAGGACAGTTCGTCGTCTTCTTTGTTGTTGTTTTTTACAACAAACTGCCCCTCATACAGAAGTTAAAAAAAAACTTGATGCCAGTGGGCGCATATGTTGAATGGTTTGTGTGACAGTAGTTTCATCTGGCACTTTCGAAGTACAGGATCTTTGCTTGTCAGCCCTTCTCAATTTCAATAATGTTCCATAGTCTTAGTCGATATTCGAACCATTTTTCATCTAGCATGATACACTAGCTTGTATATCTGCACTGGGGCCCACTTTTCCACTTCGCCTTTGAGGAATGACATCATAACCAAGTTGTAGTATGGTCAGTAGAGTTGGATGACATACGTGTTGGTGGCCATTTAATCTTTTCACAAGTAAGCCGCTTGGGTTCTTTCCACCAGTCTAAGTGCGGCGTTGATTCACGCGTAGATGCTCCTCTTGGTAGAATGACAAAAGTTCTCTGCTTTGCATAGTTCTTCATCTTTACTTTGAGAGAATGCAACATGTTGAGACTGGTGTCTAGGTGTGAGGTTGGCTGTCGGATGACCCACTTTGTTTCGGTCCATCGATTGGTCGGTCGGTCGGTGTGTCTGTCTGTCTGTCTGTCTGTCTGTCTGTCTGTCTGTCTGTCTGTCTGTCTGTCTGTCTGTCTGTCTGTCTGTCTGTCTGTCTGTCTAGCTGCCTATAACTTTTAGCTCTCCTGGCGGTTCCAATAATGGTATTTTTACCATAATTAGTATGGCATAACACGAGAGAATGAGGAGCATATATGAAAATCGTGACAAGTATGTCATAAATATCATGCTTTACATTTAATTGTCTTGCTGCTCTTGTGGTTGTTTCGTTCACATGGCATATTGCAACACTGGTATGGTATGACATGACTGCATGGTGAATGTAAGTGACAGACCCTAACGTCGACATCATGACATGCATGTCATGCAAGTCATGACTACACGCCACGCTTATAGTGCGCTCACAGTCATTTCGCTAGCTTCACATATCCCAAATTTGCTATTACGGGATGTGAATGAATAACGAAGGTAAATGACAAGTCTAAACATGTTAATCATAAATGCACATCATGTAAAACATCACTACATGCCATGCTCATAGTGTGCTCGTGGCCATTTTACTAACTTCATATACACCAAATTTGAAATTACATGACGTAAATGAATGACGAAACTATGCAACTGGTGCAAACATGATAATTATGCTTGCACCAGATGTGTGTCATGTAACAACATGACTACATGCCACACTCATGATGCGCTCGCGGCTTTTTTCGCCAGCTTCACATATAGAAAACGTTGTATTACTGTACGTGAATGTATGACGAAGGTATGTGACTGGTGCAAACATGATAATCATGAGATGCGTGACATGTAAGAGCATGAAAACACCGCGCACATGATGCACTCATGGTACTTTTGCTAGCTTCATGCATACTAAATTTTAACATGAATAGACGACGAAGGTATATGACTGCTCCAAACTTGATAATCATGACATGCGTGTCATGTCATGATTTGGACGCCCCTACCATCAAAACTCCGGCAAGTGACGACATCAGATTGGTGATTTCAAGCATCGGCAGTATAATTGCTCCGATTGCCAAGTGTCCCGGCAGTGGGCAATGTAGCAGCAGCAGCAGCTTCAGCATGTTGCCTGAAAGCTTCTTCTTGTTTACACAGATACTTATCTCGACAATTCGTACTGTATTCGTTCTGATGATTCATTCCTGCTGCTGCTGTGTTGCCTTCACGATTGTTTGAGTAGTAGTTTTATTTGCAATTGTTCTTACGTTATAAATTACCTTGGTCGTCTTCTCATGTGCGGTGACGTTGAGCTTAATCCTGGTCCCAGGAAACCTGTGTCCTCTAAAACGAGCAAATCTGATGAATCCCTGGCAAGCCCCCTTAACTCCCTTCAGATGTCAGCTGAGCTGGTAATGTCTAGTTGTGACAACCCTTCTCTTGTGAAGATGATCGCTGATTTAGTTGCTTGGCAGAAAAGTATGTGTCAAGACATATCAGATATAAAAATTGCCGTGAATACTCGTTTCGATACCTTGGAATCGCGTGTGGCTGCTCTCGACAATTCGCTTTCCAAGGCGCTGATGGATCAAAATTGAGATCAGCTTCACCCTGAGATGGTTCACTTAAGGCGCATTGTTGCCGAACTAACCACGAAATGTGACGGTCTAGAAAATCGTTCACGAAGAAATAACATTATTCTTCATGGTATACCTGAAAATACGAACGAGTCTCATGACACACTGGGGTCCAAGGTTTCGAACCTATTCAACAAGCTTTCTCTGTAATGCCCACGAATAGAACGCTTCGCCAGGTTAGGCACAATGCGCCCTGCACAGTCTCGTCCTATTATTAAAAAGTTGCTTGATTTCAATGAAAAGTTGGCAATGCTGAAAAACCCGCATAAGCTAAAACAGGCCGGTCAAAAGCTCTCCGAAGATTTTTCATCTAGAGTGTGCTCAGTACGCAAGAAAGTTTGGGATGCTTCGATTGAGCAACGTAACAATGGCTGTAACATTAAAATGAGATTTGATCACTTACTCATTGATAATATTCGTTATAACTAGGACAGCGTCACGAATAGCTTGGCTCGAACTCCTGGTTTTGAATCTATAAGCACCAAACCGCCAAATGCACCATTTTCGTTAGGTTGACAATCCCATTCAACTATTACACAGCTGGCACTTTTGAATGTTAAAGCTAGAAGCATAACTAACAAATTTTCACAGTTTCTTTTGCTAGTTTATTCATCTTCCCCTCATATTATATGCATCACCGAAACATGGCTCCATAAGGATATCCATGATACGGAATTCACTCCTCCTGGTTACATCGCCATCCGGTGCGACCGCCAGTATAAGAAAGTAAAACGCGTCGCTTTACTCCTGCGCGCTGATTTTAATTTACAAATTTTTGAGACCCTTATAATGTAGAATCAGTTTGGTGCAGGTTACTTGCGCATAAGCAGAATTTAACAATTGTAAGCAGAATTTAACCATTTGTGGTCTTTATCGCCCTCCTCATAGCTCCAGTGACTTCTTCGATAACATTTCTCAGTTCATTCATGACCATAGCCTCGACAGCACAAACGTAATCATTCTTGGCAACTTCAATGTACCGGGCATTCATTGGCCTTCCCTCACATATTCCACCACTAATTCATCTATCTGTAGGGCATTAATTTCATTTTTCTTGTGTCATAACCTGATACAATTACTTGAAAAGAACACGTGGCAGAACTCTATACTCGACCTAGTCTTTATCAGTGACAGTGTAGCTAACTTATACGATATATTAGAAGGAACTTCGAACCATGACGATGTCCTTGTACACATTAATTGTCCTATCCCGCATGAACGTTACAGCTACTCTATATTTCGGGATTTCAACAAAGCTGATGATACGTCTATCTCTGATACTCTGGCGGATAACTTTAACCCTTTCTTGTCACTTATCACTGCGTCTCCTGTCGACAGTGTTGTTGGTTATTTTGAGACATTAGTGAAATTCTGCATCAATAATTACATTCCATTAAAAATAAAAAAGTTGAATAACAATCTGTCTTGGATTAACAGGGATATATTGCATTTATCTCGCCGTGTTGCCAGACTGCGTAAAACAAGACATGCTAACCCTGAGCTACAAGCTTCCTTTGAGAAAGCCAAGGCGGAACTTCGCGCTTGCACAAAAGACTTCTACTTTTCTGTACAACTTCCTTTATTACTTAAATCCAATCCTCGCAGGATCTGGACTTTAGTCTTGCCTAGTACAAGAACATGTTCCTCTTTCAAGATTAATAACACCAATACAAACGACCCTATTGTAGTTTCTAATGCATTTAACTTTTATTTTCAGTCAGTTTTCGCCATCAACACTCATGTTGTTCCAATTTTTAATCATGACATACAAACCAATAAAGTAGGTGATATTGTAATAAGCACTGAAGGTGCATTAAACCTAATCTTGAATCTCGACACCAAGAAATGTTCTGGTTCTGACGGCATATCGAATTACTTTCTAGTGAGATACTCCGCTTGGACAGCCCGTTACCTCACTATAATTTTCCGGAAATCCCTAGACTGTGGTGAAGTACCATCTTCATGGAAAACAGCGAAAGTTTTGCCTTTGTAGAAATCTGGTGATAAACAACTCTTATCTAATTACAGGCCAATATCTCTTACACCACAGTCATGCAATATGTTGGAACACATTCACAAGATGTTGGAACACATTCACAAGCATATAATTGAATTCCTCGACTCCAATGAAATTCTAAGATCTGCTCAGCACGATTTTTGTCGTGGCTACAGCACGGTTACACAATTAGTCGATTTTGTTCATGACGTCGCCTATAACCTAGACATAGGAAATCAAATAGATGCCATTTTCATTGACTTCTCCAAAGCTTTCGACTCTGTTCTTCATTCTAAGTAGCTAGTGAAATGAAATACCATACTCAATAATTCCCGTCTTGTTTCTTGAATCGCCAGTTTCCTTCATTATCACTCACAATTTGTTTCCTTCAACGCAGTGGATACCTTGTTGACGTCATGTCAGCTGTTCCTCAGGGATCTGTACTAGGCCCATTATTATTCCTCATATATTTTAATGATTTGCCTCACTGCACCTCATCTAATATAAGACTATATGCTGATGATTGGGTATTATACTGTCGCGAGAGCAATGTTTCGCGGAAAACCTTGTTCTTTTTCGGCTGCAGCTGGAGCTTGTTCTTTGCCAGACGCCCTTGTTAGCGGCGCCGTTTAACCTGTCTCGGGGAGCGTGCCTTGAGGAAGAAGGAGTGAACAGAAAAGGCTGTGTCTGGTCGGTCTCTGTGCACTTGGCGCCAGGGCAGGCCCCGCGCCGTGCTTTGGACCAGGCCGCAGAAATGGGGTGCTTTTCTCCTTCTTCTAACCACTAAGCCCCCACGCTTCAAACGAACGAGCCACCGTTTCAGTCCTCCGGGGACAAAGGGCGCCTAAATTTGAGCAGTCGTTAGCGCGTCAAGGCCGTTTCGGAGAACGTGCCCGTTTCAGAAGCTGCCACAGTGTTGTCGCAGACAGGCTGCAGGCAACCACATGTTGAGTAGATTATCCTCGGCGGGCCGGGTTGGTCCGCGCCACTGGGGACGCTAACAAAAACTCTATTTAAGCAGCGACTCGGTCTCTTTTTGAGGTGAGCAGAGTCGGGGTCAACAGCGGATCTCACCACCGGAGACCAGCTATGCAGGCCGAGGGGTATGCCACCATTTTCTATGTTTTGTCTTTGTGACCCAGTGCATTTTGTAAATTGAAGTTGTGTTAGCTAAATAAACCCCCAATGAGTGCTCCCCGAAATCATCGTGTTGACTTCTCATCGATTGCCTCCGCGGAGTTTCACCCACACTTATTCGTCTCTCTGGTCGTCCGATGCGCCTAACTTGAACAACCCCGACGTTTCGCTACAAAGTGGTGGAGGTTGCTCGGTATCGATAGTCCCGCTCTGAAATTATGCCCCGAGTCAACAACAAATATCAGGAACCTACCTTTGAGTGCTCTACTATGACGGAACCCCCTACCTTCTTCTCTGCTGTGTCTACCCCCCAAGCTAAACCATTTGTCGGACCACCAGTCTTTAGAGGCGCGCCGGAGGAATCTATTTCCGAATGGCTACTTTGCTACGAACATGTAGCATCGCTTAATAATTGGGACCAAGCCACGAAGGTGAAATTTCTATGTCTGGCTTAAGACGGAGATGCGAAAAAGTGGCACACCACTCGCCGGTGCTCCCAATACATGGGAAGAATGGGCGACGCTACTAAAAACGTCCTTTACGAGTCGCCACTCAGTCGAGATCGCCCATTTGCGGCTACAAAACCGCACCCAATTGCCGTCCGAAACCCCCGAGCAGTACTACTACGACGTCGTACAGCTGTGTGCAAGAGTGAACCCGTCCATGACGGAAGATGATCGGTTGCGGCACCTTATGGGCAGTTTGCGTCCAGATATTCTGGAGAAGATGATAATCGCAAACCCGGAGAGCTGCACTGCATTCCTCCAAATTTTGCAACGCATAAATCTGGCAGCTTTGATGAGCCGTGCGTCGGCGCCACAACCGATTGGCATTCAGTATTCTACCGGATGGCAGTCGTGGATGCAAAACATCGCGCATCCCGCAGGGTTCGCACCCGCCGCAGCGACAGGGCACTCTCCTCCTACGTGTGTCGCCACCTGCGCCGCAGCCGAATCGCGTTGCCCACGGGAGGCTGCCGACCGCGAAAGAGACGTGAAAGCGATTGCGGACTCGATCGCCTTGCTGTCTGACCGGCTAAAAAGCATCGAAGACGAGGTGCGTCACCCCCCCCCCCCATGCCTTGGCCTCAGAGAACTTCCCGTGCCAACGACGGGCGTCCCCGATGCCAGATTTGCCGCCGCATAGCTCACATAGCACAACAGTGCTGGCAGCGGTTCCGAGATGGCAGGAACGATCAGGCGGAGCTCCAAGGCAATCAGAATGGGCAGCCTAATCCTTCAGGAAACGAGAACGGCCGGGCCTAGGGGGCCAGCCCGGCCGCCCCATCGGCACATTGTCGGAAGGCCAGCTTCTCACAGTCCCCACATGAGCCAACGGTACAGAAACAAAACTTGTAATTGACACCGGCTCGGCCGTAAATGTCATCTCAGAAGAATTAGCTAACAAAATATGTGCTTCATTCAAATCGAGAAAAGACATATTCCTCCGAGGAATCGGCGGAGGCTTGCTCACCCCCAATGGCGAAGCTGAAATAAAACTTGAATTTGGCACCATCAAAGTTCACGAGACGTTTTTAGTGGTCAAGGATTGCCCGTACGAGCTACTCGGTGGTCTTCCTTTTTGTCGAGCAGCCCGGCTTCTCATTGATTTCTCCAAAAAAGAGCTGCAGCTAAACGGTGAAATTTTCCGGCTACGTATAGACTCAAGTGCCCCCGAACATAATGATGTACTTACAGTGCGGTGCCACGAGCAAATTCGCATTGAACCTCGCCCAGAAGTCGCTATTGAAGTAAAGGTCACAAGGGACGGAATTCACCTCGTCGAACCGAACAGCACGCTCAGAAACGGACTTCAGGTTGCACGCACAATAACGAGGATCGTGCATGGGAGAGGCCACATTCGCATAGCTAATCCTACCATGTCGCCAGTAAACCTGCTCAGCGGAACAAAGCTTGGATGGGCTTCATCTATTCATGACGCACAGCTGGCAACCACGGCCCCCGAGAACGATCGAGTGCCTCAAGAGTTTGACATAGAGACTGGGGATCACCTACAGCCATCTGAGCGGGATGAACTGCTGTCGCTCATTGAGAACTACCGCCATCTATTTACGAGCAGTGACAACCCCATCCGGAAGACTCATGTCGCTGAACATGTGATCGACACAGGCGATTCTCGACCAATTCATCAGCACCCATATCGTCATTCCCCTTTTGAAAGACAACAGATTGAGCAACAAGTAGAAGAAATGCTGCGCGATGGGATAATTAGAGAGTCTCACAGTCCTTGGTCATCACCTGTCGTCCTCGTGAAGAAGCCAAATGGGACTTGGCGTTTCTGCGTCGATTTCCGCAGAGTCAATGAGGTCACTAAAAAAGATGTGCACCCACTGCCACAAATTGATGACATTCTCGACGTGCTACAGGGGTCAAAATACTTCACCACACTTGATCTAACATCAGGCTACTGGCAAGTGGGCATCAAGGAGGAAGATAAGCAAAAGACCGCATTTGCCTGTGGACACGGCCTGTACGAATTCAATGTTGTCCCTTTCGGCCTGTGCAACGCCCCTGCCACATTCCAGAGAATGATTAACAAAGTCCTCAGTGGTCTTCTCTGGAGAGTTTGTTTGGCCTACTTAAGTACGACATCGTTATTTTCTCGAAGACTATGGCATCTCATTTGCAAGATTTGGAAACTGTGTTTTCGGCTTTGTACGCGGCAAACTTACGACTGAAGTCCGAGAAATGCAACTTCGTCGCCAGGAGATCAAATATCTTGGACACATTCTCACAGGGGAAAGCATCCGGCCGGACCCAGACAAAGTAGCAGCGATCGAAAAATTCCCCAAGCCACGAAACAAGAAAGGTGTACAGAGCTTTCTCGGAATGTGTAACTACTATCGGCGATTCATCAAAGATTTCTCTTGTATTTCTCGACCTCTGACCAACTTAACCAAAAAGGATGTTCCTTTCGTCTGGGATGCGGCATTCGAAGTGGCCATGCAATTCCTCCAAGAAAAGCTGATCACAGCCCCAATTCTGCGTCAGTTTGAGCCGAGAAAGCCGATAGAGGTGCACACTGATGCCTGTGATTACGGCATTGGCGCCGTGCTTGTACAGAAAATTAAAACTCAAGAGAGAGTCGTCGCTTATGCCAGCCGCCACGTTAACAAGGCTGAGATGAACTACAGTACAACTGAGAAAGAATGCCTCGCCGTTCTGTACGCCTGCGGACAGTTTCGGCCATACGTCTTTGGTGCTAAGTTCACGGTCGTGACTGACCAAGCCAGCCTGGCTCGGCTAATGAAAGTAAGGAATCCGGACGGTCGTCTTATGCGATGGTCTCTGTTGCTTCAGGAATTTGACATAACGTTGCGACACCCGCCCTGGCCTCAAGAATGGAAATGCCGACACGCTTTCCCGCCTTCCTCATGATCCCGCGCCTGTAAGCGAAGAAAACCCCTTACCGTTGCTGGTTCTGGATCAGGTGGATGTTGGAAAAAAAGCAGAGGGCAGACCCATGGATGAAAGAAATTATGCAGCCCTTCGAGCACCCGGATGCACCCGTTGTCGGGAAAACTAAAAGAACGGCACGGAGCTTTCGGTTGATCGACGGTGTACTGTATCAAAGGGTGAAAGGGTTTCAGGAGGATCGTGCGGCGCTCGTTGTCCCCAAGTGCTTGAGATCTGAGATTTTAAGGTACTGCCATGACGACACCATGGCAGGCCACTTAGGTGTCAAGCGCACATGGGAGAAAGTTCGTTGCCGATATTTCTGGCCGAAAATGTTTTCGTACGTAAGCAAGTACGTTCTCTCCTGCCCCGACTGCCAGACACGAAAGCAACCACCGGGGAGGCCGGTCGGTTTCCTCCAACCAATCCCACCTGCAGGTCGACCTTTTCAGCAGGTGGGCATGGACTTCATTGGGCCTTTCACTAAATCCAAAGCAGGGAACCGCTACATCGTCGTGATTACCGAATACCATACGAAATGGGTCGAGGCTGTCGCGTGTCCAGCGGCCACTGCCGCAGAAGCAGCAAGAGCTTTCGTCGAACAAATCGTCCTACGTCATGGTGCCCCGGAGAAAGTAATAAGCGATCGTGGGCAGCACTTTGTCGCCAACTTGACCGAAGAAATATTCCGGCTCGTGGGTAGCCAGCATGCCACCACAACAGCATACCACCCACAGGCCAACGGCTTGTGCGAGCGTTTTAACCACACGTTGGCTGACATGCTCAGCATGTACGTTTCCTCACACCACCGAGACTGGGATGAATTTCTACCGTACGTTCTTTTTGCATACAATTCTTCCACCCACGAGACGACTGAATTCACTCCCTTCTTTCTTCTTCACGGACATGAACCGACACTACCGGTGGATGTAGGGTCGGGCGCGCAACGCGGATTCGACTACACCCAGGATGCAATGAAAGTGGCTCGCAGGCTGCGGCAGGCTCGAAAAATAGTAAATGAACGGGAGAAGCGTCAGCAGGAGAAGAACAAACGCCGCTATGATGCTAGGCGACGAAGTGTTGTTTATCATCAGGGCGACTTGGTGTACTTGTGGACTCCCTCCCGGGCGAAAGGGAAGACGACGAAGTTTCTTCACAAATATCACGGACCTTTCCGTCTTGTGCGCCGGGTAGCCGAGAACAACTGGGAGGTGGTAGACCAAACTGGGAAAAAATGTGACGTTGTGAATGTGGCGCGTTTAAAGCCCTGCCACGTTCGATTGGGCTCCGATGCCGACGACGCGGACGATGAGTCCGATGATAATCATGAGGTGCGCGATCTAGGTGGTGATGTGCGCGAGTGCAGTGCAAGGAGAGATGACCGCGGATTGCATCGAAGTGTTGTGCGCGGGAACAGTGCAACGAGTGATGAACAGGAATTCTATCCTGTTCAAGTGATGTGCGCGAGTGCGGCTCCAATGGTGACGTGCGCGAGTGCGGTTCGCGAGTGGGTCAAGAACTCCGTTTGCAACATTGTGTGCGCGGGACACAGACCAGTGTTCCAGTACAGCAGTGCGAAGGCTACGACACGGACACTGAACTTTACTCTGACTGGAAGACATTTTCAAGTAATAACAACGCACAACAGAATGTCAGTGCTTACAAAACGGACACTGAGTTGTATTGCAGTACCGACGAGTGAACCTATATATTTCTGTGTCCAATGATTTTATTTTGTTTTTTCATCTGTTGTTTTTATGTAATTTTTTATAGCCTCTCACCTTTCATACACATGCATAAGTGTCTTCAAATAAGCATCTCACACACTTGTTGAATGCATAACCTTTTTGTATATTTAGTCTATTTCTTGTCGTGTTGAAGTTGTGTTATTGAATTGAAGTTGTGTTAGCTAAATAAACCCCCAATGAGTGCTCCCCGAAATCATCGTGTTGACTTCTCATCGATTGCCTCCGCGGAGTTTCACACACTTATTCGTCTCCCTGGTCGTCCGATGCGCCTAACTTGAACAACCCCGACGTTTCGCTACAATACGAAGCCATTAATTCTGCGGAAGATCATCACTGTCTTTCACAATCACTCATTTCTTTCAGCTCTTAGCATGAAAAATGGCAGATGAACGTCAACTGCATTAAAACAGTAGTCATGTCATTTACCAATGCGCAGAATCCGTTTTCGTTTGATTATTATTTGGATGGTATACAACTTAAAATAGTCTCACAATATAAATATTTGGGTGTGATTCTGACAAAAAGTCTTTCCTGGACCAACCACATTGAATATATCAGCGCGAAAGCTCTAAAAAAGATGGGTTATTTGCGCCATACTTTGGCTAAATCCCTCCGTGATACCAAATTACTTCTAGATAAAACGTTCATTCGCCCTATTCTAGAATACGCATCTGTTGTTTGGTACCCTCACAAACAAGGTGACCTAAAAATCCTCGATAGCGTTCAACGTAAGGCCATCCGCCTCATATGCCGTAACTGCAGCCACAACTTCTCACCAACACAGGCTCTGCAATTACTGAACATTGTACCATTACAATCTCGTTATTGCATCGAATTTTGAAAACTATTATATACAGTCATCAACTCTACTCCTGGCATCTTTGGTGGTAACTACATCGCATTTATGGAAGAATCTTACACCCGCAGCTTCCACATCTTGAACATAAAGCCTTTATTTGCTCGTACTAACACATTCAAGTTTAGTTTTTTCCCACGTACTATAGACCTCTGGAATTCCCTACCGGGCAGTATTCGTTCACTATCATTACAAAACTTCATTGATGCCGCTATTGCCAATTTAGAAAATAGGTAAAGATCGTGTTTGCAATACCATAGTGATGTTTTCTTATGTATTGCTGTAATGTATTTCAGTTTTATAATTGTTTTATTGTTGTTGCTCTGTTTGTATTAGTTTTGTATAACTCATCCACTCCTGCTATAGCCCTGCATTAGGACTGGAGTACATTCAAATAAATCAACAAAATAAATAAATGTAAAACTTGACTACATGCTACACTCATAGTGTGCTTGCGGTCGTTTCGCTAGCTACACATATACCAAATTTAGTATTAGGTGACGTGATGGAACGACGAACACAAATACCAGGTGCAAACATGAAAATCGATTGATTGATTGATATGTGGGGTTTAACGTCCCAAAACCACCATATGATTATGAGAGACGCCGTAGTGGAGCACTACGGAAATTTTGACCACCTGGGGTTCTTTAACGTGCACCCAAATCTGAGCACACGGGCCTACAACATTTCCGCCTCCATCGGAAATGCAGCCGCCGCAGCCGGGATTCGATCCCGCGACCTGCGGGTCAGCAGCCGAGCAAACATGAAAATCGTGTACGGCATAATTTACATTCGCCTCACAGCCCTGTGCTGATTTTAAAGTGACATATCAACCTTCCTTATTCGTGCTTCGCATATAACCGATTTCCACTGTACATAGAATCTGCCATTTTTTTTTTACTGTACACACAAGCCTTTTCGTGCCTCTTTGTGACATGAGCCATTCACCCTACTCTTCTTATATAAGTGTTTTAGCCCATACAATAGCTCTTCAGTTGCGAGTGAGTGTTTGCAGAGTAAGTTTTATTCTAACATGTAGTTACAGTGCCATGGTATATCGGTCGGTGTAAGTTGCTTGTTACTTATACAGTCGAGCCCACATATAACGGCCCCACTTGCAACGAACTTTCGCTTAAAAAAAAACATTATCCGTATAACCGTGAAAATACATATTATTTCAAAGGCACAAAATCCCACTTACAACGAACGTCTCTGAGCGCCGCCGATCGGTTACAGCGAACGTAGTCAGCGCTCTGCCAACTTTCTGGGAAACCACTTTCATTCACCAATCAGGCATTGGCACGGGCCTATAGATTCTTATTGTTAAACGCCGAACCTGCCTCTGCGCCCACTAGTTGCCGCTCTCTCCGACCGCTGTTTGTTACGCACCCCTCCGCCCATTGTCTCCCCGCTACCCTGAGCACCCCACATTGCCAGACGAGGCCCGTGTTTTTACACAGCCACCGATGTTTCAAAGAGCGGTTGGCCATCTCCCCTGTTTTTGATCACAGGTACTGTCGTTGGCGTTTCCAGCCTGGAGTGACCAGACCATTTGGCAACATAGTCGGCCACGGACTGTATCCGATTGTCTGCACCGTGTCTTATAGTATCGTTCTACTGCACACGCATACGCTACCCCGCCGACTCTGATATTTGGCAATTCGTTTCGTGTTTAGGACCTGTTTTCACTCACTTCGCACTCGGCTCAGCATGCCCTCCACACGCTTGCGGAAGCGTGAAAACGGCTGTTAATTTGCGCGGAACGAATCGCGAAACATCGCAGTCGGCGAGGCCATGCAAACCCACTGGCACAACAGAACGATTCTTTGACCACGACCGCCGATGCATTGCACACCGCCCCGCGCGCTGATCCAGGCAGCCGTGCTTTGACCTCTACGCATACAGGCACTCTTTTCTACGCGCGAGTTGCGTGTTTCGTAGAACTTTCAAGCCAGCTACCCAACCTGCCTCCTTCCCGCGTGTTCAAGGTCACCTTCCAGCCGTATCCTCCCCTCTCTTCACCCTATCGCAACTCCTTGCCCTTCTCTCGCAAATCTGCTCTCCTCTCTTGATAAAAACCCCTTCGCCCGTCTCCACCCCTCCGCGACTCGAATTCAGAAGTTTTGTTTTCTGACTGGAAACGGGCCCAGAGCTGTACCATGCGTTTTGGCATCTCTGTCGTGTGTGCGCGTCTTGCTCGCTCTTGGTGTGCTCATGTGTGGTCAGTATGGCGGGCGGGAGGCCTTGCACGCTTTTTTCTGCCATTCAACAAAACGTCGAAAGTGGGATCGCTTGGCTTGGGTGTCATTCGCACGTAGGTGCCGCGTTTCGGAGTGCTTGATCATAGCTGTTGACCACCTGGCAGCCAACTTGTCGTTTTGGGGGTCCCGGTATTCAGCTGTGGAGATGGTGAAAATTTCGTGGGCGAAGGTGACGGCTACATGCGCGTGGAACTGTCTTCGCGAGGCCGACTTCGTCGACGTCAGGCCCGATGCCGAGCCTGAAGCTTCCAAACAGGACCACTGTGGCGGCGATTTGTGGCAGCGTGTTGTCCACTTTTAAATGAGAGAGCGGGTGGGCCATTTGTTGGGATGGTTTCATAATGGCCGATGATAATGCCGACACCGCTAAACTGTGCACGGATACGGGCATTGTTAACTAAATGCACGGCAAGAGCAATTTGAAGGAATCGGATTGCGAGAACGACGAAACTTTGGATCCAGTGCCTCACGCAGCTTATGCCACGGGCCTCTGGAAGAGCACGCTGCCGTTTGAAATACGTAACACCAGATCGCCCTTATAAATTCTGCCCTTCGAAACAGGTGCGTCACCGACTTTTTCGGGCAAAAAAAAATATGTGTTTTCACTGGCAACTTTTTTATAAGCTGTGTTCCATTTACTACGAACTTCGGGTTACAGCGAACGGATGCCGCGTCAGGCTCAGGTTCGTTTTAATGGGCTCGACTGTATATGGTGTGAGAGACGCGGAGGTAGCCAAATGAATGTATTTCATTTTATGAAATACGGTTATTTATATTGCAACCGTTAAATCCCAGAACCTTCCAATTTACTCGTCAATGGAGTCGATAGACACCGATACCAAATGTGTCTGCAAACTATAAACCAGTCCTGCCCTGTTAAGGCAACAAAGTTGTATTTTTTTTCTTATTTATGCTGAAGGCACACTGCCGCTCAACGATAATAATAAAAATGACACTTCTGAGCCGCTCAACTGGTTCAACAGCAGGACAGGTCAAAATCGTAGACAAGCCGCCGCAGCTAAACACTAAAGCTTGTGAGTCACGCACCAATATGTTGCATCTTGCCAATTTCACTTATTGGCACAGTGCAATCGAAAACTTGAAACATGGGAACTGCGCACTTGTCGCGGCTGCTGCTGCAGCATAAACTTTTTCCCATGAGCGCCTGCTCGCCCGTTGGTGGCGCTTGTGTACTTGAAAAAAGGTAGGCCTGTGCGAATATTCGAATATAGGAACGAACAGTAGAGTATGCAAATTCACTTTCATTAGAATTCAGATTATTGAAAATTTTTGGAGTATTCGCAATGAATATATTATCCCAGATGTAACCACCTGTAAAAATAGCTTCACTGCAGTGTAGGAGTGCTAAGCCGTAAAAACACTATTCTAGGAGAAATCCATTTTGTCGCAAAGCTCCATTTCAAATTTGAAGGGGCCCTGCAACACTTTAAGAGCTTGGTCAGAAAACGCTGCTGGTCGGTGGTCAAGGCTACATAGAACACGTGAGCCAAATATTATAGTTCAGCACGCGGCCTGAAATTCCCAACAAATTCCCATAGCGAGCTAAGAATTGTTTTTTTCTATTAGTAAATGATCCAATAAGCTCGAAAATCACTCGTCACCGCTATTGCATGAGCAATTAGCTGATTTGAGCATAGAACGCTCGGTCGTTACTGGGGCCGCAGTGGGAGGCCGTCCACCCACGTGTGTGCGATCACACTGAAAAGCTGCGTATTCGAAGAAAAAATGAGAGAGAGCAAGAAATTGGCCCCGTATCTGCATGTTTCACAGCAAATGTCGAAAGACAATAGTCTTCCAGCTGGAGAGAGTGAATAGAACATTTATTTGATGTTCTGCATGAGAAAGTGGGTGAATGGAATTCTGGAGGCGCTGTGTGAAACATGAGTGCCATCTGGCAGTAATCTTCAAAAACGAAAGGATGGCCTTCGATATAGCAAGTGTGCACAGTCTCGGAGGCCACACTTTGTAGAAAGCAACATAACGGGTAGGTGGCAGCACCACATCGTCTTAGCAAGGCGTAGAAAACGCCTGCCTCTTCGTGCATAGCGTCGTACTGTCAGCGCCGTGTAATAAATGCTACGGTTCTTCGAATTATGCACGCCTCTACTAGTATAGGGAAACTGAACTGATATTGCACCTCAGATACGTTCAATATTTACTTTTTAGTCTGCAATGCGCGCAAGTATGAGCGCAGGAACAAGATCAATATTTGTGGATGTTGAGGAAGTGGAACTTAAGCCATTTCGGTTGACAGACAGACAAGCCGACAGACAGTACGACAGCAGGGTCAAAATTCTTACGTTGAGGTATGCAGAGAAAGATTATCATTTTTAACCCTTTACTGCCAGATGTCACGAATTTGCGCCATATCGAGAAAATTTGAGCGAATAAGACGCGAAATGTCTCCCACCTTTAATGCCGGCTGTCAAGTACATGCGAGGCATGTAGCTTTCAGCATGAAAAATTTAGTGCAGTCTCATCTAAGGTATTTTAAGCTACAACCAATTCTTTCGAAGCTGATAGCAAGCGCATAGTGCGTGCATGAGCTCTCACTTCGTTTTTTTTTTTAGCTAGGTGACCTGAGTTCTATATTCACTAATTTTGTTTATTTGGTGTGTATGCACTCGAGAGGTGGCACACATGTCACATAGTTCTGAAGTGCGTTTTTTGTTGCAAGCTAGTCGCTACTGTGGTATATGAAGAATTGGTGACCTACACAAAAGTATTCATCAAAGTTGCATTTTAGATAATTTAACTGCGACATCATATAAATGTTGCTACTTAAAGTCGAAAAATTAAAACAATTTTTATTTCGCTGGGTAGTTTCATATTTCAGACATCAAAGAGTTGAGTGATCAAGGTCACAAGGCGTGCGTGATGCATTTTTTCCCCATGCTAGCTTTCCCCAATTAGCTTCCAGTGCCTTCGTCGGGACGAGATGAGAGAATGCAAATGCAACATGTGGAAAATCTTTGCAACTCCGCTCATACTGGAAGGATTTCAAATATTTTTGCGGCGGTGGTGAATTTGTGAGGCAGTAAGCTTTTTTAGTTAATCGATTTTATGGCTACTTGAAAAAGTGTTGCAGGGCCCCTTGTGGGAATTGAGATTAGCCCGCTGCCTTTGCGCGGGCTTTGCCGCCTTTTCTGCCGTTCTCATGTCCCTACATATCTGCCCTCCTTTGCTGTCTGCCACGCTGAGAGAGCGGAGTGATGTGTAACTCCCTCACCCGGTAGTGGATGTTGACTGTGGCCCCGCGCGCGGAGTCTCCCGAGAGGTTTTCGCGCGCTGCGTCAGGAGCGGACAGATACTCTCCGGGACTGCAAACGAGGAGCCATGCAATCTTTTCCGTCCGTCGACTCCCGTCGCTCGGGGCTCGTCGGACTTCGCTGACAGCGCCTCACGCCCGAGGCGAACACTCACCTTTTGTTGCCCCACTGCGTACGCACGGTCGAAGGTTGGTACGGTGTCCTAGTGCGTGGCCTAGCTACGCCGACCCGTCTCCCTCCGAAGCCAACGCGAGCGCCTTTGCCCTCGCTCGAGCAACCGGGCCTTGATCCCGGTGTCTTCCTGGATCACCTTTACCGCGGAGACGTGCTCGTAGAACCCTGTGTAGTACTTTTATGCCCGTGGCGTGGATAAGCCTATTTGCTTTCCCGCCGCGCCTTTGCAACGGGCTGTACTGCGTTTGGTGTTGCCACAATAAAGTGTTGCGACATTGAGCAGTATCGTGTTCTCGCCACGGCGACGGTTAACGCGTGCCCTGCGGCTCGCTAAGACCGGACCAACGCTGGTGGCCGTACTCCTTCGGGATACGTGTACACCACATCCTTTAAATGAACATATTACCCTCAAATCAATTTTAAAGTTAGAAAGGTTGCTATGTTCACTTATATGCTCCAAGTGTAATAAATTTTAAAATGTTGTGTATTTTAAAAGTTATCACTTGTATTCTACAGAAAGCCGAATCCTGCTATTAAGTCATTTTGTCTTTCTTTATATGACAAAAAAAAATGCATTTGCATAGAGGCCTTATATAAAAAAAATATTGTGCAGGTTAGTAAGGTCAAGATTTTTCTTCAGATGTCATATATACTATTCGAATTTGCTTGAACCTAAAATTTATTATTCTAAAAGTCTAAAAGAAAGGTCTATTCAACTTGTTCGCTAGGCTGCCTACAGAGGCAGCTCAAAGGTACTGAAGAGTACTTTTCTGCCAAAACAGCCTGTCCACTATTGTCTTGCGAGACGCGTTCCCTTCCAGGTGATGGCTTGCCAATAACAGGATGCCCTTCGTCAGCCCAAGGGCTTGGAGACTCTGAAGGTGCGTCTTGGAAACTCTCGATAGCAGGACCAGTTCCTCTTCCATCATTGTTCACTTGTGTCAGTACTGCAGCAAAATGCTTAGGCCAACTGATCATGCTGGGCAGTGCCCAAGATAAAGCTCTATAGGTCATGACTAGGGTCTGGCCGGTAGCTGCAAGCTGTCTCTCTATTGAGACAGGGGTCAGCGTGATGGATCCAGGCTTCTGATTCTGTAGGTGGTAGCCTTTAAAGGTGGTCCGAATTCTGAGATGAGCCTCATTATAGGATGAGTCCCATCTCCACTACACTGAAGGTAAGGGTGGCCTGGCCGATGCTGGCGGACTTGATCTCCACCTAAGACACAGGAACAGACAATCAAACTTACCAACATGCTGTGCTTTAAACCTCCAGTGATTACTGTTTAAAAAGATTAAGGAACGAGAATCCGTCAGCTAAAGGTAGGCAGACCTTAATTCCAATCAACCATGCCATGAACAATAATATACAACACGAATTAAAGCAGACCCCAACTGATGCATTTTTAGAAAAACTAAGAATTAAACGTACGAGCCTGGAAACGCAAGAACTGAGAAAGAGGAAAAACAAAAAAATATTTACTTGTAAAAAATTTGCTTGAAAGCTTACGCTAAAAAAAACCGTGCGACGTTGCCTGGTGTGTTTGCTCATACTCGAGGAGAACAAAAAGCTTTTGGGCAACTGCAGTGTTGTGTCCTTTTAATAAACCTAGTGCCAGGACGGTTTCTGCTAAGCGATCATTTTTGGCGATGCCTTTGCGATACTGTGATGGGATGCATCGGTGTCTCCAAAAGATAACGTAGCACTGTCGGCAGTGTCGGACAGCCATGACTCGTAGTAGATAGTCCAACACCTTGCGCAAGTGAGAGTACTCCTGATACAGATCATCGAAGAAAGTAACTTCTGCATCACAAACTTCTAACTTCATCCATGGTGCAAGCATTGGCACACTTAGCACCGATCTAGCCTAAGGATAGAACCGTAGAGCTAAGAACAGTGTAATTAAAGTACATGCAACTACCGTAGGCAATTTTGTTAACACCAACAGTGGTAGGCATGAAAAAACTGAGCGCAACACAGTCAGCGCAAAGGGTCCGACTTTGAACTATGCGAACTACTCCGATGGATAATGATAACGAGCTCACGCCAATGCGACGGTAAAAACAAATGCCAATCTCAAAGCCACAACTTTTGCAAGTGCTGAAAACAACTCAGTTGAATCACACACGTCATGTTTGCAATACGATTCTCGAAAGTTTTGCTTCTGTTCGTGGCAACTGAAAGTTATGTGGGTCACTTCTACCAGTCATGCGGCTAATATTATGGTGAAGCCAGGCTAAGAAGAGTGAAAACTCAACATAGCCACTGTCTTCCCTCGTCGCTCAGCAGGCTCACAGCGCACTTCACGACTTATCTTACGATACGTCGTGACCCTGCAGTTGTGACAAAACTGTGGTGCCGCCAGTACATTAAATCCAAAGCTGTCTAGTGGTTTGCTGAAATCAGATGCGCTAGCTGAAATTTTTTTGAAAAAAAAGTGGGAAGGGTAACTGCATAAAATAGTTATTTTGCACTCTCTATGCCATGGCGAAAAAGTATTTGGAAAGGGGGAGCAGGGGCTTGGGGTGCTACCCCCTAAATACGCCATCAAGTGAAATGTATGGGTGCCTACAGAAAAGAAGATGTGCTTCATTGCAGCATGATTATGGTTATGATTCACCCATTCTTTCACGAAAAAATAAATAAGAAAAGATGGTCTGACAGAATTCACCATGCATGAAAGCTCTGATTGGAGGTATCATGGTTTTCAGCTAAAATGCATTGCGAATTTCATCACAGCGGCTTCTTTCTGGAAAATAACTTTTTTATCCTACTAAAAAAAAAGGCAGATGACTGCATCACGACATGCTGACGCTGCGATAAGCAAATTACGTGCTCCCAGCATGTCATTACTATATTGCTGTGAAGCACACCTTTCTTTCCACAGGCGTGCATTTCAGCTGACAGCAGCGAGACCTGCCGTTTTCTCGGGTTTGCAGCGAAACCGGGACTAGGCATTGGTGGATAATATAAGCTTTTGAGTTACAATTTAGCAAGCACACCAAACGACCACCTCCGATTACTTTCAGTAATTCGAAGCACCTTACATCCTGCTTTATGTATGGTTTCTCAATTTAAAAAACGGTTCAATTTGAACATTTTTCACGGTCTCAGTAACTATGAATTAATGAGGTTTTACTGTACCTCATTAACTTGAAAGTGAAAAAACCAGGAAAAATAGAAAACTGAAAAGCAAACATATTATTGCAATCATTCCACAGCGTACCCAATATCTCGTGTGTCCCACCACACTGGTGCTCCAACTGCAAGTACGCCCCCAACTTGGGATTTCAAAATGAAATGACGCTTCAAAATAGGATGAATGGTCAATATTGGCAACTCACCAGCTTCATGTTGGCGAGGAAGAAACAACAAAATATCAATTAACTTGATGCACTATACTGCCTACACAAATCTGTTGCAGAATTTCTTCTGAGTCATCTTCACGAGCAATGCATCCCACATTCAATATAAAGTTTGAATGTACTAATGCACTGCTCTTGACTGCTTACACACTTCACTTATTCGATGAAAATATGGGCCACATTTCTACTTGACATACTTTTCCATACAATGCGGCAGAGGAAAAAAATATGCTTCTGAAATGCGTGGCGGGCAATTGGTGGCCCATCACATACCATGTCCGAGATGATCTGGTAACCTGCGGAGAGGAGGGTGCCCCATCACGCGCATGGCATCCTGGTTGGTGCGCACCAGGTGCATGGTACCACCCGGAGACACCATGGGCTCTTCTGATCTCGTGGGCAGCTGGCTCGTCAGCTGTAGTTCGCCCGCCTGAGGCGGACTTGCCACCATGGCGCTGGTGGGCCATGCTGCTGGACCACACTTCATTGAGTGGTGACGCTGGCCAGGATTGCCCACAAGCTGGCCTGGGTTTACCTGCAACGTGCACTTTGCAGTTAGCTCTATTCAGCTTGTTGTGTGGTATTAGCATCTTCCTATAAGGCTCCCAACACAAAATTATCAAAAGGGAATTAGGGGATTGTAACTGATATATAACCTGCCATGGGAATTATGGTTAGGACTTAAGTTGCCAACTTTGCACTTGCTTAGAATGTTCTTGCACTTACATTATTCTTATTACCCTCTTTCCGCCTTTATTGGCCCATTTAACGACCCAAGCAATAAATACCTGTACAATGCCATAAAAACATAAACCTAAAAGACAGAAGACTATACGCAGATGCATGATCCCTGCAAATAGTTGCACTTGTTAAGCAATACAGTAAAGGCTATTAATTTGACCCCTAATATTTTGAAAAATTGCATAATTCAGGCTGATTCTCTGCCTCAAGTCAGCATGTGTGTTGTTCAATTGCATCAAAGTTTCATTTATTCACCCATATTTGAATGTGCAGAATACAACTGACTCCTATACATGGCTTTTATAAATTACGTGAAGGCATTTCACTCAGTCGAGACATCAGCAGTAATGCAGGCAATACCGAATCAGGGCATCGACGAACGCGACATAAACCTACTGGAAGGAATCTACAGTAGATTCACAGCCACCATAGTTTTCCATAAAGAAAGCGACAGAATCCTAATAATGAAGGGTTTAAGGCGGGAAGACATGCTTTCTCCAATGCTATTCACTGCGTGGTTACAGGGGGTTTGCAGGGCCCTACATTGGGAAGAGTTGAGGGTAAGACTTAATGGAGAGTATCTTAGTAACATGTGATTTGCTGATGACATTGCCTTGATGAGTAATTCGAGGAACGAATTACAGCGCATGATTACTGAAATGGACCTGGAAAGCAGCAGAGTAGGTCTGAAAATCATTACGCGCAAAACTAAAGTAATGTGAAACAGTCAGTTCAGAAAACAGCACTTTGAGATTGGTGGAGAGACAGTGGAAGTTGTAAAGGAATATGTCTACTTAGGACAAGTAGTAACCGCAGAGCCAAACTATAAGAGCTGAATAACTAGAAGAATAAGGATGGGGCAGACCACATTCTGCAAGCATTCTCAAATCATCAATAATAATCTGCCACTAACCCTCAAGAGGAAGGTATATAACAGCTGCATCTTGCCAGTACTTACCCATGCAGCGGAAACTTGGAGGCTTAAGAATAGGGTTCAGCTTAAATTGAGGACGATGCAGCACGCGATAGAAAGGAAAATGATAGGTGCAACCTTAGTGGGTCAGGGAACAAACCGGAGTTATGGATATCATAGTTGAAATGAAGAAGAATTGGACATGGGCCGGGCATGTAGCACGTAGGCAGAATAATTGCTGATAATTAAGGGTAGCTGAGTGGATTCAGGGAAGAAGGCAAATGCACGAAAAGAAGATAGAAGTTAGGTGGGCCGATGAGATTAAAAAGTTCGCAAGTATAACGTGGCAACTGAAAGCACAAAACCGAATTGATTGGTAGACCAAAGGAGAGGCGTTTGCCCTGCAGTGGGCATAGTCAGGCTGATGATGATTTGAATTCAACCCAGTTATTTTTTTCTATCCTTGGAGTGCATCAGACACGAACTGCCGCAGATGTACAGCACAAAGAAGCGAGAACAGTCTTTGCGAACAAGAAAAATGGCCGTGGGTCTTCAGGCATGTTTCCCAATCACAATCCTGCCACAATCTCCTAGAGAAATGATTTTAGTGCGACTGAGAATGAGGAAGAAAATTGAGAGCAAACAGGGTAGGGTGCCAGCTATGCACAACCCTGTTCACTGTTAGAACCTACTATACCACAATAATAATGCTTAGGATGAAGGCTTCAGAGGCTGCGAAAACTTTTGTTTTTTTTTCTTTATTTTAGTTTGTGCACGCGACCAACAGGCACACAAACCACTCTGTGCACGCGCTTCCAACATTGTGATAGATGAACGACGAGCTGGCAGCAATTTTCGTGGTGAAAAAAATGTCACATGTGTGTGGTGGCGTTGGTGTTAACAAAAAGCAATAAGTGATGTCTTCAGAGCCTATTTCGACATAAGGGGAGATGCTACTTAGAAAAAGGTTTCTTTAAAAGGAAGCTGAATCACATAAAAAAATACTTTGTATTGTGTACGGACCGTATGATTCCTACTGAATTCGAAAATCGGTGCGCGAGTTCTCACATGTGACCGCAATTAGCACTTTTTGCCAAAAAAACAGAGGCTGTGAGTGCTAGGCTTCTTCAGATGCCGAGTGAACGCAGTGATGTCATTCTCGGTATGCCGCATCATCTGGAACAGCAGCACTGCTAAAGTGTGGCCTCCTCGATTAGTTCCGGCAACGGAACGTCGTGAGCTAGTCACGAAGGCCATGGTTGAAACTATGAGAGATACTTGCTCACGTAGCGCTTTAAACAAAGAAGGCATTTTTTGCTTTGCTTACGAAGTCGATTACAGCAACGCAGCACTGAGTGTTGGCTACATTATAGCAAGTATGGGGTGTAGTAATGTGAAGGCATTTTGCCAACAAGCAGTACCAAATGAATTATTTTTGTTGCATATTTTCTTCACATTAATGTTTTTGAGATGACGAACCCCATTTATCTACATGCAACATGCACTACTGCACAAACTAAAAATAAGGACACATATAGGTGATCTATGACAAGGCTCAATAACCAAACTGACTTGATTAAATCTGTACTTTCTTCTCGAAACGAAACTGGCTTGGGAAACTAGCATGCATTTTGGAAGCTGACAGGGAAGCGATTATCTGCCATCTCCGACTTATTACCATCAGCACCTCGCACACCTGACACGAGCTCTGCTTAGCTATTGTATTTACACGACTGTTAATAGATACGAATGTAGGTCGACCCTTCCCAAAACTGCGTGTTCGCCAAAAGGGAAAAGGAGCATTTCACACAAAGAAAATTTGTTCACGAAGACTATTTTAAAGTTGGCATCACCCTTATTGATGTCAAAATGTATGCAATACGGTAAAAATTATACACAACACTTTTGCCATAACCATGAAAACATGGATGCAAAGTTGTAACCACAACATAGCACCTCTGATTTTTCTTTTTTTTTTTGCGTTTACTAGCGGTGTGCGGTTTCAATTCGAAGTCGACATCCCCACATTGGATTGTCAAATTTGAAATTGAGAGAAATAAAAGTTTACAGTCGAAACCTGCAATAACGAAATCTCCGGCAAAACCGAAATATTTCGTTTTCGCGAGAATTTCGTTGCCACGAGTATAAGACATAAAAACAGTGATACGGCCAGCGGAACGAAAAAAGTGACGAAATGACGGAAGCAATGCAGGACGGGAATGGGTCGCCCCCTGATGGCGTCGCTGCAAGGATGCTTAACATGATGATAATATTGTTGCCGTTCTTATTTTTTTCCGCGATCAATGGAGAATCCGCTTCTGGCATCAAGCTTTTCTGAGGTGCCATTGTAACTTCATCTCAATTTCGCCACCAGTTCCAGTCTTCTCTTCGTCGTTTTGATTGATTTTAACTGTTAGTGTTGCTTCGGCCTGTTGAGCTCGTCCGACGGCGCCATCTGCACTTCAGCATGATCATTTGCCATCGCCTGCACTGTGTGGCAAAGCATGTTGCCGAATACAGACACTATCGCCGATTCAAGTAAACAAAAATGGCGGAACCCACGCTAGCACAGCAAGAGCAGATGTTTACAGAAGTTGAGTGCGCATAGCACGCATACGAGCATATTTTCAACAGTTAACCTTTGGCGGGAGGGTAAAATAAGGCCGGCACCGTGGTAGAGAAATCGTTATGCGGGATTGCTGTCTAAAAACATACGTGATACATGGGATTCTGTGAACATTCGCCGGAAATCCGGAAATATTTCGTTGCCGAGAGGATTTCGTGCCCGCGGTATTTCGTTGTTGCAGGTTTCGACTGTATTTAGAAATTTGAAAAAAAAAGGGGGGTCGACCTACAATCGTGTAAATACGGTATGTTAGAAGATGACACCCAAAGTAAACCTAAACATGACTACTTGAAAACTTTCACTTTGCTAGCTAAAATCCTGTCAACAGTGTTCGCATAACTAGCAATCTATTCTGGACGGCTACTGAAAATGTTCCACTCACGGGATGCTGTTGTGGCATGGCATGCAGAAGGGCCACCGGGGGCACGACAGGCACTGGGGTTTTATTACTCTCATCAGGTGGGCCCCGAGAGCACGTCGACCTTGAGCCGCTTAAGTCCACATTGCTCAGCAGGGACTCCATCGCAGCCTCTCCGCTATGCTTTCGCTGCTCCCTCTTCCGCTTGCCCAAATCTTCGGGGGGCAAAACCTGCTCCTGCAGCAATAGGGGCCAGTATCCTCCGGGCAGCCCGCTCAAGGCACCGCCCATGGCCGGCCCAGGAATCGACATGCCTGCCACCGGAGGACGCTTCACCAGAGGCTCCTGCTTGCCACCCCAACCTTGAGTCCGATCTCCGTCCCTTGAGTCTGTGTTTAGGCACCGGACTTCTTCCAGGTCACCGTCTTCGACATCCAACTCCAGGGACTTGTTGAGGAGGTTGCCTTTTTCGCCTTCACCCACAAAAGCTCGATCCTGGTCCGCATCAACATACTCGAGTATGTCGAAACTGTCTCCAAGACCTGATGGCCAAAAAAGGAACATAAGCAAAAAAAAGCAAATTAAAGAAAGTTCTTTAAGCCGAAAAAAGACGCTGTACTTTACCACCCTTTCATTCGTTTTGAATAAATATCTATTTTGAACAAATGTGCAGAGTTGATATGTATTCGCGTGACACTTGAAGGAGTGCAGTAGTTTTTTTGGCACAGTGTGAACTTTCTAAAACATTAGACATTCAATGAATTGTTTTCGGAAGCAACATTTGTGGCTTGCTGCATAGAATAGCCAGCGGTGATGGTTGCTGCAAAAGTTCGCCTTTACAACAGGGGTGAGCAAATATTCGAAATTTAAAAAAATTTTCTAATAGTCTTTAGTCTAACAGAGTGGATTTCATTTGCACCAGAATTACACTATTCGGCATTCCCAAAAACAAACACAATCAACATCCAATTAACAGTGGCTCCTTCAGATTTTCAATATGCTTCACTCCATCACACACTCATGCTGCGGCAAAGGCCGCATTTCAGGCTCTGCTACTGCCGCTTATGTATTCGACTCGAGTAAATGTTGGTGCTAACATAGAGATAAAAAATGTGGCAGAGGTGGAGTCCTAATACTGGTTTTGGACCTAAAATCTGAGCAGAAATCAAAAAAAAAAAACGCCAAAGATCTTTACCATTAGAAATTTCATATTTTTCTGTTTTTTGACATCTAAGAGGCAGATTTGGAACTGCGCACTCTAAGCGAGAACAGGCTTGTAATCTACATCAGCTGGGCGTCCATTTATGCTCAAATAGGAAAAAAAACTGGAGAAAATAGCATTTTTGCCTTTCACATATAACACATTGGTAGCATTCAACCATGTACTAACATAATTCGACCACTGTATTGCCACACTCTTGATAAGACA
Source organism: Rhipicephalus microplus (assembly GCF_043290135.1). NCBI lineage: Eukaryota > Metazoa > Arthropoda > Arachnida > Ixodida > Ixodidae > Rhipicephalus > Rhipicephalus microplus. The sequence continues at coordinate 141,336,683 of NC_134703.1, forward strand.
ATGAAATAATACCCTCCGAGCACTTCATCAACCTAGAAAAAAAGAAACACTTTTATAGAGCTATATCTCAAAAATATGCTTACGAATTCCCACCAACCTATTTCCCAGTAATTTCATTTCGATGTATTAAAAATTATTGAAGAAATGTTTGAAAAATATTCGAAAAGTGTTCTACTCGATTTGTACTCGCATTTCAATATTCAGATTAATAATAATAATAATAATAATAATAATGACTTTATTTCGCATCAAGGATACATGATGCAGGAGATTCATTTCACATCCAAAATTTTGCCATTTTAAGTGCAAGTAGCATGAATCACCGAGCTGGTAATTAGTATCATATTATGTGGCCTTGACTGTACACGGTTGAACCTCTTTGTAGAAGGCACACACCTGGGAGCAATTCTCGTCTCCAATATAAGACGTCTCTTATAAGCAACACACGAAATATGTATTTTCGTATCCACCCTACTTGAATGGAGGCGCATCGGTGCCTCTTATACCCATTTGTCTTTTACACCGTCTCTTATAAAGGGGTATAAATGACTGTATAAATCTTTACCATCAACAAAGTTTATCGGTCTCCAAGGCAACTACAGCCCCCAACTTAAAGCCCTCATTAGCATTCAACTCACCCACAAGAGAGTCATCTAGATTATCGCTCATTTCCCTGTCACCGTCATCGGGGTCTTCAGCACTCTGCGCCTCAACTTCTCTCACCAAGTCCCCAACAGTCTTTCTCCTTCCTGGCTCCGTTTGCAGGGTCTCCGATCCAGCACTGGCATCAGCAGTACCAGACGAAGCAGCATAAATGCTACTCATATTACCAGCTCGGGCAGGTTGCTGATGCAATTGCTGCTGTTGTGGTTGCTGGTTTGAAGGGGGCTGCTGGGTTGGCTCGGGCATGCGATTGTGAGCTGGCTGGCCTTCTTCTGACGCAGAGACACCCACCACGCTCTGTTGCTGCGATGTGCACTGTGCAGAGAAGGCGCCATTCCGGATAAGGTGCCCTTCCTTGAACAAGAGAGCACCGTCAGGACCCCCGGAAGATTTAGGTTGGAACATTGCTGGTATGGGCCCTGCAGATAGGGGAAGAGGTTAATTCAGCTCAGGAGCACATAAAAGAAAATAACGCTGTCCCTAATTGCAATAACAATAGTTCCCTGAAAGGGGTTACGAAGCAAGAACATAAACACTCCAGAATTTAATGGTGCTAATGGCCTCCTGCGCTCAAAACAAACATCCTATTTTTTAGGCATGAAATGACCAACAAAACTCTTGAGAGCTTTTTACTAAGTTGCAAATGATACAGCAAAAAAAAGCAAATATTGTACAGTAAGCCAAATGGGTGTCATAATGTTCCATGTTCCAAACAAATGTGAAAATATGACTTGGAAACCAAGTGGCACATATGGGCGCGACGAGACACGCAGCATTGGTGGCGCTACCTTACACTAATTGGTTTTAATAGGCTTGTACAAATAGTGAATATTAGGTTCGAAGCAAATAGGGATTTTGATACTATAATTTCGAATGGAATTCGAGTGGTAAGTATGACATGTAAAAAAATAGAAATATTTATGTCCTGGCTAACCTGCACAATTATTTTTTAAAATTAAAATAGGGCTTTATGCATATGAAATTTATTTTTTTCGTTCAAAAGAAGTCGAAACAACTTTGAGTAGTAGTACGAATTGAAGTTTCGGTAGGATACGAGTGATAACCTGTTTATTTATTTATTAGAATACCCTCAGGGCCCGTAGGGCATTACAGAGGGGGTGGGTACAACATTTATAACACACAAGAAAAAAAAGACAAAATAAAGAAACAAGTGTCAGATGCGGAAATCAGGAAGGCAACATAAGTCAACTAAAAATGTATAAGTAAGAATTCAAGCACATACAAGACAAAGATAGATAATGGAAACTGCGTATAGTTACAAGCATTGCTGAGAAATTGCAGTCTTGAATAACAAAGGGTCTGTTATTGTTACAACGTAAAATACTTTACATTTTAAAATTTATTATACTTGGAGCATATAAGCCTCCATAACAATTTTTAAGCCTAATAAAATAATGAATTGAGTTGAGGTTAATATGGTAATTTATTGGAGCCCTGCAACACTGTTTCAAGTAGCCATGGAATGGATTTACGAAACAAGCTCATAGTCTCACGAATTTACTTAAGAATCCGTCCAGTACGAGCGGAGTTTCAACGATTTGTTGCACGCTGCAATTGCATTCTCTCTTCTGGCCTCGACGAAAGCACTGGAAGCTAAGCAGGCAGGGATAGCACGGGTAAAAAAAACACATCCCACCCATCTAGTTACGTTGACAATTTTTCTCTCTCTCTTTCTTTTCTACGAATACGCAACCTCTCCGTGCGATCGCACACATACGCGTGAACAAGTGACCGTGTCCTTCTACTGTTTCTCTGCCAAGCACGCTCCACACTGCAGTGTGAAGGTGCGGCTCGGCAACATTCTATAAAAAAGTGCTGCCTCGTCAAGGTTGAAAATGTCGCTCCCTGCTGAGTGCATGTGTCACATGACGTGCCACAGGGTTGCTTGACAAAGCTTATTTGTCTGTGGGCTGAGACTTGACGCACTTCACGTTCGTGTAAAGCATCGAAGTAGTCGTAAGCACGGATAAATAAGAAAAAAAAATGGCAGCATATCTACGGGGTGAATGATGGAGAGTGGGGCAAAGCATCCGTCCGTCCATTCGTTCTTGCTTCTGTCCGTCCGTGCGTCCGTCTGTGTGACTGTCCATGCGTCCATCCGCCCGTCTGTGTGTGCGTCTGTTCGTGCGTCCGCCCGTCCATCCGTGCGTCCATTCCTGCGTGCGTCTATTCCTGCGTGCGTCCATGCATCTGCCCCTGCGTCTGTCCAAGCGTGCATCCGTCCGTGCAGCCATTCGTGCATCCGTCCTTGCATCTGTCTGTGTGTCCGTTTGCCCATCTAGTCAACACTCCAAGTACCACCATTTCGCATCTTTTCATCACATATTCCGCATATAGAAGCACCGCCATCCAGGAAACATTCCAAAGAATAAACGAGGGGTGGCACACGCACACTTTCTTACGGCTTGCTCTTCGTGTCTACTTCCCACCTTTAACAACCTCAAGTTCATGGTATATACTAGTTGACTGTATTCATGGCACTGCTGCCCAACGCCCGCTAAACCTTTTTAAAACCAAGGAGGTTACGCCCAGCGAGTATAACGTAGAAACCCTTTCTTGTCAGATAGTGCTCAAATACATGCCAATGGCTGCTAATGGGGAATGAGAGATGGAAGAATATGGCTTTTAGTTAACACGCACGCTGTGAATTTTTTATTATTCAACGGCGCACAGGAAAAATTTCCCACTGGCACCACCTTGAAGGTAAAAGTGTAAGACATGTTACGCACTACTACGAGGGACGAACGAAGCCGCTTTAATAAGCTTCGCCCCTAAAAAAACTGACAGACTTCAGGCGTGGTAGCGTCACGCGAGTCTTGTGGTGAAATTTCCCAGTGGTGGAATTTTTGTTACACTACCGGTCAAGATATCTTGTTATCTGCAATCCTACCCAAAACTACTTCGAAATAAAGCAGATATACATGGTACAAATAGCAAAATGTTCAGTGCCATTTTTCGAGATATCGGAGTTTGAGTTAACAAAGTATTACTGTCTAGAGCATATACCCTTCCAAAGACACACACTGGCAGTGATAGACCCTGCAGGGTGAATTTCTCATTTAAATTACACCACCCAGGACTCCTCTCTGCGTGTCCACATAAGTATAAAAGAAATGACCACCTTTGCATTATGTCCCCTATAAAATGTGCGCACTATGGCCAGAAAACTAAAGAGACGTCAAATCCCCATAAAAATATAACAACGGCGTCATACTATGAACCTTGCTACCCCCACCTTGAGTCTGATCTCCGTCCCTCGAGTCTGTTTCTAGGCACCCGACTTCTTCCAGGACACCCTCTTCGACATCCAACTCCAGGGACTTGTCGAGGAGGTTGCCTTTTTCGCCTTCACCCACAAAGGCTCGATCCTGGTCCGCGTCAACATACTCGAGTATGTTGAAGCTGTCTCTAAGACCTGATGACCAAAAAGGAACATAAGCAAAAATAAAGCAAATTAAAGAAAGTTCTCTGAGCCGAAAAAAGACGCTGTACCTTGAGACCCTTTCATTCATTTTGAATAAATGTATATTTTGAACAAATGTGCAGAGTTGATATGTGCTCGCGTGACGCTTGAAAGAGTGCAATAACTTTTTTAGCATAGTGTGTACTTTCTAAAATATTAGACATTCAATGAATTGTTTTCGGAAGCAACATTTGTGGCTTGCTGCATAGAATAGCCAGCGGTGGTGGTTGCTGCAAAAGCTCACCTTTACTACAAGGGTGGGGGAATATTCAAAATTTCAAGTATTTTTCCAATAGCGTCTAATCTAACAGAGTGGATTTCATTCGCACCAGAATTTCACTATTCGTCATTCCTTAAAACAAACACAGTCAACATCCAATTCACACTGGCTCCTTCAGATTTTTAATATGCTTCGCTCCATCACACTTTCATGCTGCGGGAAAGGCTGCCATTCAAGCTCTGCTATTGTCGCTTATGTATTCGACTTGAGAAAATGTTGGTGCTAACATAAAAATAAAAAAATATGGCAGAGGTGGAGTCTCAATAAAGGTTTTGGACCTAAAATCTGAGCAGGAAGCCAGAAAAAACAAATGCCGAAGATCTTTACTATTCGAAATTTCACATTTTTCTGTATTTTGACACCTATGAGGCAGATTTGGAGCTTCGCACTGTAAGCGAGAAAACCCTTGTAATCCACATCAGCTAGGCGTCCATTTAAGCTAAAATAGGATAAAAACAGGAGAAAATAGCATCTTTGCCATTCACATATAACACGTTGGTTGCATTAAACCATGTACTAACATAATTCAGCCTCTGTATTGCCACACTCTTGATAAGACAATGAAATATTACCCTGCAAGCGCTTCATCAACCTAGAAAAAAAGAAACACTTTCAAAGAGCTATATCTTAAGAATATGCTCACAAATTTTCTCCAACTTATTTCCCAGTAATTTCACTTCGACGTACTAGGAAATTATTAGAGAAATATTTGAGAAATATTCGACAAGTTTTCTACTCGATTTGTACTCACATTTCAATATTCAGATACGTTTCGCACCCAAAATTTTGCCATTTTCAGTGAAAGTAGCATGAATCACCGAGCTGGTAATTAGTGTCAATATATGTGGCCTTGACTGTATACGGTTGAACCCCTTTGTAGGAGGCACACACCTGGGAGCAATTCTCGTCTCCAATATGAGACGTCTCTGATAAGGGAGACAGCACATAGGCATTTTCCTATCCACCCTACTTGAATGAAGACGCATCGATGTCTCTTATACCCATTTGTCTTTTCCACAGTCTCTTATAAAAAGGTATAAATGAAAGACTGTATAAATCTGTACCATCAACAAAGTTTATCGGTCTCCAAAGCCACTACAGCCCCCCACTTGAGGCCCTCATTAGCATTCAACTCACCCAGAAGCGAGTCATCTAGATTATCGCTCATTTCACTGCCACTGTCATCGGGGTCTTCAGCACTCTGCGCCTCCACTTCTTTCACCAAGTCCCCACCAGTCTTTTTCTTTCCTGGCTCCGTTTGCAGGGTCTCCGATCCAGCACTGCCATCAGCAGAACCAGACGATGCAGCATAAATGCTACTCATATTACCAGCTCGGGCAGGTTGCCGATGCCATTGCTGCTGTTGTGGTTGCTGGTTTGAAGGGGGCTACTGGGTTGGCTCGCGCATGCCATTGTGAGCTGGCTGGCCTTTTCCTGACACAGAGCCAGCCACCACGCTCTGTTGCTGCGATGTGCACTGTGCAGGGAAGGCGCCATTCCGGATAAGGTGCCGTTCCTTGAACAAGAGAGCACCGTCCGGACCTCCGGAAGATTTAGGTTGGAACATTGCTGGTGTGTGCCCTGCAGATAAGAGAACAGGTTAATTCAGCTCAGGAGTACATAAAAGAAAATAACACTGTCCCTAATTGCTAGTTTAATCAAAGAGGTTATGGAGCAGGAATATAAAGCAGTCCGGAATTTAATGCTGCTAATGACCTCCTGCAGGCAAAATAGACATCCTATTTTTTTAGGCATCAAAAGAGTAACACAACTCTTGAGAGCTTTTTATTAGATTGCAAATGAAACAGTAAGGAAAAGCAAGCTTTGCACAGTAAGCCTAATGGGCATCATAATGTTCCGAACAAATGTGAAAATATGACAAGGAAACCGAGTGGCCCATATGGATGCGACAAAATACAGTAAAAGCTACTTAATAGCCTATTTACCTTCTTCAATAATTTGAACTTCGACACACGTGATTCATTTAGAAATCAGCAAGCACCTTCCTGAAAGCTCAAATCAACAAACTTTTACTGCATGCATACAGTTGAAACTCGATTCTATGAAAACCAAACTTACGAACTTCCTGATTTAGTGAACAAATACAGATTCCCTTGCAGTTGCCAATAGGCTTAATGCTTATACGACCTCGAAATCGCAAAACAAAGCTCACCACCAAGTCGGATTTAAAGAAGCATGTTGGAAAAATTTGTATAGAAAAAGTTTTATTCTAAATTTATAGAGTCTAGAATGCCTGGTAGCACGCTGTCAGCATAGAAGCAGTACAATTGATGCAGCAGAAGCAATTTTGTTTTGGTTTTCACGAAACTACTGCGCAAAGGTGGCTAAAAAACATTTGCTGAAGAAGTTTCTATGTTTCGTGCGTCAGCGGACGCTCCTCATCAGGAAAAATAGGCAAAGAACATAAAACAAGAAGAGAAAGTGCTGGACAAGACATGGGTTGACTGTTTTCACCATTGTGATGATCGCTTCACTGTGAGGACATATGAAGGGCTTGTAGAGATAGGCCATTAGTCCTTGATATTTTCTGAACATACCGTAAAATTCCTAGCAAGTGCCCTCCTTCCCTTCCAACGAAGTTGAAATTGCCGGGAAAGTGTTGGGGGGGGGGGCTATCATAGAACGGTACCAAAATTCAAAGATGTTGGCAAAATTCAATCAGCAGCTAGGCAAATCGTGAAGTGTCGCCGGGCACATCCAGTATTTGCAATTGATACAGTGCTTCTGCCGACCACAATGTTCATCCTGTTGGCAGGGTTGTCTATTCACATCGTCTGATCCATGTTGGGCATGTTAAAAAGGTGTAGCTGTTGCGTCGTTACAGCGAGTTCGCCAAAGACCGAAAGGCACTTGCTGCCTCCAAAAGTTCCTAGACCATCTTCTGGTTCTCGTTTGTAGTGCAGCGAAGTGGATCACTGAACCGCGGTTTCCAGCGATTTATATAAGGGCTGGAGGCTACGAAGTTTCCCAACTACATGTTGTTGCCAAGTATGATGACCTCTTCAGAAGGAATCCAGTTGCTGGCCGGACTTCTTGCACTTCTTTAACGCTAAAATACAGTAGACCAAAAAAAGTTAGCAGACCACGAGAGCACGTGCCAAGCTGCCTGTCAGTGCCACCTGGCACTGCGCTATCTACCATCGACCGCAGTGCTGGGTCAAAAATTGGTCTTCTTGTTATTCAATGGCATTTAAAGTTTTATAGCTATGTAGCTTATCATTAGATTGCAGTTTTCATGCAAAGCGCTCATCTGCAGTATCACCATTACACTGCTGTTTTCATAGCATGACCAACGCCATCACGAAGCGCCTCGAACGGCCTTCCATTTTGTGGCATCGGAGACTAACATCATCCTCACCAGCAAGAAGCGCAGCTTGCCAGCCTCGGAATGCTCATGCTGTGTGGAAGCTCGGGCTCGTCGAAGCTCTGCCTGACCTGGAATAAATGTGGTGCCACCTATGTTCTGTTGAGTGAGTGTGTGTGTTGTAACAGTGGCGACGAGGACAACGAGGAATTCGTCAAGTCCTGGACCTGCAGAGCCATGAGCGTGGGACGGCGACCAATGTTTGAGCGAACGTGGTCAACGTTCTGAGTTCGTCTTGAAGCCTACTTCGAAGCGCAAGACATCACGAACATGATGAAGCAACGAGCAGTGTTAGTGGCCTCGCTACCAGACAGCGCGATTCAAGTGGTCCAGGGACGTTGCCATCTGAAGCAAATTAATGCACTCAACTACGACAATGTCGTTAATTACCTCGAGGAGTACTATGCCCCGAAAGTCAACGAAATAGTGGCAGGTTATGTTTTTTTTTATGCGATCACAACTGAAAGGAGAGGGGGTAGAGGAATTTATTGCTGAAGTAAGGTGGCTGGCAGAAAAATGCAATTTCGAATCGTCGCTTGACCGCATGCTACGAGACCGAATCGTGTGTGGAGTCTTAGATGAAGATGTGAGACAACATTTGCTGACTCCCAGGAACCTGACGCTAAGGGAAGCAGACGATTTCGTTATTACAGCTCAGACCGCGACTGCGAATGCTAGAAGCATGCAATATACCGATCAGAGTAGCATCCAATTCGTGCGTCAGAATAGGCCACGAAAAGGGCCATCGAAGGCCCAAGGCATGACACCTTGCCATAGGTGTGGCAGTGAAGCTCACTTGAACGAGCAGTGCTGTCACATCCGTATGGTCTGCCGCCGATGCGGTAAACGAGAACACGTCGCTTGAATGTGCCGAGAACAAACCCAGCCAAAGCCCTGTGGCACTTACGTCCTGTCGGCAGCAGGTGACGATAGCTCGTAAGATGAGAAGAAGCTCTATCCTATAGTGGCTCATAAAACGAGTACAGGTCGCATGGTTAAGCCAATTTTCAAGGAAATCACCTGGGATGGTGTGCCACTTACCATGTTGATCGATACGGGGTCACCTGTTAGCATTATTTCAATAAGCCTGTTTAGGCAGAATCAAAGCAGATGGCCACCTCCAAGCAGAACCACTCTCAAATTTTCATGTTTTTTGAGAGAACTTCCAGTGGTTGGAGAAATGCAGATGAAAGCGACCTGTGAGGGGCACGAAGTACAGGGCACCCTGGTTATTGTCGATATACTTGGACCAGTGTTATGCGGAAGGAATACCATCAAGGCGTTTAACAATTGTGGAGTGGCCATGTTGAGGCCAAATGTCATCGCGAACCTCAACACGCGCAATGAAGACCGCACGAGCCAGAAACTTAACACTTTGCTCAAGGAGTTGTGTTTGCGCTAGGTCCACTTGTGATAAAGCTTATCTTGAAGGAAAATGCCACGCCCCGCTTTTTCGAAGCAAGTACAGTGCCATATGCTTTGACAACCAAGGTGTCTGACGCTTTGGACGGATTGGTTGCCGACGGTGTGATATTACCAGTTATGGCTGCAGAATGGGCAACGCCAGTGGTTCCAGTTGTTAAGACTGTTGGGTTCATTCGACTGTGTGGAGATTTTCACCTGACAGTGAACACGGCCACAGTAACTGAACAGTACCCACTGCCCCGTGTGGATGACATCTTCGCACGAGTGAATGGTGGTGAAGTATTTAGTACACTGGATTTGATTCAAGCGTATAACCAGCTGCCCGTGGACGACGAGGCCAAGAAGCTGAAGTCATAAACACTCACAAGGGTCTATTCTGCTTCAATGGGCTTTTTTTGGGATTAGCTCAGTTCCGGCCATCTTCCATAGGCATATGGATTCCTCATTCAAAGATCTGGATTTACAAGCCTAACTGGATGACATCATAGTGGCTGAGAAGCGCAATGACACTTCATTGTTAAAGCAAGTCTTGCTGCGCTTACTGGACTATGGTCTCCCGCTAAACATCAAGAAATGCAAATTCAGAAAAAAAGAAGTCACCTTTCTTGGACATCGAGTGGATGCTAATGGGCTCAGATCGAAGGGGGACAACATTGAAGCAGTTCTTCAAGCAGCGGTCCCCAAGTCAGTGAGCGAACTGAAGTCCTTCTTGGGCTTAATCAACTATTACGCCAAATTTATACCGAGCCTTTCCACAGTCCCAGTGCCGTTATACAATCTGCTAATTAAAGGAGCTACGTGGAAATGGCAGCAGTTACATGAGAAAGCAGTTCGAAAGGTTAAGCAGGCTATACAAAGGTCAAAGTTTTTGACACCCTTTGACCCTGACAAACCTTTGAAATTGGAATGTGACGCTTTCCCGTAGGAGTGGGGGCAATACTTTTCCATCGCATCAATGGCGCAGACTATCCGATTCGTTTTGGCTCCGAAACTTTGTCCAAAGCGAAACAAAACTACTCCCAGCTAGAAAAGGAAGCATTCCCCCTGGTATTCGGTGAGATGCAATTTAGGACTATTATATGGCAATCAGGTTGATTAAGTGACTGACCATAAACCACTGACAGGTTTGTTTAACCCAGGAAAAGCCATTCCTCCCATGGCTGCGGCAAGAATTCAGTGGTAGGCTCTTCTCTTGGACAATTACAATTACACATTGCAGTATCGCACGATAACCGAAACCTCAAATGTTGATGCCTTAAGTCGCCTGCTATTACCGAACACACTACACGATACCAGCACAGAAAATCCGCCAGAGTACCGTACTTACTCGATTCTACCGCGCCCTCGATTGTAACGCGCACCCGGTTTCCACGACGGAAAAAAAAAGTAAGACATTGATTGCAACGCACACCCATTTTTCTCGTTGGCCCGCACGATCACACCATTCGGAAAAACGACTCTTTTCAGAAGTGTCTTCCGTTTAAATATGAGGTACGGGGGAAGCTTGTGCCTGTCTGATGTGCAACGGAGCATTGCCATCACTCTAGTTTTACCGTTGCCCGATGTCAGCACGCGAACTTGCTTCGCCCCCTTCTTCTCGACGGTTGTGGTGCCAGGCATGTCGAAGTAAAGAGGCGTTTGATCGGCATTCCCGATTTGCCCAAGCAGGTAGCCGTTGTTGTGCCGCAAGTATAGGACGAACCTCTGAAAACTGCCAAGCTTTTCTTCGTACTCCTCCAGCAAGTTTTGGCCCATGCCCGTTCGGTTTCGGAGGCAAAAGCCTAAAGTTAGTCAGCCTAAAGCCTAAAGTTAGTTAGCCAGCACCTGCTCGCTTTAAACTGGCTCAGTGTTAGCCCTTTTTCTAAAGCTAACTGCATAGCCTACACTTGGAGCAGTTCTGTCCTCACAGGCCTCTGTGCCGCTCGCTGCTCAAGCACATACTCGGCGAGCAGCCCTTCAATTTGTGGAAACCAACCCTGCTGTGGTCCACTGAAGCCTTTGCGTGAGTCTTTGCTGTCGACAATCTTCTGCTTTTATTTCCGCCAGTCCCGCATGCACGTTTCGGACACTCCGAACGACCGCGATGGGGTCCGATTTACGACTGTTTTGGCACACGCGAAGACTTTTCTTTTAAAAGCGGCATCGTGGTGCACTCGTCGAGTTTTTCGAGTCGGCCCTTCCATGCCGTCGATGCTGATGAACTACGAGATTACAAACTCCTCAGCACACGTACGAAGTGCCACACATGGGAAACACATAGGCAGAAATAGACGACGCGCCATGCCGACGCACGTAGGGGGTGGCCATTTTGTAAATGCCAATGGCAATAGAATGACCGTATTCATTTTTTTTTTCGAACTTGATTCTAACGCGCATGCGATTTATGAACTCGCTTAACCGAAATGTTTGAGTAATTACGGTATGCCCCATACCCGAAATGCTTGGAAAAAGAAGCGATTAATGTCATCAATGTGGCACAATTTATAGAAGTGGATCCTCTGCTGCAGTAAATTAAATTCTGGATTAAGAAAGGCTGGCCAAAATTATTGTCTGAAGAGCAGAGCTGTTTCCGGCTATACTTCAGCAAGAAGGCTGAGGTCACTCACTACCAAAACTTGATCTACTGGGGACACCACATCGTGCTGATTTGATGATTGATTTGTGGGGTTTAACGTCCCAAAACCACTATATGATTATGAGAGACGCCGTAGTAGAGGGCTCCGGAAATTTCGACCCCATCGTACTTCCCACGGCTCTAAATCGACGCATTTTGGACTTGCTTCATGAAACACACCCAGGCATGGCAACCATGAAGAACTTTGCAAGATCCCTGTTTTGGTTTCTGGGTGTAGACAGTGAGATCGAGTTATTGGGGCGTAGATGTCCTGCTTGTACACAGACTGCGGCGATGCCTCAAGCGCCAGCACCTGTACCATGGCCCACGATGGGAGAGAAATGGAGCCGCTTGCACGCCGACTATGCAGGTCCCATTGAAGGACACATGGTATTGATAGTTGTAGATGCCGAAACGAAGTGGATGAAGGCAGCTCTAACGAAATCTGCAACAGCAGAAGTGACATTGGAGGCCCTGAGGGCAGTGTTTGTGAGGGTCAGTCTAAAACACACTCCTGCGACGGACAGTGGACCTTAGTTCACGGGTTTCCAATTCATCAGTTTCCTAGCGAAGAACCAAATAAAACACTTGACGACAGCGCCCTATCGTCCTCAATCAAATGGTTTAGCAAAGCGAGCCGTAAGAACGTTGAAGGAAGGCTTGAAGAAAAACAAAAAATTTCCGCTACAAATTCGACTTTCAAGATTTCTGTTCTGTTACCACTGCCCTCCAGTGAAGGAGGGCAAGTCTCCAGCGGTGCTTTTGCTGGGGTATCAAATATGAACGAAACTCGACTGCATTATGCCGACCACAGGTGCTGTTAGAGCAAAGCCGTGCAACGAACGAGAACAGCTATGGCCGGTAGGACAGCGTGTTTGGACACAAACGTTCCGGCCACGGAAAAGGGGGATACCAAGTACGGTGCGGGACGATCAGGGCAAGGGCATGGTCAGTGTGCACACGACTGAGGGAACGGAATGGCAGCATTTTGACGAAGTGCGACTGCCGGAAGTTTCAGTTGAGGAATCGTGCGACACCGACACGCTATCGGCCCGTCAAGAACTTTCGGGTGAAAGCACAACAGATTCGCTGATTCCAGCAACTCGACCTTTGCAGCGCTCAACGTGTAAGCGCCGCGCTCCTGATCGTTTGAACTTTTAAGAAGAGGAGAAGCTGTGGCATTGGAGACTAACATCCTCATCACCAGAAAGAAGCGCGGCTCGCCGGCCTCGGAACGCTCGCATTGCGCGGGAGCTCGAATTCGCGGAAGCTCTGGCTGACTTAAAACAAACCTCGTGCCACCTATCTTCTGCTGAGTGAGTGTCGTGCATTGTAACACGTTGGCTAGGTGTCTTTTTATGATCAAGATAGTAACTGATAACAGTTCTGCTCATAAACTGCTCTCGACGCAGAAGCGTGTAGATGCAGATGCCAAAATGAACTTTGCAGTAAAAAGTGTACGATGAAAATTGTTTGTGCGCAATCAGAAAAGAAACGGGCCATTTATAAAGGGAGGGATGCTTTTCGGGCGCTGCAGCACTGTCGACTGCCGCTGATGTAGCGGAACTGTCGCGAAGACGCTTTTGCGCACGCGTTGAATGAAGACTGGTGCTCCGTTACTGAGCTTCCATCGAATTTCTGTCCTCCCGTAGTTTAGCTGCAGCAAATTATCGAAATTCTTTTCCCATTCCCATATCTGCTTCTGGTTGAACTTGAAATTCCGAAACGTCTACAGCACATTCTTTCTGTTTTTCTTGATGCCATCGAATAACCTCAATTTTTCTTGCCACTGCGTATAACTGCTTAGGTATAGCTGACCATTCACTGCAAACACAAAGCAACGAATGGCACAGAGCTTGTGTGGAGCAATCGGGCTGCAGTGCAAAGCAGAATCAGAGTGGATTGCATTTATGGCAGCCAGCAACACCAAAAAGGAAAAAATAAGAAAGAAACTCAGGGGACCCTACAGCGTCGCCTTTAGGAGTCGTGAGAGTGATATCCCGTCTTTAGTGTGTACTTCAACCATCAAGTGCGTGAAACACTTTCAAACTTGCCATATATATGCACCCACTACGCGGCCTTAAGAGAATAGGCCCTGTAGCTTGTGCGCCTTTTGTACTTGCTAATCGGCTTTAAACCAGGAAGCCATTATGAATAAAGCACGTTCTGACGCCCGCTGGCAATGGGCGCTTGTACAACACATAATAGTTCATGTCGCATTGTGAAGCATGAATAAAGGACACATGTGTTTGTGAAGCATGAAAGCTACTTTCACTGCATTTTTAAGCAGGGGAAGTTCTTTTCACTGTTCTCACAAGCAGAGACATGGCAGTGTGGTAGAACATTTACTTGCCATGCAAACGACCCTGATTCGATCCCCACTGACACGCAAACGACCCTGGTTCGTTCCCCACTCTGAACAAAGATATTTCCATGTTTTATTTTATCTGAACCGTTCTCTATTTTTCGGTCAGGCATAAGATGATGATTTTTTGCTCACAACTAATAACACCGACGCCGACATTACTGCAAAACGAGCCTTCCAAAGCTGTCGGGTTAAAACGCAATATCTGCAGAAAAATCCCCGGAAACCTTTTTTGTCAACAGGATGTAGCAGGCCACTATTGCCTGTATGCATTGTTGCGAAGCAGTGGAAAGGGGGGAGGGGGCTTGCATTCGAAGGGGCACATGCTCAGAATTTTACGATAGTTAACAATCTAGCATACAGCAACTTAGCGAAGCCATCTAGCAGCAGTAACTCACCAGCAGAGATCATATTTAAGTGCACTCTATGGGCCATCAGACATTTGAAAACAAAAGGCACCATGCGTTACAAGCCTAATTCATGAACTCTTGGGTGAAGGAAACCCGACTGTTTTCTGCTTCAGCTGTGCTTGAAGACAGAGGCATCTTTGACAACAAAGGTTGTGTTGAACAAGAAGTGAAAGCCATTTTGTTTTTTATGGTGCTGGCCATTTCGTCAGGAAGGCACTTCACCTCTTTAACAGAAACAAATGAGAACGCCCAAATGATGAGTAAATTTGACCTTCAGGGGGCTTACTGTAGCACTCTAAACACTTGATTGCAATGTTGAAGAATGTGTTTATTTACTGTGTTCTTCAGCAGAAGTTAACTGCTTGTTGAATGAATACAATCATTTTTAGAGTTTTTGCAAGGGCTTGACTTCCAAAGAATTGACTGTGGCAAACATGGTCAGGATTCCCAAGAGTTTAACCAGGCTTCACTTATTCACCAAAGCCATCAACAAAGAGAAGTCTACTCAATGCGAGAAGCAAAATCTTCTCAAAATGAGACGCTGGCACTCACCTCCAAACTGCAGTGGCCAACTACTTAATTCAATAAGGATGTCACATTTAGGCCCCTTTCCATTCATGATGCTGTTTTGTCATTGTGCCTTTGGATTTGAACAGTCACGCGTTCGTTTCTAACCTCAGGGCCAAATTTCAATTGTTCGTATTCAGCGATACTGTTTCCCGCTTACATTTTTTTTCTTGGAAGCTTGAAATCGCTTATATTCAAGGAGAGCCGTGAGAATGTTAGAAATAGGAGTCAATAATACGCATTCTCATACAGAAAATGCACTGTTGGCTGCCACTTGTAAGTGGGCGAAAAAACACACTCTCGGCAACAGGGCCAGAGCCCCACCTGGGCGCCACGATAGCATAAGATTTCATCAGCGCCGACTCGTTCCCAAAACTAGTCAAACACTTCTAACTTCTCCAGCAGGACTACGATCACGCAAGCATGTAGCTTTGCGTGTATTCACATAGGTTCCCAACAACACTGGGCCGGTGGTGTTTGATTTGATGCCTTGCTATGGTGATGAGACTGGCAAAGGCAAGTAAAGAGCACAAACAAATGTTTGCAAAGTAAAATGTTTGTGTAACATAGCCCTCCCCCCCCTTAATGGAAGAAAACCCTTAGTAAACTCGAGAATCACCTTGCATGTGCTGTGGTAGAATGCCCAAGTGTTGTGCCTGCAAGACGTTCAGTTGAGGTGGTATGGCCTCCAGCAAGCGATGGTCGTGCGGGGAGCCCTGCTTGTCAGGATGGAGTTGCTGAGCCGGCTGTTGCTGCAGCTGCAATCGTTGCTGTGCTTGCAACTGCTGCCGCTGCTGCTGCTCCTGCAGCATTGGTGGACTTCCCAGTACTCCCATAAAAGCCTGTAAAAGTGTTTCTAGTATGACCATGTGCTGAAGAGTTGACAATACATTGTTTGATTGTTATCACTGTTGGAGCAACTACTGCATACAGTAGCGGATGGGTTCCACCTTCTTGCCACAATTTTGCTTGGGTGCAGCCTTTCCATGAAAGTGCGCAATATTTGCTCAATTTTCTATTCACGCATATAAAACCTTTTTTAGTCATACTATAAAGAGCTCACAGATAGTGCCGTGTGACGAAGCCACAGAACACCTATCACTATCTGCTGGCTCCCACAAAAAGCGCCATATGCAAGACGTGACAATTATGGCATTTTCTGACATGAATCAATTTATTATTTTCATTTTTTGCAAAGCCTAGTCTGCCAAGTTGTTTGGAGTGGTCTTCCGACATGTCCTTAGTCAAGTATATACTGTATACTGTAGGATGAAAGCCTCCCTTAGTAGCCTCTGTTTTGCTTTGACGTTGACATCAGCAAACGACTCATTTCTTGTGTCCATGATTCACTGTGAAAGACAAGTTGCATTCAGCACCGTAGAGGCATTGGACCAACTTCCACAGCTCAATTATCATCACAAATATCAGCAGATCACCACTAGGTAAGAATGTAGGAGAGTTCATTTAAGAGGGCAAACTGTAGGAGCTTTTATTTTAATAGTGCAGTCGCGTGATACCTTGATAAGCATCAGTCCACCTTCAATGCGAAGAGACTGTGTGAAAAAAGCACTTCTCCCTGAAACAACCGTATTCGCTTACCCCAATATCTGGTATGGGTTTTGTGGTATCGGATCTAAAAGAGTTGGCTGCCACCCTTACTTTGTACATTACAATTTGTTGCCATTGCACTAATTGAATTGTACTTAACACGACGTCTTGTTGTTGCCAGAGCTAATCAGCTAATTGCTAAGGCTTTGGTCTAACGGACTCCCAGTGCAGCGCAAGACAAACGCATGACGTGTGGACCTACGAAGTTCCGACGTATTCATCACGATGTCGGAGAGTTTCAAGCCGCACCTAATCTGACATCCCCTAAGTAGTGAATACATGACTGTCCGCACAAAAAAAGTAAAGATGAACATCATTGGGGGCCACACCATGCACATGTCGTGGAAGCATGTACGCGCATACGGTGTTGAAAATGAAGAGCGAACGACATGATACCGCAGAACTATTCGGTAAAGCGTCCTTCATACGCAGTGGAGCACTGGTAATGCAAAAGTAATTTTCGTTTTTTGTTGTTTTTCGTTCGGAGGGAGAAAGAGAACAGGTGGGCGCACGGGCTCACGATGAAAAGAATGGCAGCAACGCTGGCTCGTGGGGCGCAGATCCACCTGCCTGACTCACGCACACCCGCGTGCAATATTGAGCGCTCACTCTCGCCTGAGAGTCCACGGAAGCACGAGTGCGCCTTATGGGTCGCCTCCGCTTCGTCGTCGGCAGGGCAACCGCGGGAAGATGCATGCTCGTGCCAGAATGACAAAATCTGAGGCGAAATTCCTATGTTGTTCGTGGCTAAAATTTGTTATATCAAAGTTGTCTCTCGCCGTTACTGTGCAACATAGAGGTCGCAAATACATGTGCTTCTATGGAGTAACGACGGTGAATTAAAGAAATTTGTTATATCGAGGAATTCGTTATTTTGAGGTTGTTTATAAGCAGGTTTAACTGTATCGCTAATGTGAGAGTGCACTGAAAGTCATTTGTCTCAGAACAGAATACCACCCTCACTACACAACCATCAGAACGTTAAGCACGACCGCTCCTCAAGATGGCCTGGAATTAAATACAATGGTCACATTGAGAACGGAGTGGCAGGATGACCAAAGCTGCGGCTTTCATATTCATCAAGCAAATGCAGCTGTTTTGATGCAGGAATCATTTACTTAGTTTTTTTGTTGTGCTTTTAATATTTCAGCATTCAGCTTACTAGAACATTTTTTTCCCTGTCCAATAAAATCCCAATTAACTAGCTTTTAGTGTACAACGCTACAATGCAGGCGACACATCTGTTAATCTATTGTGAAAAAAAAGTTACGCGAATTCCGTAGCCAAACCTTACTAATCAATAAAGCACAATTGATACTAGTGGGTTCAACACAAGTGCCAGGTTATTACTTAGTCACGTTTCAGCTCTGTCTTGGGTAATTATTATTATCAATAATAATTCAACGAGTCATGCATTCATTTCCTCTGTGGTTCCATAATGAACATAACAGTGTTCTAATGTGCAACACGATATGCTAAGTCTGGAGGAAATTTTACCATATCAGCACATCATAAGAGGCTTTCGTTTTATTAAGCTCTCTTTTTTTGTTATGTGGCATAGTGTCCAGGTAACGAATGTTTGGCCTTGCACGTCTGCAAGGAGAACAAAGCAAACACAATGTCACCTATCCTGCTAGTACACCCATCTCTCGCACATTCCGAAAAAGGCTTTCATTACTTGCCTACTTCATCAGAGCGACAAAAAAGAGACAGAAAATAAACAAGAGGTTGCAAAGAAGAAGACGCTACATGCCTTTGACATCCGACTGCGATTGGCCGCCCGGTTTTCAATTGGCCTTTCCTGCAAAGAGGTACACACAAAACGAAGACAGTCACGAATGCACTCCTACCCTTTTATTCCAGTGGCAGTCTCTTTCTCTCTCTCTCTCTCACACACACACACACATACAAACAAGCAGACACACGCACACACACACAAATGGTGTGATCTTTACACTTAAGAACATGGGGATCAATGAAACCTTTCCGTCCTCATTTTCTACCGAGTGAACGGAGGTCTTCTTATTGAACTACTTGTCCTGTGCACGGCACTTCATATCTGTTCTGCAATAATATAGCTATTAAACAGTTCTTTATGACATTGCTATAAGTTTGCATGATTTCCTTCCATAGAATTTTACAGAGTATATTCAGATTCCACATAAATTCTATTAAATTTTCAACACATAAAGACACCATACTAAACTACTGGAATGCGTAAAAAGGATTTAAATAGAGGTGGGTCATGGTCTACCCAATGCGAGACTGCTCCGCAATACTACAAGGTCCTAATCCCAAACGAGGAACTGGAATTTTGGGTAGATTGAAGGCCCCCCCCCCCCCCGCCAATACGGCAGTCGAGTGTATATTCGGAGCTGACTGGTTTGCAAGAGAATGGTGGCACAGATCAAATGTTGACACTAATTTCAACTGTTGGTATGGATGGAGAGGCTTTAGGCATATAGTGAAGAAACAAAACTGAAGCAGCAATGAAAGCAGCAGAAAATGTGCTGACAGAAAAGTGAAAAGAAAAAAAAGCATAACTGCTGTCGAAGAACAGAGAACAAAGAACAGAAGCAAAGGAATTTCCGGTCATACAGTGCAGCCATGAAGTGCCATTCAAAGACACTGGTGGGACAGTCAACTGTGCTTGCATTTGCAACAAGAGTACACGACCCATCACAAGGTGAACCTTTTGAATGTTGAAAAAGCTGAACCTTTTGAATGTGTGATGGTTCCTGTTTCAACGGCTTTATTTTCATAGGCGTATTAGGCAAAATGTAAGTGTACTTACTTGGGAACTCCGAACGCAGGTTCTTGCATTCATTGGCATCGAGAACGGGTGCATAGGTGGCCCCAGGGACGGGGGCCTCATCGCTCTCCCACTCGTGAATGTTGTTATATCCTTCCGGGAACTGCAGTTCCGCATCGGGATCCGTCCGCGCACTCGGGGTTGGCTCAGACTGCGGGGGACTGCATGCATACCTAAACAGCAATCACAGTAACACACGAATTTCAATCAGTTCAAGCACTTACAACAGGGCGAAAAACAAAGCTCCCACACAGAAGACATACAGCCCACATAGAATGGAAAATTTATTCACCTGGTAATTCATTTTGTGTAGTGACCAATTCATCTTGGCTTTAACTCTTTCGTTACCACGCCTATCTAAATTGCTCCCCAGTAATCAGCGCTTCCAATTGTCGGTTTAAGTATGTCCACTTTGTTTCTCGCGCAAAAAGCACTTTATAACAGTTAGTTCTCCTAATCAGTTTGAATTTGCTCCTTTTCGCAAGACAAGAAATTTTTATACAGAAATTTGCGTGAAATATTGTGTGTTGTTGGAGAAATTCGCTGGGCTTAAAAAACTTGAGAGAAGTGCGCACCACTCGTGGTAATGCTACAGTAACATCTAAGCTCGTTGATCAAAAGAGCCTTTCCAAGTCAAATATTAAGTAAAAAAGTCAGCTTCACAATCTTACCGTGCTGAGTGATAATAGTTGTTTCAAATACATGTCAGCTATTCACAACAGAGCTGGTGCTTCGAGTTGGGGAAGATATACTCCACAAAAAATTATTTCCGGAGGACAACCGCATGTGTGAAGTGTGCAGGTGACCTTTTCAACCACTTTGCAGCAGCTTTAGTTTCGCTTGTATCAATTTATCAGACACAGGGGCACATACCCTGACAGTAGTCGCTCCTATGGCATCATTGTACGAGCATGAATTCTCAAAGCTATCTTGTGACCACAGTTAAATTGGCTGATGATAAATTTTGAGTTAGAGAATGACAGCAGCTCAGCTTAAAGCTCTCAGGGTGACGATACGATACGTCAGTCAGACATTCCAGGCCACTCAGGCGTTGCTCTTTTGTTTACAGCCTGAAAATGTCTCCTCTGCTGCACGTGCGTACCTGCTGACCTTTGTGCCCAATCTTAAGAGTTACTTTGGTCACGTGCGAGGTCCACACGTCGCTGAAGAGCAATGTGCTAGCGCCGGGAGAAGAGCTTCAAGACGGCTGATGGAGCACATCTCAGCCCCGCACTACGGAGTGGCGCAAGACATTTTAGGATTGAAAAGAACTTTTTTGCAACACTATCTGCAAAAATACAAATAAATGTGCTAGGACGCATACATTGAAACATCAACCTTTGTAGCTCGCAGAAACAGGTGACACTACATGAACTAGGGAAGTTCTTTGGGCATCTGATTTATTGAAGGATTGTTCACATCACGGGTATCCATTTACAATGGAACCACTGCAGGCCTCCTATTGTAACAAAAACAAAAATTTATTGATAAATGCGCACGAGTGACCTATGTCTGACGATGAACCAAGCAATGCTTTACCGCATGGCACGAACAAAGGAGCAGCACCCATGTTCACTCTTGCTTTCTCTATGTTATCATGAACAATGTGTAGACAATCTATTATTTAATACGGAATTCCTGAGTCATTTATCTTCAAAACGTATATACTGAAATATACTTGTTTCAAATCTGTTTATATATTTAGTGTTTTTTATTGCACTGTTTACCAGCCGGCAACAAAAAATTACACACCTTTTACGTTTTTTCAAATTCATTCCAAATCATTTTTGTTGCTTTAAGACCAATATCTCTTTTAAAGAGCTTTTGATCTCGCATAAATTGATATGCTGCACTGTGTGCTGGAGTGTTTTTGAAGCACGCAGTAACCTTATTGCCGAGACATGCGGAAAATAGCCATTTCATCGCGGTAACGAAAGAGTTAAAACCACTTCTCAACACGCATCGACTTCACAGAAATCCAGAGACTATTACCTAAACAAGAATTGTCTACAAGTTCTGCTTAAGGAATCTGTCAATGAAGGTTACAAGGTCCAGATCTCTTCCTGTTTTCAGGCTTAAGAACCTTTCTTGGTCGACATGCAGCTGAAGATATCTCTTTGTTCATGCCATTCCTGACGACAGGCCTCAGGCAAGCGATAACGCGATGCAGCCTTTTGGCACGCCAAATGCCTGTGGCTTAACTATTTTCAAAATGAAAGCATTGCATTCCCTGATCGCTCTTTATTACAATGAGATATGACACTTATCTACACTCATGCACAAATCAAACCTACGTGAGTTTGCAACGAAACACTCCCTATAGCTATTCTGTGATGGCAACCACATTCCGTCTGACATCTGTGGTCCGATCGTACGCTGGTCCAGCGACCCCTATGGCCCAGCGTACGATTGGGAGTTGGTCGTCCGGTCGTGCGCTGCGCAGAGCAGCCTCCCATCGCTCCTGTCGCTCAGCTCCCACAAAGGGGGGATTTGGCTTGTTTGAACAAGTTCTATATGTACCAGCCCATAAATCACTGTCCCAGACTGAGCAAATCGTTTGGCGCCGACTCCAAACTGGCACCTTGATTTCCCCCTTCATACATTCTAAAATTCACCCGCATGACACCTTACCTCACTGTCGCTTCTGATCAAAGGGAAACGCAACATGCGTCATGCCATCCCTTTGGCCAGCCGTGATTATTCGCCGGGTGAGTTGCGAACGCGAAGTTAAAACAGGGCGAAATCAGCAGGCGTCGGAGAGCCAGCAAACTATTGAGTATGGATTAGTATGGGTGAGTGCTATGAGCGACTTCGACGCTTGGGATAAGGTCGCCAACAGGGGGTGCGTTAGAAGTTGACAAAAGTTCACTACCCTTATGGAAACGCGCTGAATGGGACGATTGCATAGAAACGACGGGTTGAAAAAACTAATCGCAGAAGTTACGGTCATAATGCATTACTACATTTTAACGCTGTGAAAGCACAGCAGTAGACATGAGAGGTGTGCTTTTCAAAGCACGAAATGTATGTGGCTGTGGCGCAGTGGATAGCGTGCCCGGCATCTCTTGCCCCGCACCCAGGGGTCAAGGATTTGAATTTCACAGACAGAACTTCTCGCCTACCTCCTTCTCGGGTTCTACAACCACATCCATTTGATATGCAACAGCGAGAAAAATGAGAAGTGGGGTTAGTGTGCAGCAGTTGGCATACAACCGCTTTGCGATGGCGAACGGCACAGATTGCTGCTGAGGTTTTGAAACTGCCACAAATGCACACACAGTGAAGGCAACATAGTCATTGGCAGCCTGATTATGTACAGTTCAGCACGAAGACCTTTTGGAACGATCGCCAGTTTAAAACCGCTTTGTGTTGGCAAATGGCACAGATTGCAGCTGAGGTTTTGCAAATGCCACAAATGCACACACAGTGAAGGCAACATTGTCATTGGCAGCCTGATTATGTACAGTTCAGCACGAAGACCTCTTGGAACAATCGCCAGTTTAGCCTATCTTGTGCGAGCTAATTCCATTTTATCCCCGCAAGATTCCCAATTTTACAAGTCTATCCAACTCTCAGGCTTTCATAACTGCATTTTCAATTCCTTGGCACCTATTCTACTGCTCTTAATGAGCACCCTTTGTTTGCTTTATGCATTCTGTGGCCTGCCCAGGTCCGTTTCTTTCTGTACGACCCCTCTCTATTCCCTGATCTATTCTGCCATCCTCTGATGTTGTAATGTATTCTTTTCTTCCATTGCACATAGCGTCGTCCTCAACTTCTCACTAGTTGCTTCGTTATTTGCCATCTTTCAGCACCACATGTTAAAACTTGAACATACAGCTTGCGGCTGCTCATTCGAAAGCACACCTTGGCTGTCGTCCTTTGTAGAGAGCCCACTCTGGAATCCCAACGGGCTCATCAACAGGGAAGACTGCTGTGCAGTAGTGGAGCTGCCTTGTGGAGCTGCGAGTTGGCCCCCCGAAGGCTGGTGTGTCCATCCCACTAGCTGCCCCTGGGACTGATTGATGGTAGGAACCTCGGTCCAGCGCCAACCAGGTGCCAGGAAGAACGCCTCCTTCATGTGGAACTGGCCAGTAAACATCGTCGCCTGGCACACGGGTGGCTCTGTAATGAAAGCGCACCCGGTTGATTCCCAAACTCAAACATAATGATAAACAGGCTCTGAGCACACTTTCACAAAAAAAAAATACAGGAACTGGTGGACAAGAAAAAGGCTCATAATATACTTTTGTGACTGCCAGCGCAATACACACGCACCCACTCATCAATAAGTACCAACTCAACCAGTTGTCAGTACTGCCGACAGTACTCTTTTCCGACTGACAACAGGCTCCCTTTCAAACCGAATTTCTATGTTAAAGCTTCGCGACATCACAGAACACAACGACAAGAAAGATAAGAAGAAAGACAAAGCATCCTAGAACTGTTTTGCTTTGTTTTTCTCCTTTTTTTGCACTGTTGTATCACCAACTCGTCCATACGATTACTCCCCCGTATTTCCGTCTTTAAGCACACAAACAAGCCTTGCAGATAGTTAAAAAAAGAACAATAGTTTTGCACACCACTTGGTCTATAAACAGAAAAGAGAAAAATTAAGGTGCAGGAAGCCTTGGCACGATGTCCTCGGAGAATAAGTCAAGAGGTAAAATGTAGGAGACCGGGGCAAAACGACTGATGGGGAAAAGAAGTGAGTGATAGGATGAATCCCGAGGAAAGTGGTATAAACAGAGCAAGCAGAGCAGAATCAGGCGCTTCTGTTATCCTCCCTCACTACGAGTTCGATCATTCTGCACCAATAAAAGGTTTAATTTCTTACACAGTCCCACCTGGACCTAATGAATATAGGTATTGTAATTGTGTCACTATATATATATAAGAAAGCTATGCACCCACAATTCTTTTTGGGCGAGCGATCCACCACTGCGGACCGCTCTGACCGGCCACTAATCGGAATCATCTTTTGACCCAGGCACTGCCCGACTGATACTTCGGTGACGGATCATCTGCATATTGACCGTCGCGTGCCGTTGACCACTCTGTCACCTGTTCCGCTGATGCGTGCGCAGCTCAGCTGTTACTGGAAGCCTGTGGT
Source organism: Rhipicephalus microplus (assembly GCF_043290135.1). Classification (NCBI taxonomy): domain Eukaryota; kingdom Metazoa; phylum Arthropoda; class Arachnida; order Ixodida; family Ixodidae; genus Rhipicephalus; species Rhipicephalus microplus. Next base: position 141,361,409 of record NC_134703.1, read on the forward strand.
TCCCGCCTACAACGTGAGGTGTCTCTGCAGTCAACGCCGGATCCTTCATAAATTGCTCTTCGCGCCAACGGCCACCAGTTTTGGGCGAGCGATCCACCACTGCGGACCGCTCTGACCGGCCACTAATCGGAATCATCTTTTGACCCAGGTAATACAGTGCGAATTATTCTCTTGAACTTCTAATTGGTACCGCAGTGTGGATCGCTCGCCCCAACCATGAAACCCACTGTCGCGTCACTTTCTGAAGACTTCGAACAATATAAGGTTGCTGTTGATGCAAAATTGGAGAAATTTTCTGCATCACTGGACGCGCTGAAACTCGCATTGGTAGACAGCAAGTCTGCTGAAATTAAGGATCTACAGCGTGAACTAAACGAGATGAAACTTTCCATGGATTTCATGAATAAGACGTTTGAGGCTGTCAAGGCGGAAAATCCCACCCTTGTTGCCAGTAACAAGTCACAGGCTGAGTGCAGCCATCGCCTTTCCAAAAAAGTGGCTCAAGTCGAGCAATACTCACGTTTAAATAACATTGAAATTAGGGGAGTTCCTGTAACTCAAAACGAAAACTGCTCAGAGATCCTGCAACTAATCGGAGAGAAAGTCGGTTGCCCTGTGACTCCTGATGATTTTGATACTGTGCATCGGGTCCCCACACATGTAAAAAATCAACTAAACATCATTGGCAGGTTTTGGTCACGAGACAAACGTTCCAGTTTCCTTTCTGAAGCCCGCAAAACCCGTCTTGCGACCTCATCCCTCAATTCCAATGATCGCGAGGATTCACCCATTTTTATCAATGAACACCTTACCCCGGAAAACAAGAGATTGCTCGGAAAGGCGCGCGCGCTAAAGAAAGACAAAAACTGGATGTTCGTGTGGACCGAGAACTGTGTTATTAAGGCGCGTAAAACAATCAACAGTCGTGTATTTCGGGTACTGACTGACCACGACCTTGCAATTTTTGAAGAGTAGGCTACTTTCATTGGCTTTGTAGCTTTCTCTCTTCTTCTGTAATGAATTGTGCTTCACCAGCACAGGTGGCTAAATGTTTTGGTAATGCGAATGTTTTCAGCGCAATACATTTCAATGCTCGTAGCCTTAAAAAGAACTGTAACAAGATTTCCACACTACTTCATACTTTGAACCATCAATTCTCCATCATCTGCTTCTCCGAAACCTGGCTTACTTGTGAAGATCGCGATATGTATGGCTTTGCCGACTATGGTTGCGAATACGATCATCGTAGTGGTAGCCCTTACGGGGGCTCTGCCATTTTTGTTTAAAACCAGCTCTCGCATTGTCGACGCAAAGATCTAAGCATAAATGTTCCCAATTGCGAATCTGTCTGGGTTGAACTCGATCCAATTGATTCTTCAAATGTTAATAGGACAGTCTTTGGCTCCGTTTACCGCTCTCCTTCATCTAATGCAGCTGATTTCTGCGATGCACTTTTTCTTGTGCTTGATAAGTTGTCTTTCGAAAACAAAAAAGTGTTCATCATGGGTGACTTTAACATCAGTCTTCTTGATTCTGCGAATCCTATCACTTCGATCTACACTAGTGCTTTTTGTAGCTACGGTTATGAGTCACTGATAAATATGCCTACACGTGTTGTAGATCATTCTTCCCATTCCCTCCTTGACCATATTTTTTCTAATCATGATTCCCCAATAGAAGCTGGCACTATCGACTGCGATATTACCGATCACTTCCCCGTGTTTTCATACTTGCACAAGCAGGAAAAAAACAAAACTGAAACCTTCAAGCATTCCATATTTGATCGTGAAAAATTTTTAAACCTTGTATCAAAAATAGACTGGTCCAGCATATTCAATGTCTCGAATCCTGATATCGCTATACAGCAATTTTCTGATGCGATGATCAATGCTGTCGGTGACTGTACAACAATAATAACTTCCAATAGGCGTTACACTGCCCCTCGGTGCCCTTGGCTTTCAAATTCCCTTCTTCTTGCCTTGCGTAAAAAAGATAATCTATACAAAAAGATGAAGCGCAAACCTTTAAATTCTAATCTCCGAGCACGTTATAAACGCTACTCTCAAGTTCTGTGCTCGCTCCTTAAAGCCGCCAAGCGCCACTACTACGACAATGAATTCAATAGGTGCGGTAACAACATAAAGAAAAAATGGAAGTTAGTTAAGGAATTCCTGAATAACGCTACTCAGCACAAGGCCATCAAATCTATTGTTCAGGGCGACTCATCATTTACTGAACCTGCAGATATTGCTAATGCATTTAGCAATCATTTTTCGTGTGTATGCTCACAACTTCCCTCGTGCCCTTATTCTTCTGACCTTTTGCGTTGCCCCCAATCGTTTTTTCTATTTCCTACTTGTTCCGACGAAATCGAAGCTACCATTGCAGGATTAAAGACTACCGGGCCTGGCTTAGATGGTATCCATGGGTTCCATTTGAAACTTGTACGTCGACTTGTTGCGCCACTACTTTACTATATATTCAACTTAATTTTTAAAACCGGATTATTTACACATTCCTTGAAAACAGCAAAAATTGTTCCTGTACTCAAAAAAGGTGACGCACGCTTTATGGATAATTATCGACCCATTTCTATTCTTTCCTTCTTAGATAAGGTCCTAGAAAAACTTATTGAGACCCGTCTTTCCCGCTACCTTAAAAAATTCAACTTACTCACCCCCTCTCAGTTTGGTTTTCGTGCTGCCCTATCAACTAATAATGCGACTGCATGTCTAACAGATAAAATTAAGTCTTACATTGATCACGGCGACGTTGCTGCTGCTGTTTTCATAGATTTTTCAAAAGCATTTGCCACCATTGACCATGACATTCTTTTCACTAAACTGGAGCGTTATGGCATTACGGGTCCTGCTCTAACTTTGTTACGCAGCTTTCTTTTAAACAGGCAACAAATAGTTTCTGTTTCCACAGCAACATCACCCCCGGTCACAGTTAACAGAGGCGTTCCACAAGGCTCAATCTTGGGCCCACTTCTTTTTTTAAGTTACATCAATGACCTTCCTCGCTGTTTATATGCAGGCTGCTTGAAAGAAAGCGTGCCTGTGCTGGTCACTGCTGGATGTGTACCCCGTCTCCTCGCCCACGCACGCTTCTTCAAAGAGTTTTCTATACAGACGCACTTCAGCGCCGCGTGCTTCCGCGAGCCTGGGCAGGCCGAATCACCCACAACACCCTTCTCGCTCCTCGGGTTCTACAACCAGGACCTCTCATGGCCGATCCAGTGGGGGCCTCTGCCCGTCACCCATATTACGGATATCACTGATCTTAACCACCCTGGTTCTTGGACCCCTTTTGTTTTTAATTTTTATCAATGATTTTGTGAATGAAGTTCCTGTAAAAATCAAGTTGTATGCAGATGACTGTGTCATATATTCTGAAATATCCAATGTAACCGATCAAATCATTCTGAATAGTGCCTTTTATAACATTGTGAAGTGGTGTGATTTATGGCAGATGTCAATTAACTTCGATAAAACCGTATTTATGCGAATAACTCACAAGAAAAAACCCTTACTATTTAATTATTCCACCGCAAGTTTCACCCTTTCTGAGGTAACTAACATTAAGTATCTTGGAATTTGAATTACCAATGACCTTAGCTGGACTAAACATATTGACTCCGTAATTACAAACGCTAACCGAAAACTATTCTTCCTTCGAAGAGCTCTAAAACATTCTAATTCCACGGTGCCTACTCTAGCGTACAGGACTATCATTCGCCCAGTGTTAGAATATGGAGTGATTGTTTGGGACCCCTTCACTAAAGCTAACATAACTAAATTGAAAAACGTGCAGAAGAAGGCAGTCCGCTTTATCTTTAATAGCTTTGGACGCACCTCTATAACTGAACTCCTACATCGTGCCAATGAGCCTTCAGTTACCGAAAGAAATCGTTTAATACGACTACAATTTCTTTACCAAATAATTAAAGGGCATCATAAGCTTGATGTTTCCAATATCATTTCCTTTTTTTCTGGGTACGCCACCCGCCAAAGGCATCAACTTACAATAACCCCTTTCCGGTCCCGAAATAACTGCTTCAAATATTCCTTTTTTCCTCGTACAGTAACTCAGTGGAATGGATTAACTAATAACCAAGTGATGGAGCCGTCCTTAAAGTTGTTTGCAGCAAATTTGACCTGATTGTTCACATCATGCTGTTCTATTTTTTTTTTGTTTGTTTGGTTTATGCAATCTTGAGTGCCAACATTGTGAAAATTATATCTGTAACCACCCTGCTAAAATCTCTGTAATAGGGATTGCAGTATGAATAAATAAATAAATAAATAAAATAAATAAATGCTAATAAAAGCCTCCTGTCCACACGCCAGGTGTGGGGGGGGGGATGCACCAGCCACGTGAAAGCATGGCATCTCAAACAACCCTCTGTGGAAGAGGGGGAGAACGCGGTCTTGCACCTGTCCCGCTCCTCCATCCGGACCTGTATACAAGTAACATGTGGAGGCATGTACAGTGAAGAGCTGCGCAGTGCTTATGGTTCCTACGATGGAGCTATAGGGGTAGTGGGTAGGCATTTTTACGAGTCACTCCATTCAAACGGCAGTAGTCCACGTAAAGGCAATGACTAGCATCTTTCTTAGGAACTATTGGAGTCGCCCAGACACTTTAGACGAACGGCGAAAAATGCCAGCTGAATGCAGCTCGTCCAGTAAGCCGTCAACAACCTGCCTTTTGGCTAGGCTGACGGACCTGGGGTTACACTTCAAAGGAAGCGCGTCGCCAGTTTCGATCGGATGGCTAACCAAATCGGTACAGCCCATTTGATCGGTGAATAGCTAATCGTATTGGCGTAATAGTGCCGATAGACGAGTCTTCCTGTGTATCATCCAATTGAGCCGCACAGTCTATCCGAGGATGCGGAGCGTCAACACGTCGTTACACTCGATCACGATGGGGATATTGAAGTGTGGCAGCTTGGGCTAGTTGGTTAGGTTAGGTTAGATTAGGTTAGGTTAGCTGACGAGCGTACAGCGCAGGGGCATGCTCCCGAAATTTGCACGCGACACGGTTTACGACGCCTCTACTGCACAGACAACAGAATACCCCGGTGGGTTGATGAACGGCTTTAGCAGGAAAAAAAGGTCCATCGCGGTAGCCTCTATTCGCAATGTCCACTACGATAGCGGTTTTTAGGAGAAAGTCCCGACAGAGGTTCACAGGAACACTGCGCCCATCATCATCTGACACACAACCTCGCGGCGCCAGCCGACTGGGCAACGCAGTTCCCAAAAGCGAATGTCGTCCGGCTGTCCCGCAAGTGATTCTGCAAGTTGGACAACACCTGTTTGCCAAACAACGAAGTGCTTGCTCCCGTGCCCAGCAACGCCGAGAATTCGCGGCCGGCAATGGTGAGCGAAACAAACGGCGCGGGCGCACCAGCAAGGCTGACTGTTCGCTGGTTTCCGTGCCGACCGGTTGTGCCCCCGCGATCACCGACGGCAGCGCAGCTCTGGCAACATCTGGTCGACCGGCTCACCCTCCGCCATCTCCTGACGCCGTGATTTCTCCTTACTTCTGTATGTGGGTCTCTCTGTCCCTGCCCCTATCTCCATCCATTTGAATCCCTCCTTACCCCCATCCCTCGTGAGCCACTATTGAGGTGTCGCACAATGGTGCAGACAGTTACAGGGTTCTTATCTTCTTTTCTCTCTTTTTAAGATTCACTTATGTATGTCCGGTACGCAGAGGGAAGAGGCAAGGTTTCGGCTACTCGTGCCTTCACGAACGACCTACGCTCCCGTTACCCTGCCTCAAAGGAGGCCTAAACGCTGCGCACTCCCTCTCTATGTGCCTTCATTCACGGCAGCGGAAGCAGCGCACTTCATCGCGGTCCCTTTCCCGAGAAAGAGCAGCCCCGAGCTGTACGTGTCGGTTCACCGCGTTACCAGAGGACCGCTCTGACGAACATCACCATCAGTGTTGAGTGCATCAGTGCATGGATCGGCGGATTTCCTTCCTGCCCGCGCGTTTCGAGTTACGATGCAGCCGCAAAGGGAACTACGGCGGCTTGTTGCAGTTGGGGATGGGTCATGGCTCCGCCCAACGAGCAGTGCGCTTGAAGGGCCTGGTTGGCAGGCGATAGGCGTGCGCGAAGAGATTGCCGCCTTTAATGCGCTTTGCCTCGGCGATCAACTACTTCAGATCAGGCAAGCGACCGCCACGCAGATGCGCCGAAAACGTCGGATGTGCCTGACCTGACCACCCATTCGACGCGCTCCTCGTTCGAGGCTCTGCGCACAGCGATAGAGAAAAAGTCTTCCATGGCGTGTACGTACTCCTGAAGCAAGTCGTCAGGAGCTTGTGTGCGGAGCTCGAGCCGCATCCTGCTCTCGTAGTCAGCGGGTAAGACAAGAAGGCCGCGAGGAACTCGTCGAAAGTCGCTGCTCGGTGGCCTGAAAGACAATACCATCTATAGCCACAGTCTCAGCCGGGAAGACGCGTTCGAGCACTTCCTGATCGCCGAGAACCATGGCTCTCTGGTAACGTGCGAGGGCGTCCAGGCAATTTTTTGCTCTGTGCAGATCATCATACCCGCTGTAGATCGGAACGGCCAACATGACAGCGGGACGAGCGCATTACGGAACGGCCGAAAGCATTTCGACTGTTCTCGTCAGTGCCTAAAATAATTTGGGCGGCATTTTGCAGCAGCGTCTGTGCGCCCGTCTCAAGGGAAGCTGTCGGCGCATTAGCGGCACGGGCGAGCGATGGGGAACGGTATCGGAGCTCGATAAGCGGCGCGGTGTCAAAAAGGATACCGAAGGTCGCACTCGGGAAGCACCTGTTGCTCACAGCTGGCGATTGGGCAGCTTCACTTGAATTTGCTTGGAGCCCCCCTCCCCCCCCCCCCCCAAAAAAAAACAAGTAGCTCCAACCGGGCCCTTTCATCTAATAAGTTGATCCAACCTCTAGTGGAAGCAGCCAGGAAAAGTTCCATATGTATCCACCAACGAGACTAAAAATGCCATACGAGATATGGCACGTGGAAAAGCAGCCGGCGATGACGTAACAAGAGTCGATCTATTTAAGGACGGAGTAGAACTTTCTTGGAAGAAAACAGCTACCCTTTATATTAAGTGCCTCAAGCAAGCAACAGTTCCAGCGAGCTGGACAAATACCATCGTTAAACTGTTAGTATATAAGAAATGAAACATCAAAGATTTAAACAACAATAAGCTTATCAGCTTACTTTCGGTTAAATACAAATTATTTACGGAAGTAATCACAAACAGGATAAGTGAAACACTCGATTTCAATCTCCCCAAAAAACAAGCTAGGTTCGTGAAAGGCTCTACGATGATTCCATTCGTGAGATAAATCAGGTTATTGAAAAAGCTACTGAATACAACTAGCCCGTTACCTAGCTTTCATACAAACTACGAAAATACATTCGACTCAGTAGTTATATTTGCAGTTTTAGACGCTTAGACGCATAAAATCATCATCACCCTGACTACGCCCACTGCAGGGCAAGGGCCTCTTCCATGCTCCGCCAACTTACCCGATCCTCTCACATGGAATTGACAAGGAGTATACTAAATCCTACGTCAGTACATTAGCCGATGAAGTATTAAAATAAATATGAAGAAAACAAAAATGGTGCGGAAGGGCTTGGAGAAACAAAGAACTTGAGATATAAAACCATAACTTGGAGTGTATATGTCACGGACGGCTATTTTCGGCGACACCGCGTCACGGCAATTAACGGGCGCCGTACTCCCCGACTGACCGTGAGAAACGGCGGCACATGAAAGGGAACCGATAAGTGCAAAATGGTGTGCTCTCCTTAGAACGTCGCCGCCGACAGTTAATCCTTTTGTAACTGCGGCGACGTCTGCAAGGTCGTAGAAGGCCGCGGTAGACCCCGAACAAGGATTAGACTACAAGACGCCCGGCTGAGAGCTAAGTGGTTGACTGTTCCCACGGGAAAAAGCGTGGGAAACGCTCTGGTGGCCAAGCCGTACGACAACAACCCGACAGGTTATCACTCTCGCTAGTTGCGGGCCCTCTCCCAATTAAAAAGGGGTGGGGTCAAAATATTTTTTGGGGCGGAGTTTCCATCAATTAAACGCGCATGATTGGACCCATGTAGAGGTCTCTTGTCCCCAAGAAAGAGAGCGAGGAGACGCGAGGGGGATTTAAGCGCAGGTATTTGCCCTGCTAGGCAGACTAGTCGCTGACCAAGATGGTGTAGAAACAGATCAACAAGCATCTCTTCTAGAAGTTTTTAGTGTGGCTCTGTATCGGCTGGCCACCTAAACTTAGCCGTTCGTCTAGCTGTGACGCGATATTAACGTCTGCAACGTAGACATCGGGACTTCGCTTCGAGTTTGCTCAACCTGCTCGAAGTCACCTGCAAGCACTAGCCTCCCGGAGCCACCAGCGTTGCAACACCGCCGACATCGCAGTCGTGCCAGAACTCTCTTCGACTTCTCGCATCCGATCGTCGGGGACACAACGCTGCCGGTCATCACACGTATGCCTTCACCTGTTTATATCTTCGAACTTTCTACTCCGTAGTTCTATTGTTGTTAGTTTGTGATAGTTCTCTCGCGTAAGCTGATTTATTGTTTCTGTTATATATTTCTTTAGTTGTATCAAGTGCCGATGTATTTTGTTAGTTGTATTGAAGTGTTGTATTAGATCTCGTGTGCTGCAATATCACTAGATTAAAGTTGTTTTGTTTTCTCACGTCTCTGATCTCTTCACTGTCTCTGCTTGCGTACGGAACGAACCAACCTGCTGTCATTCCCGTCGCCGACTTCGCGCTGGCGACGCTAGAGTGGCAGCTTGTAACAGTATACAATTATATGTATACTTAGGATAAATACTCTTGAGAGCACGTAATTATAAAGAAAAGAAATTCACGAAAGAATACCAACGAGCTGGAGCGCACTCGGCAAGCGCTTCCAAATACTGTGAAGAAATCTACCACTGTCATTAAAACGAAAAGTATACAGTTGAACTCTTCTATAAGAAGAATGCCGGGGCAACAATTCTTGTCTTTTATATGAGACGTCTCTTATAAACGTAGTACCATGTATGTATTTTCCTATCGAGCCGTATTCTACTTTAGGCACACTGGAGTCTCTTATACCCATTTGCCTCGTATATCAGTGTCCCTTATGAAAGGGTTCAACTGTGCAACCATTTCATACCACCAGTACTGATGTATGGGGGCTGAAACATGGAGTATAATAAAACCAGAGCAAAAGCTGAGGACCCTGCAGCGTGCAATGGAACGCAAAATGATAAAAATAACACTAAGGTATTGGAGGACGGCAGCACGGGTAACAGATCGGACAGAGAGCACTTTTTTTTTCTGGGCTAGGTGGAGCATCATAATGAGGGGAAAATTCTAGACGCCTTTAAACACCACAGGAACAGCAAAGAAGCCCGGAGAAAAAGCGTCATTGACGCTCTTTCAATCTGCTTCTTCGTTTTTGCTGTGGTTTTATAGGCGTCTAGAATTTTTCGGTTATTAGAACAGAGAGCATGCGTAGACGTTCTAGCTGACATCAAGCGGGAAAGAAAAATGGGCCTGGGCTGGTCCCGAAAAGCGTGGAACAATCAAGCGGACAACGCTAAGAGCGACAGAACAGAGAGGAGGTGTAGACATGCTATCTGACAGCATGGGTAGCTGCACTAGTTATTGCTAGTGCAGCTGCCACTCTTCTCTTACGTTAAAGGACGGTGGCGAACCATTCAACAGTCCCCGAAGTGCCGTATCATCGGTCTGGCCGCGCGGTGCTTAAGATAGCCCGAAGACGCAGTTAGGCCTAAGCAGCCAAGACCCACGACGACCGCGTTACAAGCAATGGAGGCAAGCGAAACATCAGAACGATGCTGACAGACAGCGACCTTATGACCGCTTTCAAAACGTCAGCGACGAAAACGGCGGGAAGGCGAGGCTACATCCCTACAAAACCAACGCCACGACCAGCAAGATGCTCGACTAGGGCGTGACCGCAAGAGAATATACACAGATGGAACATCTTCACTAGAGTATGATGTACTGGAATGGGGCAGTGTGCCGTCATCACGGCAAACCAATGTGAGAGCGGTGGTCGCTTTTGCGAAGACGCCACGAGTAGGGCGCCACAGTCGAATGGCGTGCCCGGAGCACGTAATTTAAATTTGCGTTGCGAACATTTCTGCAATGTTCGAGTAAAACAGTCACATCACACGATTGAAATTAAAAGTGTCTGCGAGATTGAAACACATCCAACGCATATGGATGCATTGACGATATAAGTAATGCTGCTTCTGCGTAGTCTGAGCTCGCACCATTCCAATCGCAGAACAGAGACCCAAATCGTATGCTTCCTTACTCCGTTGATTTCAAAACGCATAAAAAAACGCATAGCTATTCACTTTAACCATATGTACCCCTGCTTAGCTATCACACTAACAAACGAGGAGGTCCTATTGTAATCGTCGGGTGCGTTCCACGACCACCATTCCCCTGCGTGAGCCAGGAGAGTAACAAGTAGCAATGGTAAAAAAAAATCACTATATGACAAATACGCACGCTACTTTGTACATTTTAACTATCAAAGGCACACCAAAGTCTAGGAACGTAACTATGAATTCTCCGCAATGTACTCAGGGTGATGAATATAGTTTATAAACACTGAATAAACCGCTGTATTTATGTTAGACTGCAGAAACACCTATCCATAAGGTTTTCGCAAATACCGAGTCTTCCAAGCACACTATACATTTTACTGATGCGTTACGAGAAACGGACGACAGCAATCGATGAGTTTGCTCCGCACTTTCACAAGGTTCCACAGAAACGTTAATAGGGACTTTTAGCTTGTACTTGTACTTTTTTAACGTCACTGTGCTTCCGAAACACATAATTCAGAAAGTCTTTAGTTCCCCATTCGTAAACGTTTACGTACATAGGTGAACATAATATCTGGCCTTTTACGTGCCAAAAACTACGATATGAACATGAAAGGCGCCGTAGTGGAGGACTTCGCAAATTCTAACAATGTAGTGTTCTTTAACGCGCATCGGCATCGCAAATTACACGGGCGCCTACCACTTCGCCTCCACCGAAAGGCGGCCGCCACGGCCGGCATCGAACCCGCAACCTTCTTATCAGCAGCCGAGAACTGGCACTGTTTCACCGAGACCACTGGATATTTATTAAAGCTGCATTTTACGTTCCACAAAGGTCCACGCATGCCCACAATCCTTGCGGTATGACCTAACACGGCGATGTAAAAAAAAAAAAGTATACGTTGTTGAGAAACGGCGGACCGATCCCGCCGAAGCCACCACTGTTGCGAAAGACGGCGACGCCGACGCGGTCCCGGAGGCGCCACTGCTTTCGACCCCGCCGGGAAGGTCACCAGCCGTTTGGTAGCGTATGTTTCTCAGCTCGCGACTGCTTCTGCGCAGAGCTGAGGAGACGAGCGGACGAGACGACGGTGAGTTAAACAAGGTTTATGTACAGCATATATACAGAGGCGTTACAATTTCGGCACTGGGGCCGGCAGAGACTCGAAGAGCCGAGCTCCTCTCTGTAATACATAGGTCAGCCTTTCGCCTAAAACCGCTGATCGCGACACGCCGCAGGGCTTCTTTTATTTCCACCGGGCCCAACTAAAATGTCCAATCAGAAGCGCCGCTGGTCTTCCGAGCAGGCTCCTCCAATGGGGTTCGCCGCGCGATGCGTCAGGCCACCAGACATGAGGACGCCGGCTCGCTGTCACGTGCGACGCTGACTCAATGCACGTGGGCCACAGATGCGCCGCGCGTGTTCACGCCGTGGAGTTGTTCGCGCCCGGCGGGCTGCGGGCTGGCCTTGACCCAGATTGCCTGTTTCAGAGGCACGGACGTTTGACGAGGACTCGCTGGCATAACAGCACCCCCGCCGCCAGACAATGCACCGGAAAGACGAGCTGCTTCCACGGGGCTCGGATGTCAGGTGCGCTCGTTCGCCAGGTCCCTCCAGGTTCGCCTCCAGGGCCATGGGGAGAATACAGCTCCAGACTGTTCCGGGAACACATCCCATCATTGACGACGGATCCCCGCTCCACTGGCTTGTCGCCACAACTTGCTGGCCAACTTCGCTCGTCTCTTCTGACCATTTTCGGTTTCAGCACTTGTCGATGGTTCTGCAACTTGCTAAGAACGGTTCGACAACAGACAACACACGACACAAGCAAGTGCCCTCGGTCACCCGACAGAACACCAGACAAAGTATAGTACAACATATACCTATCTACGTGTTTATCGGAATTTTGTTCCCTCTACATCAAGAGGCACATGTGGGACAAAAGACCCCTAAAATGACAACTCAATTTTTTTTTCCACGTACAACAACGTAACGGATTAGAATACCACATAAAGTTGGCCCCTTGAGATCACTCTGAACGAGAGCGCTCAGCCCAGGTCGTGATGAGGTCAAAATTTTGCCCCGAATCGCCAGCCAGAAACCGAAAGGTTGAGAAGTTACTAGCTGGAACGCACTGCTCAATGCACCTGCATTAGCGTTTACCTTTTTTTTTTCTTTAGCGAACGTCAAAGTTGCGCTGTGAAGCAACATGCTCCACTTCAGTAACCGGCCACTTTTAGGCGACGATACCTATGCGGCACCAAGAGCGGCTCACACTTTCGACGTTGCACAGGGGAACAACGATACGGCTTGCTACGGATTGACTCCTCACCGCTTAGCTCGATATCGTGTTCGATCACCCTCATGTTTCCGGGGCAGTCCGAAAACACGTCTTCAAACTCGGAACCAATCTTTCTCAGGTCCTCTTTCTCAGGTCCTCCTTCACTTAAGCTAGGCTCTAGGTTTATCTGCTCCCGGATTACTTTCGATCCCCCTTCGATTACTTCACTAGAACTCAAATTTTCTGCTTCCTCTTCCTCCGAAGCCTTCAACAGCTGATTTACGACCGCTTGATGTTGAACATTGGGTTTCATCAAGTTGTAAATTTTGTTCTGCCGCCCTCCTACTTGCACCTCATAATTTGTATCGCAAGGCTTCGATAATACTTTGGCGGGCCCTTCCCAATCAACCTCAAGCTTGTTCCTTTTGGGTGGCTGCAGCCGCATTACCTGATTATCAACTTCAAAAGCGCGCTTCTTCCCCGATTTCTCGTAGTGCTCCTTCGACAGCACTTTTGCCGCGTTTTTCTGGCTTTCCACTCGCGCTTCAATTTGGCTTTCCACTAGCGCTTCAATCGAGAGATCCTCACGCTGCCCTCGAATGAGCGTCTCTCGATCAACTCTCGGCAGCTCGCTCCCACTTTCCGCTACAGGCGAGAGCGTTGCAACCCTCTCGCTCTGACTCAATGGCGCCACGTCGTCTCCCCCAGCGCATACCGCGCCGGCCGCTCCCGCGACGGGCCGCTCGCGTGACTGCTCACATGACTCATGCGGAAAATTTCCTTTCTGGGGTTCCGTCGACCCGCCGACAAGGTCACTTGAGAGTTCACCGCATGGAACCAAGTCAAGCTTCCGCGAAAGCTTTCGCGCTTGCGATCGCGTGGGAGCCATGCACGCTAAGTTGGGGAAGAACGATTTGCCCTGCTCTTTGAGAAGCTGCTCCGAGTTGTTGGAGAAAAGATAAGAAAAACGACCATTCAGCGCGGCAGACACAGCCGCTTCGGTGCAAAGCTTACCGAACGGGCCTTCAATGACAACGGTGGCGATTGGTAAGCGAACACTCTGCTCCTCGGCGACTTGCCTGATCCACGCGCATTCTCCTGTGAAGTCATCCGGAGACACCAATGAAGGATGGACAACGTCCATGGTTGCCGCTGAGTCTCTAAGTGCTCGGCACGTTTTCTCATTGACCCTAATTTCTTGGAGATACGGCTCCAGCAACCGCATGTTTTTTTCTGATTCTCGGATCGTTGCGAAGGCAAACTTTTCCTGACAGTTTCTCGCGATGTGCCCTTCCTTTTTACAGTTGTAGCAGATTAGCGGCTTCCGTTTGTTTTCCGGTTCTAATGCCTGTGTGGTAGAAACCTCACTCGATTTCTCCGCTTCTGTTTGCCCTTCCCCTACACTGTCCTTCGTAAGAGACGGGTCCTTCTTGAAATTACGGTGCGGAGCGGGTTTCCGTTGATCAGGTTTCTTTGAAAAGCCCTCTTTTCTTTCATCCTTTTCAACGCGCACTGCCCTGCTATGCAACTTTCGGCGAGTATAATACTCCTCAGCTAACTCTGCTGCCTTGTTTAGCTGTACTTCACCAAGTTTGTCCTGCAGCCAAAGTTTGACATCCTCCTCGATGCAGCGGTAGAATTGCTCCAATGCAACGCATTCCACCACTTTATCGCGGTCGTCATAAACACCTTCGCCCTTGAGCCATTCGATCAAATCGGCTTTAAGACGAAACGCGAAGTCAACGTGTGACTCATTCCCCTTTTTAGCATACCGGAACCTTTGCCTGAAAGCCTCGGGTGACAACTTATAACGTCTCAAGAGCACTTCCTTAACCTCGTCATAGCTCTCAAACGCTTCCCTAGACAAGCAAGTTAATGCGTCGGACACTTCGCCGGGAAGAAGAGCTAACAGGTTCTGCGCCCAAAGAGACCGCTCCAAAGCGTTTCGCTCACAGACGTGTTCAAACTTGACGAGATACTTCGCCATGTCCTCGCCTACTACGAACGGTGGCAGTTGGTCCCGAATTCTAAAACCGCTGACCTGAATCGTCGGAGAAGCTACGCTAGGCGCCTGCGAACACTGTAGGATTGCCAATTCTAGTCGTTTCAACTCGAGACGCTCCTGTCTCTCGGCCTCCTCGCGTCGTTCGCGCCTTTCAGCTTCTTCACGTTCGCGAGCTTCGCGCCTTTCAGCTTCTTCGCGAGCTTCGCGCCTTTCAGCCTCCTCACGTTCGCGAGCTTCTACTTCTCGCCTTTCAGCCTCCTCACGGCGTGCTTTAATATCCACCCAGGCCTCATCGACTTCCTCAGCCGACACTCCCTCATCCTTCATGATATCAAGGATCGCTTGCTTTCGTTTCGCACGGCCCAAAGTAATGCCGAGTTCCTCACAAATTTCGATGAGTTCCTTCACTTTAAGGTTCTCCATCGTTCACACTAGCCTCTTGCTGTTTGCCCCTGTTAAGAATCTACTTGCCGTACCCACTATAAGCCTACTAGCAAGACGCGCAAGCAATTTTTCACCCTCCCGTGTTTACCACCTCCGCATTAACTTTGGTTTCAAAGCACTTCAACTTGGCTTGAAACGATCAAAGCTCCCTTCAATGCTTCACACAGCCCTTTCTCTAAACTACTACAACCTGAGCTAGAGTAGTCTGGTGAACTGAGGGGAAAACATCAGGCACTCACCGCATCGATGTCGCTGACGCCGGCCGATCCCGCAGCTGCCAACCACTGTTGAGAAACGGCGGACCGATCCCGCCGAAGCCACCACTGTTGCGAAAGACGGCGACGCCGACGCGGTCCCGGAGGCGCCACTGCTTTCGACCCCGCCGGGAAGGTCACCAGCCGTTTGATAGCGTATGTTTCTCAGCTCGCGACTGCTTCTGCGCAGAGCTGAGGAGACGAGCGGACGAGACGACGGTGAGTTAAACAAGGTTTATGTACAGCATATATACAGAGGCGTTACAATTTCGGCACTGGGGCCGGCAGAGACTCGAAGAGCCGAGCTCCTCTCTCTAATACATAGGTCAGCCTTTCGCCTAAAACCGCTGATCGCGACACGCCGCAGGGCTTCTTTTATTTCCACCGGGCCCAACTAAAATGTCCAATCAGAAGCGCCGCTGGTCTTCCGAGCAGGCTCCTCCAATGGGGTTCGCCGCGCGATGCGTCAGGCCACCAGACATGAGGACGCCGGCTCGCTGTCACGTGCGACGCTGACTCAATGCACGTGGGCCACAGATGCGCCGCGCGTGTTCACGCCGTGGAGTTGTTCGCGCCCGGCGGGCTGCGGGCTGGCCTTGACCCAGATTGCCTGTTTCAGAGGCACGGACGTTTGACGAGGACTCGCTGGCATAACAACGTACAAGCTAAAATAACTCTTGGAAAAACAGCGACGTTTTACGCAATTCGCTGCGTCATGTCCACGGCGGGCATCTAAATGCGCGAACCGACTTGCAAACTTACCAAGCAAGGTCGATTCGAAAATGACGTCGTGATGTCCACTTCCGAAGTCAAAAGACCTAGTTGCAACAACAATGTGCGACACAGGTTGGACAGTCGATAAACCACTGGACGAGGATGGTAACTAAAAGTTAAAGCAAAAAAAGAAACCATGTGGTCCCACGTGACGAGCATGGAGCCAATAGCGACTGCGTCGCGCGACATTTCCCTCACCACTATTCTGGTCGTGGGAGAGAGACTATAGGTGAGAGGCACATCCTAACACTAACACCGAAAGTTGGGCGAGTTGGTGATTGTTCATGATTACAAATAAGCAGCGCACGACGTTTTACACAAAGAGAGACGATAGGGACACCGCTGCTCCCAGCGGTGTCCCTATCGTCTCTCTTTGTGTAAAACGTCGTGCGCTGCTTATTTGTAATCATGAACATCCTAACAAAGGAAGAAGCAGGACAGTGGTCGCGCGACGTTTTCCTCGCCACTATTCTGGTCGTGGGAGAGAGACTGTAGTTGAGAGGCACAGCCTAACAAAGGAAGAAGCAGGACAGTGGCAACACCACCTAGAACTAGAGAAGGCCTGTGCAGGGCTGCGTGACGTCACCGCAGTGAGATCGGCCTAAAGGTCGGCTTCACCCAATGCTACGCTTTTTCTTTCCGAAATGGCATTTTCCCTACATTATTATTATTATTTTCGCGGTTTTGGAGTGCACAGAATATTTGCATTAAGGAATATTTTCAGTATGTTTTAGCTAAACGCTGGCTTGAAATAATTCATCAGGCACTCGTGAAATTTTTAACAGCATGCACAGCCATTTCGTGCAGTTTAAAAGAGGCTTAAATTTTCGTTGTGAGACATATTTATTCGTGATACATCATAATCCAAACAGGCAGAACAATTCATAAGAAAGAAGATTATGCTTGAAGAGTACTGAGCTTCCGCTTCGCAGCCTTGCTTTCAGTTCCTTTATTTTCAACTTTGTTCCGCTTTGCAGCCTTGCTTTCATTCAGCTTGTTATTTTGAACTTTGCACAAATTATTCAGCAGCGTATTGGCAGCAGCACTGAGAACATAGTTTAAGACAAGTTCAGGTGAGTGGCCACCATCGCAGAAATCCAGGTCTTCATTGCACTCAACAAGGGAAGTCGCGCGGCTTACAAGAACTTCTTTTTGTTTTGCGCAAGCAAAAAATTGTGATGCGTACTTCGGACTTCTCAGCTTGTCAAGCACAATTTCCATTGTGAGCACGGCATTCACAACTACCGCTTGTGGAAATTTCAGTCCACCACGCGTTGCATTAGCTATCAGCACATCATCATCCAGTTCAATGGTCCGATTCTCAACAGTCAAGTTTTCCTGGCAGGAAGAGCAGGCAAGTTTCCCAACTGCAGCATATGCACAATATCCTGCTACATATGTAATAGCTGGTAGCATTTTCTCCTTCTCCTTCACATCATCGTCCATCACTGCAACATCAAACTGCTTAACAAGGAATTTCAAATCAGTGGTAGGAATGCAAGGTGCAATGGTATCCAAGTTGGGAAGATCAAGTAGCTTCTGAAGTCTCAGCTTCTGCTCGGATTCATAAATCTGACGTATCGAAACGTGGTATTGGGCACCAGACAGCTGCCTGTGCCTGCCAAACCTGTCTTCCAAACTGTCGGTTTGAAATTTCCCTAGCAAAACGTATTTGAACCGAAGTTCTTCAATGCAATACGTTGACACCTCAACAAGGGCATGTGAGGTATGTCGCAGTGCCATGTGCGTTTCGCGAGTTAGCTGGCCAGCATCATGCTTCAAGCTCTGCCAGTAGTCCAACCAATCCACAATCTTGTTTATAAACTCAATTTGGTGGCATTGCAGTGCACTTATCGGTTCTTGAAATGGGTCTCGGAGACGCTGACCTTTGAATGGGGTCTTGACATTCACCACATTCCACCATATCAAAACAATGTTAATAAGTTCCAATGTACCAGCTTTATGCTCAAGTGCGACTTTGGTGCTTCTTAGTGCTGCAGCAGTTGAACTGTTGAAGATCCTCAGTGCGAGCTTTACATTTTGTCGCTTTAGATTGGATGGATTCAGCGACTTGAAGGACAAAGTTAAAGCTAGTCGCAAAAGCTCATTTTTTTCTCCTTCACGCAACTTGCATAGTGTGTTAAACAAGGCTGTCAGGACAGATGGGTTTTCCGAGAGGGCACTGAAATTGGGAAAGAAGATGCACCTTCCACAATTACGCTGATTCAGCCAGTTATTTCGGATACACTTTAATATATGCACTGCATCCAGAATAAAAAACAAGGGTCTTGATGAGTCTGACGGGTGCCTGTATACAATGCTCACTTTGGGAGGATCAGCAAAAAATGACATAGCCTTTCGGTTGATCGAGTTGTTGTCAGACACCACTGCAACTACTCGTATTCCAATGTCTTCTAGGTGCCTGATCAGCAGATCAAGAAATTCATGTAGCTGTTTCGCTTCTATTTGTGCTACTGGAAGTATATGCACAACATCCTTGTTTGATGATAACAAGCTTTGTATCATAAAGACGTATGCTGTCTTTGCCGCATTTTCATTGTTTGTCGCTGCACCAGTGACATAACCACCCTTGTACTGAAAGGATGCCTGCAGGTGGATCTCGTCCATCATAAGCGTCACAAAGCGCTCATGGTCTTTTAGTGTTGATGCCAGTCTCCTTGCATAAGAAAGGAATGAATCCTCTTGTTGCTCTCTGGATGGGCTAGCACGGTAAGAGGCACAAATGCGTCTTATTGTCTGTGGATGTGGGAGCTTTAACTTTGCTGTACTCCTGATGAATCTGTATGCGTGCGGCGATATTGTGTACACAAGGCTGCAGAACACCAGAAAGTCAGCTGGGGTAAGTCGACGCCTTAGTGAGGAGAACTTGAAGCTGCTGTGTCACAAATTTGACGACTTGCACTTGCCACTCATGCGGGAGAGCTGAAGATGACAGTTGCTCCAGGAGTGCCACGACACGCTTCAGCAGAATCTCTAGTTGGAGTTCATTATTCGTGAAATCCTTCGTGACGTCTTCCACATCGCACAGAACTTTGTGAAGCACACTCAAGTCAAAAATTGTCATAGGAAGCACAGAGGAACCTAGGTTTTGTAACCTCATTTCACCAACATACACTGCCAAAGAAAGGTCGGATGCCACTGTCACTGCACGATGCACAACTGGGGCACCTTGGTCGCTGAAGTTGAGGAAAAGTACTTGTTTCTGGGTGACCACCTTGGTCCAGAAGTCAGTAAGAGAGAGGTCACCTACTGCTGTCAATAGGTCTTCGAAAGTGGCGACGACATTCTTCTTTTCTTCCGCTTCGTGAGACTGCTCTGATAACCGTATTGCTTCCTGCAACGCTTCTGCGTCCACACGAGCGCGCTTTTCTTCTGGGCTCTCGCGTGCAGAAGTTTCTTGGCGGGACAAGTAAGCAGGGCAATTAGGGAAAACGCTTGGGATTGCAGAAGGCTTCAAGCGCCGCAGCTTGAGGGGTACTTCAATTACTTTCCCAGTCATGCTGTCAGTGTAGCTGGTGGAGTCTACGAAGTCACTTTCAAGAAAGTGGTGCTCACAGACCTGGAACATAAGCACAAACAACGAAGTATAAGATGAAAGCGACAGAATTATACATAACAGTTTTACAGAATTATATGATCCCAGTGCGCCGTTTGTAAAGATTAAGACAAATACTTTCGCTTTATTTATCTGCATCTGTACGGCAACCACGACCACGCAGTCAACAAGAATGACGTCTCACTTAGCGAACCTTGCTTTGAGACGGTAAACCACGAGCCATCGTTTGTTTGGCGCTCAAGTAGTGGCGGACGCCCCACATGTAAAGTAACTACGCCGTCTACATCGTATGTTCGACGCAGGCAGTTTTACTCGCGAATACATTGCGCTAAATCAATTTCTGATTAGGCAGAACCGCACATGAGCAACCTGAGGCGTAAACATGGCACTATACACTTTACGGCACGAACATGGAACAATATTACACTGAAACACACCATTTGCTCAGTTGTCAATCCTTAAGGTGCATAGCGCGTCGTAACGGTTGCATGCGTCACGCAATTAACTAGACTCTGTTCCCACGAGAAGCACGACTGCCGGAAAACAAACGGGAACATGTGTTTACCACAGTGTACTTTGTAGGTGTGAAGTTTTCCCGCCGCACAGCCTTCGTCCACGCTGCATTTTGGGCGGGGTCCAACGGAAACCTGTACACGCGTGCTCGCGGTCCATTAGCGTAGTTCGATCGACAGTTCGGTACACAACAGCACCCAGGCATTTTCGCCAGCACACCAGCAAAAGTTCATGCAACACGCCTGAGCAACTGAGTACCAAGAAAATGCACGCCAACAAGCTGCAGTATGGTGGCTAGAATTGGGAGGTGACGCCAGCGCCCGCATATTCGCCGAGCGCGCGCGATCCTCGTTTTCAAGCGCCGCCGCGACGGCCACCACGGCGCTCCTGTCGGCATAGTGATGCGGGCGAAGCGCGTGCTCGCTCCGCGCTCTCTCGTCGACTCGCCGCTGGGTTCGCTGGTTCGCCTCTGGAAGCGTGTCTGGGTGTGTGCAGTTTTCCGCGTTGATGTCTCGCTTATGGCAAAATGTATTTAGTTGCTGACATGACAGTGTGAGTGCCGACCTTAGGATGAACTCCAGCACTACGAAAGCGAGGCAACGCCACTGCTTTGCTCCTGGCTGCACGAGCGGCTATGTGTCATCGAGGGAGCAAGGTCAGCGTGCTTCTCTTTTCTCTGTTCCCAAAGACCCTGCCCTCTTCGAAGCCTGGCAACGAGCCGTACCCCGTGCCGACAAGTCGTTGGACGTGAAGTCGGCGCTATGTGAGCTTCATTTCGACGAGCAGTTTATTGAGCGTTTTTACACGCATGTGATAAACGGCGAAACTGTTCAGATTCCCCGAGGGAAACCGGTGCTGAAATCTGACGCGGTGCCAACCATATTCCCAAATGTTCCTGCGTATCTTTCAAAGAAAGTGCCGAAGAAAAGGACGTCAAGAACATCCACTTGCGGCCTACCATCGAAAATTCGGCGTCAGGAACCAAGCACGTCTGCTTGCGAGGAGACAGCTGGCTCGTACAGCACAGAAAGCGACAGTAACCAAATACCTGTTCCGAATGTGCCCGCAATTCCCGACGTCCGCAAGTGTGGTCTTCCCCGCGCTTACTGGGCTCGACATCTAATTGCTGGAGCCGACAACGCCACGGTGTTTACAGTTTGCGCACTAGATGGTGACAAGTTGACTATTGACAAGTATGTGCTAATGACATCAGATGAAAACAAACTTCAAGCGACAGCTTTTGTGCAAGCCACAAAAATAAAGACCCTTGACATTACCGACATCGAAATGGCAGAAGAGTTGCTTCGCGACGTCGACTCCATGATACCATGCAGAGGGTTTGGTAAAACTGGTGAATTTGGAGTGAATTTAAAGTACAAGGAGAAGACTTTTGATGGCAGAACCTTCAGCCCATCTTGCCGTGGGGTTGCTCCAACGCCAGAAAAAGCCTGCCCACAATGCAAGCACCTCAGAAGACTACTCCTGAATCGTGAGTCCTACAGGCGAAGAAAAGGCAAAAATGTGGCCCAGTCCCAAAAGCTTTCATACAGGCTTAAGCTGCGAACAGCGCAAGCGAAAAGGAGTCGCCTGAGTGTCCTGCAGGCTAAATCACTCATCAAACAAATGAAAGAAAAGAATGCACGGAATGATTCTACAGCATTTGAAGAAGCGGTGAAGGCCCTACCCATTAAGCAGCAGCAACAAGTCAAGGCGTGCTTTGCTGCGGCTAAAAGAAAATCCACGAAAGGGATGAAGTATGAAAGTGAATGGGCTCTAGAGTGCCTTATTATGTCCATGAAAAGCCCACGCCTCTATGAGCATATACGCAAAAACAACATCATGGCGTTGCCTTCTCGAACATCACTACGTCGATATCTCAAGCGTTACAGGAGTGGATTCGGCCTGAGCGAAAAAGTGTTTGCTGCTGTGGCGGAAAAAACAAAATCTATGGACTTGTTCCAGCGCCATGGTGGGCTGTTAATTGATGAGATTAAGCTATCTGAACACTTGAGCTTGGGAACCGATGGCACCATCGAAGGTTTTGTGGACCTTGGGAAGTTCACACCAGAGAGTGAGCGCTCCGTAGCATGTGACCATGGCCTTGTAGTATTGTTCGTGCCTTTTACAGGCACGTGGCACCAGATTATTGGTGTGTTCGCATCACGCAGTAATGTGAAGTCCGAGACGTTAGGCAAAATAATCCTCGAAGCAGTAGTCATGAGCGAAAACGCCGGTCTGCACGTAGACTTTATCACCACTGATGGAGCTGCGTGGAACAGAAGCATGTGGCACTCATTCGGCATACACGGCAGGAAAGAAAACACAGTATGTAGAAGGCAGCACCCTACAGACCCAGAACGTTTTCTGCACTTCATCTCGGACTTCCCACACCTTCTTAAATGTGTGAGGAACACCTTTGTTCGAACGGGCGTGAAACTGCCAGAAGGCCATGCCAGTGTTGACCCTATTGACTGTGCCCGGAAGCTTGATGAACAGCATGACACGACTCTCAAAGCCATGCCTCATATTAGCAAATCGGTTGTGCATCCCAATGGCTTTGAGAAAATGAGGGTAAATTATGCAGTGCGGCTTTACAGTGATGAAGTCCTCAGAGGCCTTTTCTTGTACAATGCAACCATCGAAGAAAAGCATGGGAGCACAGCGGCGACAGTCAGCTTTGTGGAAAGAATGAGAAGGCTCATTGAGGCCATGACTTCAAGGTGCAGTTCGGGTGCACTTAAGCCTGGAGGGATGCACGAGAAGTGCATTCAAAACTTCTTGACTTACCTGGACGATTGGGAAACAGCTGCTGGCTCCGGAGGTTTCCTAAGCCGCAGTACAGCCGAGGGGCTTCGTGTTACCTTATCAAGCACGCTACACCTTCTCCGCTACCTGACGATGAAGTTGAACTTCAGCTATATGATGACATGCCGCTTGAGTCAGGACCCCCTGGAGAGGCTGTTTGGAATCGTCCGACAAATGTCTGGATGCAATGATCATCCGACTGCCTCCCAGTTCCTAATCTCGGTCAACACTTTGAGCTTCCAGAATTTGGCAAAACCACCGAAAGGAAGCAATGTGTCCTCAGGACTGCTGAGAAGTCTGCTGGGAGCTGACAACGGAAAGGACCTCACTCCCCGGAGGAAATTAGACGAGCTTCTTGACGTAGGAAACCTTGCCGAAGCACATGAAGTGCTCAATGAATACGGCCACGGCACCGAGCATGCAGACATGGTCGTGCAAAGCAGCGATGCCAGACTCATATTCTACATGGCTGGATATGTGGCAAGAAAAAGCGTTGCAAGCACCAAATGTGCAGAGTGCAGCCAGCAGCTCCTACAAGGCGAGAACGATCCATCTCCAGCTGCAGCATCCCTCACGGCTGCTGTTGACCGAGGAGGCCTGCTGTACCCATCAGTCAAGCTCAATGAACTCGTGACCACTCTCGAGAACACTTTTACCCACTGCTTCAGTGTTACAGAAGTCAAACCTGACAGCATCATGGACTTGGTTTCCTTCTTGCAGTTAAGAAAGCTTACACTTGTTGGCTGCCCTGACCACAGTATGTCCCTCACAAACAAAATTATCAAGTTTTATGTTCTTACTAGGCTCCACTTTCATGTGAAAGCCCAGAACAGCAAACGAAACGCTAAGCAGGAAAGAATGAAATTGCTGAAGCTTAGACGCGTGCTCTGAGTTTGATATTGTAACTTTAAGCTCTATTGATTTTTTTTTTTGCCGAGTGGAAAGTGATTGTATGCCTCTTATTACTTAGTGCCAAGCGATGCGCTGTCTGTGTGCAATGTTTCGATGTTTTTAACTACTCCCGAGCGTATGTAAATGTGCGTATTTTTTCATTTTATTTTATTTTACCCTGTATTCCATGATGTGCAATAGATCTTCCTAATAATATGATGTGCAATAAATATTTGTTTTATTTTCCTCGCCCAGAACTTTGGTAATATTTTTTTTTAAAAAAACGCCGTCGCCTTGCACTCCAAAACACTGCAGGGATATGCGAACGAAAGCTTTAATTTGCGCAGATTCAACGTCACAGAAGTCTTGCAGCGGCAGCCAATTTCTTTTAATGCTTGAAATGGCGTTCTATCAGCCATCGTCACAGTGAGTTATCTGAATCGCCAATTTATCTGAATCATGCTTCAGCAACAGCATCTTTGAAAGGTCCGCGCGCTCAAGGCGCGCGCGCGTAACTAGCATCACCATTCCGCCGACAGCGCCACCGCCGCGCTGCTCGAAACGAAGGAGCGGCTCCGAGCTCCCGTTGGCGTCACCTCCCAATTCTAGCCACCATAGCTGCAGCACTGGAAATAGTGTCAGCGTTGCCAGATGCTTAGGCTGATACCGCTAGCATTGGTGCTCTTATGTATTCAATCCTGCAGTATATCGCAATTTTTATAGCCAGTACTGCGCCGCATAAATAGACCATAATGTAAATAAAAACACATATAAATTTTCCTTATTTTCTGCATC
The DNA here is from genome assembly GCF_043290135.1 of Rhipicephalus microplus. Taxonomy (NCBI): domain Eukaryota; kingdom Metazoa; phylum Arthropoda; class Arachnida; order Ixodida; family Ixodidae; genus Rhipicephalus; species Rhipicephalus microplus. The sequence continues at coordinate 141,386,138 of NC_134703.1, forward strand.
AAAAAAACACCTTGCGGCTGCCACATTCAATAAACAGTTTTCTACCCACAACGCGCATGCTTGCAGATGGATTCCGTGCTAGCCACAGCCGAAAGCCAAGCCGAGCCGCGCCAGTTCTCGTGCGCGTCGTGCGCTCTCTCTGCTCGCGTCGTCGGGCTTGCAGATCTCACTGTGGTGACGTAGTTGGTGTGGAGAGGGGACATGCGCGGGCCTTCTCCTAGTTCTAGGTGGTGTTGACAGTGGTCGCGCGACGTTTCCCTCGCCGCTATTCTGGTCGTGGGAGAGAGAAACGAGGTAGACGCGTTCCTACGCAGGTCGCTATTCTACGCAGTTCCACGAATTCGCAAAAATAAAAAAAAATACTAACATTATTTTCAACAGGATGTCGTTTGTGAAGAGCTGCAGTACACACGAAGGTGATATTTATATTGGTTTTATTTTATGGAGTGTCATTCCACGTTTTTGCGAGTGTGGAAACGTCGGACGCTTCACGTACAACCCACAACGAAAATGGCGTCTTCGTCCTCGATTGAGTGCGCGTCGCCCGCCAGCTATTTCGACGACTAGCCGATGAAGCTCGAGACGAATTTCACGCAAACGATTGGAAACGATGCGAGTAGCACGGAACCTCATCATTCGAACGCGGCTGTCATTCGGAACGTGAGCAGGGCTGGACTATATACTTCGCGGAGTACATTCGCAGTCGCTCCGCCCCCGTAGCTTTTCATTCATTCCCGAGAAATGTTGCGCGTAACTACGAACTCATCTCGCCGTCTCCCCATCTTTCGTGACCACCTTTTTCTGTCGAGCCTGTGCGATCAAGTGCTCCCCTCGTTATTCTCTCTACTCTTCTTTCTCTCCTCCTGTGTAATCAAGCAGCTAAGCCTTGCCAACACATTAGATAGACAGAAACTAGATCATTTCTTTCCTTTCCTTCAAGAACCACTCATATATACATATATTGCACGAACCTCCCATCAGGAAAAAAAGGGACCGAAAGGCGCACCATGTTTAACATCTGGAATCGCAGTCGAAACCTCTGCAGCGGCGAGATGTGTTTTTAGATGCACCAACGGCTTGGCGTTTACTATGCGCGCTATTTTCACAAGCAGAACGAGAAGTGGAAACATTGCTTTGAAAGCCAAGGCAAGGCCCCGCGTCAAAATGTTTAGCTTGCCTTCAACTGTATTCAATTAGGGCATGCGAACAGTGATGTCCGAAAAGCGCCATAGCTCTTGACTGCAAGCATCAATAAAACATATACCTGTCTGCTGTCTTCACTATTCATCACATAAGTATGCGCATAAGGGACGGGGGCCTCCCTTCTGCCTCCTCAATCACCGAACAAGGGGGCGCAAAGTCACCCCGCACACTGACACACTAAGGAGAAGGCCGCTACCACAAACCTCTGCCCCCTTCCCATCTCCCTAAATGCGAACCCTGCGCACGTCCATGATCGTATGTTAAATGTATCTTCAAGATATATCGAGGTTTAGCGCGATTAATGACTGGCGAGATTGCGTCGCTTCTCCCCACTGATGTGGCAGCGACGTACAGACGAGATTTCCCCTCGAATAAGCGCGTCTAGAGTTGCCAAGTTTGACCCAACAGCGCAACATACGTGGCGGCGTTCTCTTTTTATGGAAAACTTGTTAATTTATAGCACGACGCCAACCCACACGGGGCATCGAGCCTACTGCTGGGCCACGACCATCATGACCGAACTACTGCCGCAGCATCTGCGCATTTTCACCGCTGTAAATAACAACGAAAGAGAACAATGGATGCCGTTGCAGAAGGTGCGCCGTCCACAGGGCCAGAAGAGGGTGCAAAAGGCGCATATTTGCGCCCACATAAAACTAACGCCCCACCGCGATGCAACATGGGTTTGCACTTTTCAAGACAAAATCCTGTCGACGTCCAAGCTTTAATTCGACAATGCTCATCTTGGGCGACAAAACAAAGCAAGCTTCGACTGTAAAATACGAAACAGCGTCACTAACTTCAAATGATAAAGATACAAGACAGACACACGACGAAGGAAGGAAGTGACGCACACTCAACTTGTTGCAACTGGTTTATTTAAAAACAACATGTACCTTTCTTGAAGGCCAGCGCAAATGCTCATTGTCAAAGATCATTAACTCGTTAAACCATTAGGCTCAACGTCGTGTGAACTTCCTAGTCCGCCCAGTTTAACAAGCCAATTTCTTTTTATGATAATGCCAAAGGAAGGATGTCTCATGCAAACACTCGCTTTTCAAATTGTGTGGAATATCCTCAGCCACTTCTTTGGCGTAGGTGTTCCCACCGACTCGCCCAGTCTGCCTGTCTTCTTCGCTAACTACGGTTATAACGACAACACGCTGCTGATATAGTGGTGGCCGTACAGTGACCCTCATGTGTTGCAGCCTGACGTGATTTGGTCACGTCACGCTGACGTCGTGACTCGCAATTTCGCCGCGTGTCACGACAGAAAGCAGACCGACACTCGTTGCAGCGTAGTACAAGCCGATGCGCAGATCGTAAGGGCCGATTCCAGCAACGTACGATCTGCCTCACAAGCTCCGCGTTTTAGATGCAGGTGAAAACGCTTGAGCTTAGATTTAGCTGCACGTAAACAACCTCAGCTGTTCGACATTTCCAGAGCCATCCACTCATAATCATATTCATCATCATATGGTGGTTCTAGAACGTTAAACATAAACAATTATTATTGAGTTATTACTTCATTTCTAGGTGCCATTTTCCTAGAGCTCACGACGACGAATAATTTTGTCGCATCATCGGACTGCTGTCTGCTTGCCAGTCGTGGACAAAGCAAATCCGTGCCGAACGAATCTCTTTTGTTCGTGGAAGTCGCGGGTAGGAATCGCGCGCCCACTCCATGTGGTGAGGGTCGGTCCATCGCCATCCAAAGCTTTGAGAAAGTCTTGGAACCGACCATGGAAAAAAAAATGCCCGGACATGCTTTCGTGAAAGGGCTTTGTAGGTGGTGAATTTCTGGCGCGTTTCCCGGGTTCACTCCGAAACACGTGCCGAGTGTGACGCTTTGTTCGTAGACACGACGTCCGCTAGTTCCAGTCGAAAAGGTGCGCACTCACCGAGCAAAGCGTGGCGAGGGACCACCGCATCCGATTTCATTAGACACGCGTCGTTGAGTAAAAGCCGTTTCACACGACATAAAAAGTAGCGATTTTCAGTCCGCGAATTCGATCGCAGCGAAAAAAAAAAAAGGCCATTTCGCTCACGCCGCAGCAATCCAGGGCGAGCTTCCAACATGTTGGCAATTTTCGCTCTGGTCGCAACGGCGATTTTTGGTCGGGAGCCATCGAATTAGGGCCGGGCCGGCCAAGCGGTTTAATTAGCGTCGACGTGTTTGTTTTAGTGATGACCGATGCTGTGTATTTTAAATATAATTTAGATTGGAAAGTGTTCGTAAATGACGAAACACAAGTACTTTTCGTTACCGTTCAGGGAAACATAATAACGCACAGATTGTTACATCATATTTAAAAAATTGGCCCCATATCTGCATGTAATCTGTGAATGTGGTCGAAAGACGATAGTCTTGCGTGTGGATAGTCCTGCACCCATATGTGTGCGATCACACTGAAAGCTGCGTATTCGAAGAAAAAATGAGAAAGAGCAAGAAATTGGCCCCGTATCTGCATGTCTCACTGCAAATGTCGAAAGACGATAGTCTTCCAGCTGGAGAGAGTGAATAGAACATTTATTTGATGTTCTGCATGAGAAAGCGGGTGAATGGAATTCTGGAGGCACTGTGTGAGACATGAGTGCCATCTGGCAGTAATCTTCAAAAACAAAAGGATGGCCTCCGATATAGCAAGTGTGCACAGTCTCGGAGGCCACACTTTGTAGAAAGCAACATCACGGGTAGACAACAGTCCCGCATCGTCTTAGCAAGGCGTAGAAAACGCCCGCCTCTTTGTGCATAGCGTCGTATTGTCAGCGCCGTGTAATAAATGCTACGGTTCTTCGAATCATGCATGCCTCTACTAGTATAAGGAAACTGAATTGATATTGCACCTCTGATACGTTCAATATTTATTTTTTAGTCTGCAGTGCACGCAAGTCTGAGCGCAGGAACCAGATCAATAATTGTGGATGTTGAGGAAGTGGAACTTAAGCAATTTTGGTTGACAGACAGACAAGTCGACAGACAGTACGACAGCAGGGTCAAAATTCTTGCGTTGAGGTATGCAGAGAAAGACTATCATTTTTAACCCTTTACTGCCAGATGTCACGAATTTGCGACATATCGAAAAAATTTGAGCGAATAGGTCGCGAAATCTGTCCCACTTTTAATGCCGGCTGTAAAATACTTGCGAAGCATGTAGCTTTCAGCATGAAAAATTTAGTGCAGTCTCATTTAAGGTATTTTAAGCCAGAACCAATTCTTTCGAAGCTGATAGCAAGCGCTAAGTGCGTGCATGAGCTCTCACTTCGTTTTTTCTTAGCTAGGTGACCTGAGTTCTATATTCAATAATTTTGTTTATTTGCTGTGTATGCACTCGAGAGGTAGCACACAACATCTCACATAGTTCTGAAGTGCGTTTTTTGTTGCAAGCTAGTCGCTACTGTGGCATCTGAAGAATTGGTGACCTACACAAAAGTATCCATCAAAGTTGCATTTTAGATAATTTAACTGCGACATCATATAAAGGTTGCTACCTAAAGTCGAAAAATTAAAACAATTTTTATTTCGCTGGGCAGTTTCATATTTCAGACATCAAAGAGTTGAGTGATCAAGGTCACAAGGCGTGCGTGATGTATTTTTTCCCCATGCTAGCCCTCCCCAATTAGCTTCCAGTGCCTTCGTCGGGACGAGATGAGAGAATGCAAATGCAACATGTGGAAAATCTTTGCAACTCCGCTCATACTGGAAGGATTTTAAATATTTTTGCGGCGGTAGTGAACTTGTGAGGAATAAGCTTTTTTAGTGAATCGATTTTATGGCTACTTGAAAAAGTGTTGCAGGGCCCCTTGTGGGAATTGAGGCTAGCCCGCTGCCTTTGCGCGGGCTTTGCCGCCTTTTCTGCCGTTCTCATGTCCCGACATGTCTGCCCTCCTTTGCTGTCTGCCACGCTGGGAGAGCGGAGTGACATTTAACTACCTCACCCAATAGCGGATGTTGACTGTGGACCCGAGCGCGAAGTCTCCCGAGAGTTTGTCGCGCGCTGTGTCGAGAGCAGGCAGACAGATTCTCTCCGGAACTGCAAACGGTGAGCCACGCAATCTTTTCCGTCTGTCGTCTCCCGTCGCTCGGGGCTCGTCGAAATTTGCTGATGGCACCTCGCGCCCGAGGCGAACACTCACCTTTTGTTGCCCCACTGCGTACGCACGGCCGAAGGTCGGTACGGTGTCCTAGTGCGTGGCCTAGCTACGCCGACCCGTCTCTCTCCGAAGCCAGTGCGAGCGCCTTTGCCCTCGCTCGACCGGGCCTTGGTCCCGGTGTCTCCGTGGATCACCTTTACCGAGGAGACGTGCTCGTGGCACCCTGTGTAGTACTTTTATGCCCGTGACGTGGATAAGCCTATTTGCTTTCCCGCCGCGCTTTTGCAACGGGCTGTACTGCGTTTGGTGTTGCCACAATAAAGTGTTGCGACTTTAAGCAGTATCGTGTTCTAGCCACGGCGACGGTAAACGCGTGCCCTGCGGCTCGATAAGACCAGACCCACGCTGGTGGCCGTACTCCTTCGGGATACGTGTGCACCACACCCTTTAAATAAACATATTACCCTCAAATCAATTTTAAAGTTAAAAAGGTTGCTATGTTCACTTATATGCTCCAAGTGTAATAAATTTTAAAATGTTGTGTATTTTAAAAGTTATCACCTGTATTCTACAGAAAGCCGAATCCTGCTATTAAGTCATTTTGTCTTTCTTTATATGAAAAAAAAAATGCATTTGCATAGACGCCTTATATAAAAAAAATATTGTGCAGGTTAGTTAGTTCATGATTTTTCTTCAGATGTCATATATACAATTCCAATTCGCTTGAACATAAAATTTATTATTCTAAAAGTCTAAAAGAAACGTCTATTCAACTTGTTCGCTAGGCTGCCTACAGAGGCAGCTCAAACGTACTGAAGAGTGCTTTCCTGCCAGAACAGCCTGTCCACTATTGTCTTGCGAGACGCGTTCCATTCCAGGTGATGGCTTGCCAATAACAGGATGCCCTTCGTCAGTCCAAGGGCTTGGAGACTCTGAAGGTGCGTCTTGGAAACTCCCGATAGCAGGACCAGTTCCTCTTCCATCATTGTTCACTTGTGTCAGTACTGAAGCAGAATGCTTAGGCCAACTGATCATGCTGGGCAGTGTCCAAGGTAAAGCTCTACAGGTCATGACTGAGGGTCTGGCCGGTGGCTGCAAGCTGTCTCTCTATTGAGACATGGGTCAGCGTGATGGATCCAGGCTTCTGATTCTGTAGGTGGTAGCCTTTGGAGGTGGTCCGAATTCTGAGATGAGCCTCATTATAGGATGAGTCCCATCTCCCCTACACTGAAGGTAAGGGTGGCCTGGCCGATGCTGGTGGACTCGATCTCCACCTAAGACACAGGGACAGACAATCAAAATTACCAACATGCTGTGCTTTACACCTCCAGTGCTTACTGTTTAAAAAGATTAAGGAACGAGAATTCGTCAGCTAAAGGTAAGCAGACCTTAATTTCAATCAACCATGCCATGAACAATAATATACAAAACGAATTACAGCAGACCCCAACTGATGCATTTTTGGAAAAACTGTAAGAATTAAACGTACGAGCCGGGAAACGCAATAACTGAGAAAGAGGAAAAACAAAAGAAATTTACTTGTAAAAAATTTGCTTGAGAGCTTACGCTAGAAAAAACCGTGCGACGTTGCCTGGTGTGTTTGCTCATACTCCTGGAGAACAAAAAGCTTTTTCGGGCAACTGCAGTGTTGTGTCTTTTTAATAAACCTATTGCCAGGACGGTTTCTGTCAAGCGATCACTTTTGGTGATGTCTTTGCGATACTGTAATGGGATGCATCGGTGTCTCCGAAAGATAACGTAGCACTATCGGCAGTGTTGGACAGCCATGACTCGGAGTAGATAGTCCAACACCTTGCGCAAGTGAGAGTACTCCTGATACAGATCATCGAAGAAAGTAACTTCTGCATCACAAACTTCTAACTTCATCCATGGTGCAAGCATTGGCACACTTAGCACCGATCTAGCCTAAGGATAGAACTGTAGAGCTAAGAACGGTGCAATTAAAGTACATGCAACCACCGTACACAATTTTGCTAACACCAACAGTGGTAGGCATGAAAAAACTGAGCGCAACACAGTCAGCGCGAAGGGTCCGACTTTGAACTATGCGTACTACTCCGATGAATAATGATGACGAGTTCACGCCAATGCGACGGTAAAAACAAATGCCAATCTCAAAGCCACAGCTTTTGCAAGCACTGAAAACAACTCAGTTGAATCACACACGTCATATTTGAAATAAGATTCTCGAAAGTTTTGCTTCTGTTCGTGGCAACTGAAAGTTATGTGGGTCACTTCCACCAGTCATGCGGCTAATATTATGGTGAAGCCAGGCGAAGAAGAGTGAAAACTCAACATGGCCACTGTCTTCCCTCGTCGCTCAGCTGGCTCACAGCGCACTTCACGACTTATCTTACGATACGTCGTGACCCTGCAGTTGTGAAAAAACTGTGGTGCTGCCAGTACATTAAATCCAAAGCTGTCTAGTGGTTTGCTGAAATCAGATGCGTTAGCTGAAATTTTTTCGAAAAAAAAGTGGGGAGGGTAACTGCATAAAATAGTTATTTTGCACTCTCTATGCCATGGCGAAAAAGTATTTGGAAAGGGGGAGCAGGGGCCCGGGGTGCTACCCCCTAAATACGCCATCAAGTGAAATGTATGGGTGCCTACGGAAAAGAAGACGTGCTTCACTGCAGCATGATTATGGTTATGATTCACCCATTCTTTCACGAAAAAATAAATAAATAAGAAAAGATGGTCTGACAGAATTCACCATGTATGAAAGCTCTGATTGGTGGTATCATGGTTTTCAGCTAAAATGCATTGCGAGTTTCATCACAGCGGCTTCTTTCCGGAAAATAATTTCTTTATCCTACTAAAAAAAAAGGCAGATGACTGCATCACGACATGCTGACGCTGCGATAAGCAAATTACGTGCTCCCAGCATGTCATTACTATATTGCTATGAAGCACACCTTTCTTTCCAAAGGCGTGCATTTCAGCTGACAGCAGCGAGACCTGCCGTTTTCTCGGCTTTGCAGCGAAACCGGGACTAGGTATTGGTGGATAATATAAGCTTTTGTGTTACAATTTAGCCAGCACACCAAACGACCACCTCCGATTACTTTCAGTAATTCGAAGCTCCTTACATCCTGCTTTATGTATGGTTTCTCAATTTAAAAAATGGCTCAATTTGAACGTTTTTCTTGGTCTCAGTAACTATGAATTATTGAGGTTTTACTGTACCTCATTAACTTGAAAGTGAAAAAACCAGGAAAAATAGAAAACTGAAAAGCAAACATATTATTGCAATCATTCCACAGCGTACCCAATATCTCTTGTGTCCCACCACACTGGTGCTCCAACTGCAAGTACGCCCCCAACTTGGGATTTCAAATTGAAATGACGCTTCAAAATAGGATGAATGGTCAATATTGGCAACTCACCAGCTTTATGCTGTCGAGGAACCAACAACAAAATATCCATTAACTTGATGCACTATACTGCCTACACAAATTTGTTGCAGAATTTCTTCTGAGTCATCTTCACGAGCAATGCATCCAACATTCAATATAAAATTCGAATGTACTAATGCACTGCTCTTGACTGCTTACACACTTCAGTTATTCGATGAAAATATGGGCCACATTTCTACTTGACATACTTTTCCATACAATGCGGCAGAGGAAAAAAATATGCTTCTGAAATGCGTGGCGGGCAATTGGTGGCCCATCACTTACCATGTCCGAGATGATCTGGTAACCTGCGGAGAGGAGCGTGCCCCATCACGCGCATGGCACCCTGCTTGGTGCGCACCAGGTGCATGGTACTACCCGGAGACACCATGGGCTCTTCTGACCTCGTGGGCAGCTGGCTCGTCAGCTGTAGTTTGCCCGCCTGAGCCGGACCTGCCACCGTGGCGCTGGTGGAACATGCTTCTGGACCACACTTCATTGGGTGGTGACCCTGGCCAGGATTGCCCACAAGCTGGCCTGGGTTTACCTGCAACGTGCACTTTGCAGTTAGCTCTATTCAGCTTGTTGTGTGGTATTAGCATCTTCCTATAAGGCTCCCAACACAAAATTATCAAAAGGGAATTAGGGGATTGTAACTGACAAATAACCTGCCATGGGAATTATGGTTATGACTTAAGTGGCCCATCTTTGCGCTTGCTTAGAATGTTCTTGCACTTACATTAATCTCACTACCGTATTTCTGCCTTGATTGGCCCATTTAAAGACCCCAGCAATAAATACTTGTACAATGCCATAAAAACATAAACCTAAAAGACAGAAAGCTATACACAGATGCATGATCCCTGCAAATAATTGCACTTGTTAAGCAATGCAGTAAAGGCTATTAATTTGACCCCTAATATTTTGAAAAATTGCATAATTCAGGCTGATTCCCTGCCTCAATTCAGCATGTGTGTTATTTAATTACATCAAAATCTCATTTATTCACCCATATTTGAATGTGCAGAATACAGCTGACTCCTACACATAGCTTTTATAGGTTCGTGAAGGCATTTCACTCAGTCGAGACATCAGCAGTCATGCAGGCAATACCGAATCAGGGCATTGACGAACGCGACATAAACCTACTGGAAGGAATCTACAGTAGATTCAGAGCCACCATAGTTCTCCATAAAGAAAGCGACAGAATCCTAATAATGAAGGGTTTAAGGCGGGGAGACATGCTCTCTCCAAATCTATTCACTGCGTGGTTACCGGGGGTTTGCAGGGCCCTACATTGGGAAGAGTTGACGATAAGAGTTAATGGAGAGTATCTTAGTAACCTGTGATTTGCTGATGACATTGCCTTGATGAGTAACTCGAGGAACGAATTATAGCGCATGATTACTGAACTGGACCTGGAAAGCAACAGAGTAGGTCTGAAAATCATTACGCACAAAACTAAAGTAATGTGAAACAGTCAGGACAGAAAACAGCACTTTGAAATTGGTGGAGAGACACTGGAAGTTGTAAAGGAATATATCTACTTAGGACAAGTAGTAACCGCAGAGCCGAACTATACGAGTTAAATAACTAGAAGAATAAGGATGGGACGGACCACATTCTGCAAGCATTCTCAAATCATCAATGATAATCTGCCACTAACCCTCAAGAGGAAGGTGTATAACAGCTGCATCTTGCCAGTACTTACCCATGGAGCGGAAACTTGGAGGCTTAAGAATAGGGTTCAGCTTAAATTGAGGATGATGCAGCACCCGATAGAAAGAAAAATGATAGGTGTAACCTTACGAGACAAGAAGAGAGCCCAGTGGGTCAGGAAACAAACCGGAGTTATGGATATCATAGTTGAAATCAAGAAGAATTGGACATGGGCCGGGCATGTAGCACGTAGACAGAATAATTGCTGATCATTAAGGGTAGCTGAGTGGATTCAGAGAAGAAGGCAAATGCACGAAAAGGAGACAGAAGTTAGGTGGGCCGATGAGATTAAAAAGTTCGCAAGTATAACGTGGCAACTGACAGCACAAAACCGAATTGATTGGTGGGTCAAAGGAGAGGCGTTCGCCCTGCAGTGGGCATTGTCAGGCTGATGATGATTTGAATTCGACCCAGTTATTTTTTTCTATCCTTGGAGTGCATCAGACGCGAACTGCCGCAGATGTACAGCACAAAGAAGCGAGAACAGTCTTCGCGAACAACCAAAATGACCGTGGGTCTTCAGGCATGTTTCCCAATCACAATCCTGCCACAATCTCCTAGAGAAATAATTTTAGTGCAACTGAGAATGAGGAAGAAAATTGAGAGCAAACAGGGTAGGGTGCCAGCTATGCACAACCCTGTTCACTGTTAGAACCTACTTTACCACAATAATGATGCTTAGGACCAAGGCTTCAGAGGCCGCGAAAACTTTTGTTTTTTTTTTCTTTATTTTAGTTTGTGCACGCGACCAACAGGCACACAAACAACTCTGTGCACGCGCTTCCAACATTGTGATAGATGAACGACGAGCTGGCAGCAATTTTTGTGGTGAAAAAAATGTCACATGTGTGTGGTGGCGTTGGTGTTAACAAAAAGCAATAAGTGATGTCTTCAGAGCCTATTTCGACATAAGGGGAGATGCTACTTAGAAAAAGGTTTCTTTAAAGGGAAGCTGAATCACTTAAAGAAAAATTACTTTGTATTGTGTACGGACCATATGATTCCTGCTGGTGATTCCTGCATATTCTCTTCACATTAATGTTGTTGAGATGACAAATCCCATTTATCTACATGTAACATGCACTACTGCACAAACTAAAAATAAGGACACATATAAGTGATCTATGACGAGGCTCAATAACCAAACTGACTTGATTAAATCTGCACTTTCTTCTCGAAACGAAACTGGCTTGGGAAACTAGCATGCACTTTGGAAGCTGAAGGGGAAGCGATTCTCTGCCATCTCCGACTTATTACCATCAGCACCTCGCACACCTCACACGAGCTCTGCTTAGCTATTGTATTTACACGACTGTTAATAGATACGAATGTAGATCGACCCTTCCCAAAACTGCGTGTTCGCCAAAAGGGAAAAGGAGCATTTCACACAAAGAAAATTTGTTTACGAAGACTATTTCAAAGTTGGCATCACCCTTGTTGAAGTCAAAATGTATGCAATACGATAAAAATTATACACAACACTTTTGCCATAACTATGAAAACATGGATGCAAAGTTGTAACCACAACATAGCGCCTTTGATTTTTCTTTTTTTTTGCGTTTACTAGCGGTGTGCGGTTTCGATTCGAAGTCGACATCCCAACATTGGATTGTCAAATTTGAAATCGAGAGAAATAAACATTTACAGTCGAAACCTGCAAAAACGAAATCACCGGCAAAACCGAAATATTTCGTTTTCGCGAGAATATCGTTGCCACGAGTATAAGACAAAAAAACAGTGATACGGCCAGCGGAACGAAAAAAGTGACGAAATGACGGAAGCAATGCAGGCTGGGAATGTCTCGCCCTCTGATGGCATCGCTGCAAGGATGCTTAACATGATGATAATATTGTTGCCGTTCTTTTTTTTTTTCCGCGATCAATGGAGAATCCGCTTCCAGCGTCAAGCTTTTCTGGGGTGCCATTGTAACTTCATCTCAATTTCGCCACCAGTTCCAGTCTTCTCTTCGTCGTTTTCATTGATTTTAACTGTTGGTGTTGCTTCGGCCTGTTGAGCTCGTCCGACGGCGCCATCTGCACTTTAGCATGATGATTTGCCATCGCCTGCGCAGTGTGGCAAAGCATGTTGCCGAACACAGACACTATCGCCGATTCAAGTAAATAAAAATGGGGGAACCCACGCTAGCACGGCAAAAGCAGACGTTTACAAATTTTGAGTGCGCATAACACGCATACGAGCATATTTTCCACAGTTAACCTTTGGCGGGAGGGTAAAATAAGGCCCGCACCGTGGTAGAAAAATCGTGATGCGGGATCTCTGTCCAAAAACATTTTGTTGCCGCGAGATACGTAATACATGGAATTCTGTGAACGTTCGCCGGGGATCCGGAAATATTTCGTTGCCGAGGGGATTTCGTACCCGCGGTATTTCATTGTTGCAGGTTTCGACTGTATTTAGAAATTTGAAAAAAAAAAGGGGGGGGTCGACCTACAATTGTTTAAATACGGTATGTTAGAGGATGACAATCAAAGTAAACCTAAACATGACCACTTGAAAACTTTCACTTTGCTAGCTAAAATCCTGTCAACAGTGTTCGCATAACTAGCAATCTATTCTGGATGGCTACTGAAAATGTTCCACTCACAGGATGCTGTTGTGGCATGGCATGCAGAAGGGCCACCGAGGGCACGACAGGCACTGGGGTTTTAATACTCTCATCAGGTGGGCCTCGAGAGCAGGTCGACCTTGAACCGTTTAAGTCCAAATTGCTCAGCAAGGACTCCATCGCAGCCTCTCCGCTATGCTTTCGCTGCTCCCTCTTCCGCTTGCCCAAATCTTCGTGGGGCAAAAGCTGCTCCTGCAGTAACATAGGCCAGTATCCTCTGGGCCGCCCGCTCAAGGCACCGCCCGTGGCCGGCCCCGGAATAGGCATGCCTGCTACCGGAGGAGGCTTCACCATAGGCTCCTCCCTGCCACAACAACCTTGAGTCCGATCTCCGTCCCTTGAGTCTGTTTTTAGGCACCGGACTTCTTCCAGGTCACCGTCTTCGACATCCAACTCCAGGGACTTGTCGAGGAGGTTGCCTTTTTCGGCTTCACCCACAAAAGCTCGATCCTGGTCCGCATCAACATACTCAAGTATGTCGAAACTGTCTCCAAGACCTGATTGCCAAAAAAGGAACATAAGCAAAAATAAAGCAAATTAAAAAAAGTTCTTTAAGCCGAAAAAAGACACTGTACTTTACCACCCTTTCATTCGTTTTGAATAAAAATCTATTTTGAACAAATGTGCAGAGTTTATATGTATTCACGTGACACTTGAAGGAGTGCAGTAATTTTTTTAGCACTGTGCGCACTTTCTAAAATATTAGACATTCAATGAATTGTTTTCGGAAGCAACATTTGTGGCTTGCTGCATAGAATAGCCAGCGGTGATGGTTGCTGCAAAAGTTCGCCTTTACAACAGGGGTGAGCGAATATTCGAAATTTCAAGAATTTTTCCAATAGCGTTTAATCTAACAGAGTGTATTTCATTCGCACCAGAATTTCACTATTCCGCATTCCTAAAAATAAACACAGTCAACATCCAATTCACACTGGCTCCTTCAGATTTTCAATATGCTTCACTCCATCACACATTCATGCTGCGGCAAAGGCTACATTTCAGGCTCTGCTACTGCCGCTTATGTATTCGACTCGAGTAAATGTTGGTGCTCACATAGAGATAAAAAATGTGGCAGAGGTGGAGTCTTAATACTGGTTTTGGACCTAAAATCTGAGCAGAAAGCCAGAAAAAACAAACGCCGAAGATCTTTACCTTTAGAAATTTCATATTTTTCTGTTTTTTGACATCTATGAGACAGATTTAGAACTCCCCACTCTAAGCGAGAACAGCCTTGTAATCTACATCAGCTGGGCGAACATTTTTGCTCAAATGGGAAAAAAAACTGGAGAAAATAGCATTTTTGCCTTTCACATATAACACATTGGTTGCATTAAACAATGTACTAACATAATTCGACCACTGTATTGCCACACTCTTGATAAGACAATAAAATACTACCCTCCAAGCACTTCATCAACCTAGAAAAAAAGAAACACTTTTATAGAGCTATATCTTAACAATATGTTTACGAATTCCCACCAACTTATTTCCCAGTAATTTCACTTCGATGTATTAAAGATTATTGGAGAAATATTTGAGAAATATTCGACAAGTGTTCTACTCGATTTGTACTCACATTTCAATATTCAGATTCATTTCACACCCAAAATTTTGCCATTTTAAGTGCAAGTAGTATGAATCACCGAGCTGGTAATTAGTGTCATTTATGTGGCCTTGACTGTATACGGTTGAACCCCTTTGTAGGAGGCACACATCTGGGAGCAATTCTCGTCTCCAATATAAGACGTCTCTTATAAGCAAGACACGAAATATGCATTTTCGTATCCACCCTACTTGCAGGCGCATTGGCGTCTCTTATACCCATTTGTCTTTTACACCGTCTCTTATAGAGGGGTATAAATGAAAGACTGTATAAATCTTTACCATCAACAAAGCTTATCGATCTCCAAGGCCACTATCGTCCCCCACTTGAGGCCCTCATTAGCATTCAACTCACCTAGAAGCGAGTCATCTGGATCATCGCTCATTTCCCTGTCACCGTCAACGGGGTCTTCAGCACTCTGCGCCTCAACTTCTTTCACCAAGTCCCCAACAGTCTTTTTCTTTCCTGGCTCCGTTTGCAGGGTCTCCGATCCAGCACTGGCATCAGCAGTACCAGACGAAGCAACATAAATGCTACTCATATTACCAGCTCGGGAAGGTTGCCAATGCAATTGCTGCTGTTTTGGTTGCTGGTTTGAAGGGGGCTGCTGCGTTGGCTCGGGCATGCCATTGTGAGCTGGCTGGCCTTCTCCTGACACAGAGCCACCCACCCCGCTCTGTTGCTGCGATGTGCACTGTGCAGGGAAGGCGCCATTCCGGATAAGGTGCCCTTCCTTGAACAAGAGAGCACCGTCACGACCTCCGCAAGATTTAGGTTGGAACATTGCTGGTATGGGCCCTGCATATAAGGGAAGAGGTTAATTCAGCTCAAGAGCACATAAAAGAAAATAACACTGTCCCTAATTGCAATAACAATAGTTCCCTGAAAGGGGTTACGAAGCAAAAACATAAACACTCCAGAATTTAATGGTGCTAATGGTCTCCTGTGCTCAAAACAAACATCCTATTTTTTAGGCATGAAATGACCAACAAAACTCTTGAGAGCTTTTTACTAAGTTGCAAATGATACAGCAAAAAAAGGCAAATATTGCACAGTAAGCCAAATGAGTGTCATAATGTTCCATGTTCCTAACAAATGTGAAAATATGACTTGGAAACCAAGTGGCCCATATGGGCGCGATGAGACACGCAGCATTGGTGGAACTCCCCTACACTAATTGGTCTTAGTAGGCTTGTACAAATAGTGAATATTAAGTTCGAAGCAAATAGGGGCTTGGATACAATAATTCCGAATGAAATTCGAATGGTATGTATGACATGTAAAAAAATGAAAATATTTATGACCTGGCTAACCTGCACAATTATTTTTCAAAATTAACATAGGGCTTTATGCATATGAAATTTATTTTTTTTGTTCAAAAGAAGTCGAAACAACTTTGAGTAGTACTACGAATTGAAGTTTCGGTAGAATACGAGTGATAACCTGTAAATACTTTACATTTTAAAATTTATTATACTTGGAGCATATAAGCCTCCAAAATAATTTTTTAAGTTTAATAAAATAATGAATTGAATTGAGGTTAATATGGTAATTTATTGGAGCCCTGCAACACTGTTTCAAGTAGCCATGGAATGGATTTACGAAACAAGCTTATAGTCTCACGAATTTACTTAAGGATACGTCCAGTACGAGCGGAGTTGCAAATATTTGTTGCACGCTGCAATTGCATTCTCTCTTCTCGCCTCGACGAAAGCACTGGAAGCTAAGCAGGCAGGGATAGCACGGGTAAAAAAAACCCATCCCACACATCTAGTTACGTTGACAATTTTTTTCTCTCTCTTTCCTTTCTACGAATACGCAACCTCTCCGTGTGATCGTGCACATACGCGTGAACAAGTGACCCTGTCCTTCTTCTGTTTTCTGCCAAGCACGCTCCACACTGCAGTGTGAAGGTGCGGCTCGGCAACATTCTATAAAAAAGTGCTGCCTCGTCAAGGTTGAAAATGTCGCTCCCTGCTGAGCGCATGTGTCAAGAGACGTGCCACAGGGTTGCTTGACAAAGTTTATTTGTCTCTGCGCTGAGACTTCACGCACTTCACGTTCGTAGAAAGCGTCGAAGTAGTCGTAAGCACGGATAGATAAGAAAAAAAATGACAGCATATCCACGGGGTGAACGATGGAGAGTGGGGCAAAGCATCCATCCGTCCATTCGTTCTTGCTTCTGTCCATTCGTGCGTCTGTCTGTGTGACTGTCCATGCGTCCATCCGCCCGTCTGTGTGTGCATCTATTCGTGCGTCCACACGTCCATTCGTGCGTCCATTCCTGCGTGCGTCTATTCCTGCGTGCGTCCATGCATCCGCCTCTGCGTCCGTCCAAGCGTCCATTCGTCCGTGCAGCCATTCGTGCATCCGTCCATGCATCTGTCTGTGTGTCCGTTCGCCCATCTAGTCAACACTCCAAGTACTACCATTTCGCATCTTTTCATCACATATTCCGCATATAAAAGCACCTCCATCCAGGAGACATTCCAAAGAATAAACGAGAGGTGGCACACGCACACTTTCTTACGGCTTGCTCTTCTGGTCTACTTCACACCTTTAACCACCTCAAGTTCATGGTATATACTAGTTGACTGTATTCATGGCACTGCTGCCCAACGCCCGCTAAACCTTTCTAAAACCAAGGAGGTTACGCCCAGCGAGTATAACGTAGAAACCCTTTCTTGTCAGATAGTGCTCAATGTACATGCCAAAGGATGCTAATGGGGAATGAGAGATGGGAGAATACGACTTTTAGTTAACACGCACGCTGTGAATTTTTTATTGTTCAACAGCGCACAGGAGAAATCTCCCACTGGCACCACCTTGAAGGTAAATGTGTAAGACATGTTACGCACTACTACGAGGGATGAACGAAGTCGCTTTAAGAAGCTTCGCCCCTAAAAAAAACTGACAGACTTCAGGCGTGGCAGTGTCACGCGAGTCTTGTGGTGGAATTTTCCAGTGGTGGAATTTTTATTACACTACCGGTCAAGATATCTAGTTATCCGCAATCCGACCCAAAACTACTTCGAAAGAAAGCAAATATACATGGTACAAATAGCAAAATGTTCAGTGCCATTTTTCAAGATACCTGAGTTTGAGTTAACAAGGTATTACTGTCTAAAGCATATACCCTTCCAAAGACACACACTGGCAGTGGTAGAGCCTGCAGGGTGAATTTCTCATTTAAATTACACCACCCAGGACACCACTCTGCGTGTCCACATATGTATAAAAGCAATGACCACCTTTACATTATGTCCTCTATAAAATGTGCGCACTATGGCCAGAAAACTAAAGAGACGTCAAATCCCCATAAAAAAAATAACAAAGGCGTCATACTATGAACCTTGCCACCCTCACCTTGAGTCTGATCTCCGTCCCTCGAGTCTGTTTCTAGGCACCCGACTGCTTCCGGGACATCCTCTTCGACATCCAACTCCAGGGACTTGTCGAGGAGGTTGTCTTTTTCGCCTTCACCCACAAAGGCTCGATCCTGGTCCGCGTCAACATACTCGAGTATGTTGAAGCTGTCTCTAAGACCTGATTGCCAAAAAGGAACATAAGCAAAAATAAGGCAAATTAAAGAAAGTTCTCTAAGCCGAAAAAAGACGCTGTACCTTAAGACCCTTTCATTCGTTTTGAATAAATATCTATTTTGAACAAATGTGCAGAGTTGATATGTCCTCGCGTGACGCTTGAAAGAGTGCAATAACTTTTTTAGCATAGTGTGTACTTTCTAAAATATTAGACATTCAATGAATTGTTTTCGGAAGCAACATTTGTGGCTTGCTGCATAGAATAGCCAGCGGTGGTGGTTGCTTCAAAAGCTCACCTTTACTACAAAGAAGGGGGAATATTCGAAATTTCAAGAATTTTTCCAATAGCGTTTAATCTAACAGAGTGTATTTCATTCGCACCAGAATTTCACTATTCCGCATTCCTAAAAAAAAACACAGTCAACATCCAATTCACACTGGCTCCTTCAGATTTTCAATATGCTTCACTCCATCACACTTTCATGCTGCGGCAAAGGCTGCCATTCAGGCTCTGCTTTTGTCGCTTATGTATTCGACTCGAGAAAATGTTGGTGCTAACATAAAAATAAAAAAATGTGACAGAAGTGGAGTCTCAATACCGGTTTTGGACCTAAAATCTGAGCAGGAAGCCAGAAAAAACAAATGCCGAAGATCTTTACTATTCGAAATTTCACATTTTTCTGTATTTTGACATCTATGAGGCCGATTTGGAGCTTCGCACTCTAAGCGAGAACACCCTTGTAATCCACATCAGCTGGGCGTCCATTTAAGCTAAAATAGGATGAAAACAGGAGAAAATAGCATCTTTGCCATTCACATATAACACATTGGTTGCATTAAACCATGTACTAACATAATTCAGCGTCTGTATTGCCACACTCTTGATAAGACAATGAAATATTACCCTGCAAGCGCTTCATCAACCTAGAAAAAAAGAAACACTTTCAAAGAGCTATATCTTAAGAATATGCTCACAAACTGTCTCCAGCTTATTTCCCAGTAATTTCACTCAGTCGTATTAGGAAATTATTACAGAAATATTTGAGAAATATTCGACAAGTGTTCTACTCGATTTGTACTCACATTTCAATATTCAGACACATTTCGCACCCAAAATTTTGCCATTTTCAGTGAAAGTAGCATGAATCACCGAGCTGGTAATTAGTGTCATTATATGTGGCCTTGACTGTATACTGTTGAACCCCTTTGTAGGAGGCACACACCTGGGAGCAAATCTCGTCTCCAATATGAGACGTCTCTGATAAGGGAGACAGCACATAAGCATTTTCCTATCCACCCTACTTGAATGCAGACGCATCGATGTCTCTTATACCCATTTGTCTTTTCCACAGTCTTTTATAAAGGGGTATAAATGAAAAACTGTATAAATCTTTACCATCAACAAAGTTTATCGGTCTCCAAGGCCACTACAGCCCCCTACTTGAGGCCCTCATTAGAATTCAACTCACCCAGAAGCGAGTCATCTAGATTATCGCTCATTTCGCTGCCACTGTCATCGGGGCCTTCAGCACTCTGCGCCTCCACTTCTTTCACCAAGTCCCCAACAGTCTTTTTCTTTCCTGGCTCCGTTTGCAGGGTCTCCGATCCAGCACTGGCATCAGCAGAACCAGACGATGCAGCATAAATGCTACTCTTATTACCAGCTCGGGCAGGTTGCCGATGCCATTGCTGCTGTTGTGGTTGCTGGTTTGAAGGGGGCTGCTGGGTTGGCTCGGGCATGCCATTGTGAGCTGGCTGGCCTTTTCCTGACACAGAGCCACCCGCCACGCTCTGTTGCTGCGATGTGCACTGTGCAGGGAAGGCGCCATTCTGGATAAGGTGCCCTTCCTTGAACAAGAGAGCACCGTCAGGACCTCCGGAAGATTTAGGTTGGAACATTGCTGGTGTGGGCCCTGTAGATAAGGGAACAGGTTAATTCAGCTCAGGAGTACATAAAAGAAAATAACACTGTCCCTAATTGCTAGTTTCCTCAAAGAGGTTATGGAGCAGGAACATAAAGCAGTCCTGAATTTATAGCTGCTAATGACCTCCTGCAGGTAAAATAGACATCCCATTTTTTTAGGCATCAAAAGAGCAACACAACTCTTGAGAGCTTTTTATTAGGTTGCAAATGAAACAGTAAGAAAAATCAAACTTTGCATAGTAAGCCTAATGGGCGTCATAATGTTCCGAACAAATGTGAAAATATGACACGGAAACCGAGTGGCCCATATGGTTGCGACAAAATACAGTAAAAGCTACTTAATAGCCTATTTACCTTCTTCAATAATTTGAACTTGGACACACGTGATCCATTTAGAAATCGGCAAGCACCTTCCCGAAAGCTCATATACACAAACTTTTACTGCATGCATACAGTTGAAACTCGATTCTATGAAAACCAAACTTACGAACTTCCTGATTTAATGAACAAATACAGATTCCCTTGCAGTTGCCAATAGGCTTAATGCTTATACGACCTCGAAATCACAAAACAAAGCCCACCACCAAGTCAGATTTAAAGAAGCATGTTGGAAAAATATGTATAGAAAAAGTTTTATTCCAAATTTATAGAGTCTAGAATGCCTGGTAGCACGCTGTCAGCATAGGAACAGTACAATCGATGCAGCAGAAGCAATTTTGTTTGGTTTTCACGAAACGACTGTGCAAAGGTGGCTAAAAAACGAAGTTTCTATGTTTCGTGCGTCAGCGGACGCTTTTCATCAGGAAAAATGGGCAAAGAACATAAAACAAGAAGAGAAAGTGCTGGACAAGACATGGGTTGACTGTTTTCACCATTGTGATGATCGCTTCACTGTGAGGACATATGAAGGGCTTGTAGACATTGGCCATTAATCTTTGATATTTTCTGAACATACCGTAAAATTCCTAGCAAGTGCCCTCCTTCCCTTCCAATGAAGTCGAAATTGCCGGGAAAGTGTTGGGGGGGGGGGCTATCATGGAACGGTACCAAAATTCAAAGATGTTGGCAAAATTCAATCAGCAGCAGGCAAATCGTGAAGTGTCGCCGGGCACATCCAGTATTTGCAATCGATATAGTGCTTCTGCCGACCACGTTGTTGATCCTGTTGGCAGGGTTGTCTATTCGCATCGTCTGATCCATGTTAGGCATGTTATAAAGGTGTAGCTGTTGCGTCGTTACGACGAGTTCGCCGAAGACCGAAAGGCACTCGCTGCCTCCAAAAGTTCCTAGACCGTCTTCTGGTTCTCGTTTGTAGTGCGGCGAAGTGGATCACTGAACCGCTTTTTCCAGCGATTTATATAATGACTGGAGGCTACGAAGTTTTCCAACTGCATGTTGTTGCCAAGTTTGATGACCTCTTCAGAAGGAATCCAGTTGCTGGCGGGACTTCTTGCACTTCTTTCATGCTAAAATACAGTAGACCAAAAAAGTTAGCAGACCACGAGAGCACGTGCCAAGCTGCCTGTCAGTGCCACCTGGCACTGCGCTATCTACCATCGACCGCAGTGCTGGGTCAAAATTTGGTCTTCTTGTTATTCAATGGCATTTAAAGTTTTATTGCTATGTAGCACATTATTAGATCGCAGTTTTCATGCAAAGCGCTCTTCTGCAGTATGACCATTACACTGGTGTTTTCATAGCAGGACCAAAGCTATCAAGAAGCGCCTCGAACGGCCTTCCATTTTGTGGCATCGGAGACTAACATCATCATCACCAGCAAGAAGCGCGGCTTGCCGGTCTCGGAATGCTCGTGCTGTGTGGAAGCTCGGGCTCGTTGAAGCTCTGCCTGACCTGGAATAAACGGGGTGCCACCTATGTTCTGTTGAGTAAGTGTGTGTGTTGTAACAGTGGCGACAAGGACAACGAGGACTTCGTCCAGTCCTGGACCTGCAGAGCCATGAGCGTGGGACGGCGACCAATGTTTGAGCGAAGGTGGTCAACGTTCTGAGTTTGCCTTGAAGCCTACTTCGAAGCGCAAGACATCACGAACATGATGAAGCAACGAGCAGTGTTAGTGGCCTCACTACCAGACAGCGCGATTCAAGTGCTCCAGGGACGTTGCCATCTGAAGCAAATCAATGCACTCAACTACGACAATGTCGTTAATTACCTCCAGGAGTACTACGCCTTGAAAGTCAACGAAATAACGGCAAGTTATGTTTCTTTTAATCGATCACAACTGAATTTATTGCTGAAATAAGGTGGCTGGCAGAAAAATGCAATTTCGGATCGTCACTTGACCGCATGCTACGAGATCGAATCGTGTGTGGAGTCTTAGATGAAGATGTGAGACAACATTTGCTGACTCCCAGGAACCTGACGCTAACGGAAGCAGACGATTTCGTTATTACAGCTCAGACCGCGAATGCTATAAGCATGCAATATACCGATCAGAGTAGCATCCAATTCGTGCGTCAGAATAGGCCACGAAAAGGGCAATCGAAGGCCCAAGGCATGACACCTTGCCATAGGTGTGGCAGTGAAGCTCACTTGAACGAGCAGCGCTATCACATCCATATGGTCTGCCACCGATGCGGTAAACGAGAACACGTCGCTTGAATGTGCCTAGAACAAACCCAGCCAAAGCCCTGTGGCACTTACGTCCTGTCGGCAGCAGCTGACGATAGCTCGTAAGATGAGAAGAAGTTCTATCCTATAGGGGCTCATAAAACGAGTACTGGTCGCATGGTTAAGCCAATTTTCAAGGAAATCACTTGGGATGGTGTGCCGCTTTCCATGTTGATCCATACGGGGTCACCTGTTAGCATTATTTCAATGAGCCTGTTTAAGCAGAATCAAAGCAGATGGCCACCTCTAAGCAACACCACTCGCAAATTGTCATGTTTTTTGGGAGAACTTCTAGTGGTTGGAGAAGTGCAGATGAAAACGACCTGAGAGGGGCATGAAGTACAGGGCACCCTGGTTATTGTCGACACACTTGGACCAGTGTTATGTGGAAGGAATACCATCAAGGCGTCTAACAATTGTGGAGTGGCCATGTTGAGGCCAAAGGTCATTGCGAACCTCAACACGCGCAATGAAGACCGCACGAGCCAGAAACTTAACACTTTGCTCAAGGAGTTCGAAGATGTGTTTGTGTTGGGTTTAGGACTTTATAAAGGTCCACCTGTGACAAAGCTTATCTTGAAGGAAAATGCCACGCCCCTCTTTTTCAAAGCAAGTACAGTGCCATATGCTTTGACAACCAAGGTGTCTGACGCTTTGGACGGATCGGTTGTCGACGGTGTGATATCACGTGTTATGCCTGCAGAATGGGCAACGCCAGTGGTTCCAGTTGTTAAGACTGTTGGGTTCATTCGACTGTGTCGAGATTTTCACCTGACAGCGAACACGGCCACAGTGACTGAACAGTACTCACTGCCCCGAGTGGATGACATCTTCGCACGACTGAATGGTGGTCAAGTACTTAGTACACTGGATTTGACTCAAGCGTATAACCAGCTGCCCGTGGACGACGAGGCCAAGAAGCTGACAGTCATAAACACTCACAAGGGTCTATTCTGCTTCAATAGGCTTCCTTTTGGGATTAGCTCAGTTCCGGCCATCTTCCAGAGGCATATGGATTCCTCATTCAAAGATCTGGATTTACAAGCCTAACTGGATGACATCAGAGTGGCTGAGAAGCGCAATGACACTTCATTGTTAAAGCAAGTCTTGTTGCGCTTACTGGATTATGGTCTCCCGCTAAACATCAAGAAATTCAAATTCAGAAAAAAAGGAGTCACCTTCCTTGGACATGGAGTGGATGCTAATGGGCTCAGATCGAAGGGCGACAACATTAAAAGCAGTTCTTCAAGCACCGGTCCCCAAGTCAGTGAGCGAACTGAAGTTTTTCTTGGGCTTAATCAACTACCGATCCTTTCCACAGTCCTAGTGCCATTATACAATCTGCTACATAAAGGAGCTACGTGGAAATGACAGCAGTTACATGAGGAAGCAGTTCGAACGGTTAAGCAGGCTATACAAAGGTCAAAGTTTTTGACACCCTTTGACCCTGACAAACCTTTGAAATTAGAATGTGACGCTTTCCCGTAGGAGTGGGGGCAATACTTTCCCATCGCATCAATGGCGAAGACTATCCGATTCATTTTGGCTCCGGAACTTTGTCCAAAGTGAAACGAAACTACTCCCAGCTAGAAAAGGAAGCATTCGCCCTGTTATTCGGCGAGATGCAATTTAAGGACTATTATATGGCAATCAGGTTGATTAAGTGACTGACCATAAACCACTGACAGGTTTGTTTAACCCAGGAAAAGCCATTCCTCCCATGGCTCCGGCAAGAATTCAGTGGTGGGCTCTTCTCTTGGACAATTTTAGTTACACATTGCAGTATCGCAGGGAAACCGGAACCTCAAATGTTGATGCCTTAAGTCGCCTGCCATTGCCGAACACACTACACGATACCAGCACAGAAAATCCGCCAGAGTACCGTATTTACTCGATTCTACCGTGCCCTCGATTGTAACGCGCACCCGGTTTCCACGACGGAAAAAAAAAAAAGTAAGACATTGATTGCAACGCGCACCCATTTTTCTCGTTGGCCCGCACGATCACACCACTCGGAAAAACGACTCTTTTCAGAAGCGTCTTCCGTTTAAATATGAGGTACGGGGGAAGCTTGTGCCTGTCTGATGTGCAACGGAGCATGGCCATCACTCTAGTTTTACCGTGGCTCGATGTCAGCACGGGAACTTGCTTCGCCCCCTTCTTCTCGACGGTTGTGGTGCCAGGCATGTCGAAGTAAAGAGGCGTCTGATCGGCATTCCCGATTTGCCCAAGCAGGTAGCCGTTGTTGTGCCGCAAGTTTAGGACGAACCTCTGAAAACTGTTAAGCTTTTCTTTGTACTCCTCTGGCAAGTTTTGGCCTATGCCCGTTCGCTTTCGGAGGGAAAAACCTAAATTTAGTCAGCCTAAAGCCTAAAGTTAGTTAGCCAGCACCTGCTCGCTTTGAACTGGCTCAGTGTTAGCCCTTTTTCTAAAGCTAACTGCATAGCCTGCACTTGGAGCAGTTCTGTCCTCACGGGCCTCTGTGCCGCTCGCTGCTCAAGCACATACTCGGCGAGCAGCTCTTCAATTTGCGGAAACCAACCCTGCTGTGGTCCACTGAAGCCTTTGCATGAATCTTTGCTGCCGACAATCTTCTGCTTTTGTTTCTGCCAGTCCCGCATGCACATTTCGGAAACTCCGAACGACCGCGATGCGGCCCGATTTACGACCGTTTCGGCACACGCGAAGACTTTTCTTTTAAAAGCGGCATCGTGGTGCACTCGTCGAGTTTTTCGAGTCGGCCCTTCCATGCCGTCGATGCTGATGAACTACAAGATTACAAACTCCTCAGCACACGTACAAAGTGCCACACATGGGAAACACATAGGCAGAAATGGCCGACACGCCATGCAGACGCACGTAGGGGGCGGCCATTTCGGAAATGCCGATGGATATAGAATATCCGTATTCATTTTTTTTCGAACTCGATTCTAACGTGCATGCGATTTATGAACTCGCTTAACCGGAAAAAAGGTGCGCATTAGATTCGAGTATTTACGGTATGTCCTATACCCGAAATGCTTGGAAAAAGAAGCGATTAATGTCAGCAATTGGGCACAATTAGTAGAAGTGGATCCTTTGCTGCAGTAAATTAAATTCTGGATTAAGAAAGGCTGGCCAAAATTATTGTCTGAAGAGCAGAGCTGCTTCCGGCTATACTTCAGCAAGAAGGCTGAGGTCACTTACTACCAAAACTTGATCTACTGGGGACACCACATCGTGCTTCTCACGGCTCTAAATCGATGCATTTTGGACTTGCTTCATGAAACAAACCCAGGCATGGCGACCATGAAGAACATTCCAAAATTCCTGTTTTGGTTTCTGGGTATAGACAGTGAGATTGAGTGACTGGTGCGTAGATGTACTGCTTGTACACAGACTACGGGGATGCCTCCAGCGCCAGCACCTGTACCATGGCTCACGATGGGAGAGAAATGGAGCCAGTTGCACGCCGACTATGCAGGTCCCATTGAAGGACACATGGTATTGATAGTTGTAGATGCCGAAACGAAGTGGATGAAGGCTGCAGTTCAAACGAAATCTGCAACAGCAGAAGTGACAGTGGAGGCCCTGAGGGCAGTGTTTGTGAAAGTCAGTCTACAACACACTGTTGCGACGGACAATGGACCTCAGTTCACGGGTTTCCAATTCATCAGTTTCCTAGCGAAGAACCAAGTAAAACACTTGACGACAGCGCCCTATTGTCCTCAATCAAATGGTTTAGCAAAGCGAGCCGTAAGAACGTTGAAGGAAGGCTTGCAGAAAAACAAAAAAATTCCGCTACAAACTCGACTTTCAAGATTTCTGTTCTGTTACCACTGCACTCCAGTGAAGGAGGGCAAGTCTCCAGCGGTGCTCTTGTAGGGGTATCAAATATGAACGAAACTCGACGGCATTATGCCGACCACAGGTGCTGTTAAAGCAAAGCCGTGCAATGAACGAGAATAGCGATGGCCGGTAGGACAGCGTGTTTGGACACAAACGTTCCGGCCACGAAAAAGGGGGATACCAAGTATCGTGCGGGACCATCAGGGCAAGCGCATGGTCACTGTGGTCACGACTGAGGGAACGAAATGACGGCATTTTGACGAAGTGCGACCGCAGGACGTTCCAGTTGAGGAATCGTGCGACACCGACACGCCATCGGCCAGTCAAGAACTTTCGGGTGAAAACACAAGAGATTCGCTGATTCCGGTAACTCGACCTTTGCGGCGCTCAACGTGTAAGCGTCGCACTCCTGATCGTTTGAACCTTTAAGAAGAGAAAAAGGTGTGGCATTGGAGACTAACATCGTCATCACCAGAAAGAAGCGCGGCTCGCCGGCCTCGGAACGCTCGCGCTGCTCGGGAGCTCGAATTCGCCGAAGCTCTAGCTGACCTAAAACAAACCACCTGCCACCTATGTTCTGCTGAGTGAGTGTCGTGCATTGTAACACGTTGGCTAGGTGTCACTTTATGATCAAGATAGTGACTGATAACAGTTCTTCTCATAAACTGCTCTCGAGGCCGAAGCGTGAATATGCAGATGCCAACATGCACTTTGCAGTCAAAAGTGTACGATTAAAATTGTTTGTACGCAGTCAGAAAAGAAACGGGTCATTTATCAAGGGAGGGATGCTTTTCGGGCGCTGCAGCACTGTCGACTGCCGCTGACGTTGCGGAAGTGTCGCGAAGACGCTTTTGGGCATGCGCTCAAGTGGTCCGTAAACTTTTGTGGTCAACTGTCGTCCAAGAGCACACCGTCCACGTGCTGAATGAACACAGGTGCGCTGTTACTGAGCTTCCATCGAAGTTCTGTCTTCCCGTAACTTAGCTGCAGTAATTTATCGAAATTCTTCTCCCATTCCCATATCTGCTTCTGGTTGAACTTGAAATGTCGAGACGTCTAGTGCGCATTCTTTCTATTTTTTTTTGATGCCATCGAATAACCTCTATTTTCCTCGCCACTGCGTATAACTGCTTAGGTATAGCTGACCTTTCACCGCAAACACGAAGCAACAAATGGCACAGAGCATGTGTGGAGCAATCGGGCTGAAGTGCGAAGCGGAATCAGATTGGATTGGATTTATGGCAGCCAGCAAGACCAAAAAAGAAAAAGAAGAAAGAAACTCGGAGGACCCTACAACTTCGCCTTTAGGAGTGGAACGTGAGAAGGATATCCCGTCTTTAGTTTGTACTTCAAACATCAAGTGCATAAAACCCTTTCAAACTTGCAATATATATGCACCCACTACGTGGCCTTATAAGAATAGGCCCAGTAGCATGTGCGCCTTTTGTACTTGGTGATCGGCTTTAAACCAGGAAGCCATTGTGAAAAAAGCATGTTCCGACTCTCGCTGGCAATGGGCACTTATACAACACATAATATTTCATGTCGCATTGTGAAGCATGAATAAAGGACGCATGTGTTTGTGAAGCATGAAAGCTACTTTCACTGCATTTCTAAGCAGGGGAAGTTCTTTTCACTGTTTTCACAAGCAGAGGCGTGGCAGTGTGGTAGAACATTCACTTGCCATGCAAACGACCCTGATTCGATCCCCACTCAGAACAAAGACATTTTCATCATTTATTTTATCTGCATCGTTCTCGATTTTTCGTTCAGGCATAAGATGATAATTTTTCGCTCACAATCAATAACGCCGACACCGACATTACTGCGAAACGAGCCTTGTAACGCTTTCGGATTAAAACACAATATCTGTAGAAAAATCCCCGGAAACTTTTTTTGTCAACAGGATTGGCAGGCCACTGTTGCCTGTACGCATTGTTGCGATGTAGTGGAAAGGGGGTGAGGGGGCTTGCATTTGTAGGGGTGCATGCTCGGAATTTTATGATAGTTAACAATCTAGCATACAGCAACTTAGCGAAGCCATCTAGCAGCAGTAACTCAACAGCAGAGATCATATTTAGGTGCACTCTATGGGCCATCAGACATTTGAAAACAAAAGGCAGCATGCGTTACAAGCCTAATTCATGAACTCTTGGGTGAAGGAAACCGGACTGTTTCCTGCTTCAGCTGTGCTTGAAGACAGATGCATCTTTGACAGCAAAGGTTGTGTTGAAACAAGAAGTGAAAGCCATTTTGTTTTTTATGGTGCTGGCCATGTCGTCAGGAAGGCACTTAAAAGATTCCCGTGCCCCACATGTGCGTCTGCCTTAGGCATTTCACTTCTTCAACAGAAACAAATGAGAGCGCCCAAATGAGGAGCAAATTTGGCCTAGAGGGGGCTTACTGTAGCACTCTAAACAATTGATTGTAATGTTGAAGATTGTGTTTAATTACTATGTTCTTCAGTGGAAGTTAACTACATGTTGAATGAATACAATCATTTTTATAGAGTTTTTGCAAGGGCATGACTTCCAAAGAATTGGCTGTGGCAAACATGGTCAAGATTCCCAAGAGTTTAACCAGGCTTCACTTCTTCACCAAAGCCTTCAACAAAGAGAAGTCTACTCAAAGCGAGAAAAGCTTCTCAAAATGAGACGCTGGCACTGACCTCTGAACTGCAGTGGCCAACTATTGAATTCAATAAAAATGTCACTTTTAGGCTCCTTTCCATTCACTATGCTGTTTTGTCATTGTGCCTCTGGATTGGAAGTCATACGTTCGTTTCTAACCTCAGGGCCAAATTTCAATTGTTCTTATTCAGCGATACTATTTCCCGCTTACAAGACATTTTTTTTCCTGGAAGCCTGAAATAGCTTATATTGCCGCAATCACTTGCCGCAATTATATTGCCGCAATCACGCAATAATCAAGGAGAGCCGTCAGAATGTTAGAAATAAGAGTCAATAATACGCCATCTAATGTATCATAAAAGTGGCTCTACAACTCAAATAGTGGGACGCAAAAACGATTGTGAACGTGCAGATAACTTTCTTAATAATGCATACAGAAAATGCACTTTGGGCTACCACTTGTAAGTGGGTGAAAAAACACACACTCTGGGCAACAGGGCCAGAGCCCCACCTGGGCGCCATGATAGCATAAGATTTCAACAGCGCCGACTCGTTCCCAAAACTAGTCAAACACTTCTAACTTCTCCAGTAGGACTACGATCACGCAAGCATGTAGCTTCACGAGTATTCACATAAGTTCCCAACAACACTGGGTCGGTGGTGTTTGATTTCATACCTTGCTATGGTGATGAGACTGGCAAAGGCAAGTAAAGAGCACAAGCAAATGTTTGCAAAGTAAAATGCTTGTGTAACATTGCCCCCTCCTTAAGGCAAGAAAACCTCTAGTAGACTCGAGGATCACCTTGCATGTGCTGTAGCGGAATGCCAAAGTGTTGTGCCTGCAAGTGGTTCAGTTGAGGTCGCATGGCCTCCAGCAAGCTATGGTCGTGCGGTGAGCCCTGCTTGTCTGGATGGAGTTGCTGAGCCAGCTGTTGCTGCAGCTGCAATCGTTGCTGTGGCAGTAACAGTTGCTGCGCCTGCAACAGCTGTTGCTGCAGCTGCAATCGTTGCTGTGGCAGTAACAGTTGCTGCGCCTGCAACAGCTGTTGCTGCAGCTGCAATCGTTGCTGTGGCAGTAACAGTTGCTGCGCCTGCAACTGCTGCCGCTGCTGCAGCATTGGTGGACTTCCCAGTACTCCTGTAAAAGCCTGTAAAAGTGTTTCTAGTATGACTATGTGCTGAAGAGTTAACAATACATTGTCTGATTGTTATCACTGTTGGAGTAACTACTGCATACAGTAGCAGATGGGTTCCACCTTTTTTCCACAATTTTGATTGGGTGCAGCCTTTCCATGAAAGTGCGCAATATTTGTTAAATTTTCTATTCACGCATATAAAACCTTATTTATTCATACTATAAAAAGCTCACAGATAGTGCCCTGTGACGAAGCCACAGAACACCCATCACCATCTGGTGGCTCCCACAAAAAGCGCCGTATGCAAGACGTGACAATTATGGCATTTTCTGGCGGGAATCATTTTATGTTTTTATTGTTTGCAAAGTCTGGTCTGCCAGGTTGAGGGCAGTGGTCTTTACCACGGTGTAAGAAGTAGTAGCTTAGGTGATTGAACGGCGCGCGCTGGGCGAGGGCCACTGCGGCACGCTTAGAGTTCTCCTTTCTCCGCTCGTCAAGAGAGGGCGCTAGAAACTTGTGCCCGCTCACTCGCTTCGCGCTCTCAGACAGCACTAGCCGTTTGCAGCTTTGTTCACGGCACGTTGTTGCTGCTCGCCGGGTGTTGTCAAAGCATTGTTCATTTGTCTGCCAGGTAGCTCCCAACCTTCGAACTTTTTCATGAGCCTGCATAATGGGAAAGTGCTTCGTACCGTTTTGTAACACCGGTTACAAGTCTTGCAAAGAAAAGTTCTCGCTTTTCAAGCCGCCGAACGATGAAGCAAGACTGGAAGCATGGAGACGAGCCATTCCTCGTAAGGACCGCGTGCTCCAAAGAACGGATCGCGTTTGTGAGAAGCATTTCGCTTCCCGTTTTATCCTGAAGACGTGGTCTGCGGGAATTGACGGCCATGTGCTGATGTCTGGAACAAGAAGAGCGGGCCTTTCAAAAGACGCTGTGCCGTCAATTTTCGAAGGGGCGCCAAGCTACCTGTCCAGAAAGATTAAAAGCCCTCGAAAGCAAGTGAAACGGCTAGCGCTTCCTGTGGCTGCTTCGGTGAGTAGCTGTAACAACAATAGCAGCAACTTGCCAACGACAGCTAGCCACATAGAAGTCTCCCCAGCGGACAATATGGAAACGTCGTCTGACGACAGCTGTTGTGTGACTAAGACTGGTGAGAGTAACTCATGTGACTCAGTGTTCGAACGGCTTTTCAGTGCAGTATCTTGCGTTAGCCTGCCACAGCCATCATGGGCGGCGCATCTCATCAACTTAGCTGGAGTGAGGGACGTCGTGTTTATTGACGCTGCGGTTGCGCATAGGACAAGCGACGGATCGTCGGTGCTGTTTAACAGGAAGGCTCTGCATGTCAAAAGCAACATGGAAGTCCAAGTCTACATCTTAGACAAGTTGATCGACTCTGCTGCAATAGGGGTAAGTCCCTTCGCCACATCTGCCCTTGAAGTTGAATCCATGCTCAAAGTTGTTGACGGCATAGATGTGTGTAGGGGAGGGCCTAGTTTAAAGGACTTCCCTGATGTGTCCCCTGAATGTGCCTTTGTGGACTGTCAAAAAAGCTGGAGACACAACAAATGTCTCTTGGTGACACCTGGAGGTGCTATCTGTCGCCTGTGTTCGGGCCTCGTTGACACCCTTAGAATACATGCTGATCGCCGAGCTGCG
This sequence comes from Rhipicephalus microplus, assembly GCF_043290135.1. NCBI lineage: Eukaryota > Metazoa > Arthropoda > Arachnida > Ixodida > Ixodidae > Rhipicephalus > Rhipicephalus microplus. Next base: position 141,418,148 of record NC_134703.1, read on the forward strand.
CGAGCCAAGCAGGGAATACCTCTCAAGCGTTTCAGGTTATCGGTGGTGCCCACCCAACAACAGAAGCTTTCTGCTTTGCGGCATGCACGATCAGCTGTTCAGCGGTCACGAGCACGACTGGCCAAGCGCAACAAGCTGTTATTGGAGCAGTTGCAAGCAGCGATGAAAGAGCTAACAGATTTGCAGGAGCAAGATATCAAGGAGAAGCTAAAGGGATTTGATATACCGCCAGCACAGCTTCTTTTGATAGAAGAATGTGTATCAGTCGCAAGGTGCGCATCAAAAACAAGCAGGCGATACACAGACGATTGGATCTTGTTGTGCCTCTTGCTGCACATACGGAGCCCGGCCACCTACTCTTTCTTGAGAAACAACGATATACTGCCTTTGCCGTGCGTTACCACAGTGCGAAAGTACATAAGCATGGTTGGTCCGAAGTGCGGTTTCGACGACAACTTCTTCAAAGCCCTCAAGATAAAAGTTGCCGGAAAGACCGCATTCCAGCGGCGGGGAATCCTGATCTTGGACGAAATTCAAGTAAGAAAGGAAATGGCTGTCAACTCGCAGACAATGACGTACACTGGCCTTGTTGATCAAGGAGAGAAAAATAATCAGAGCAAGGAACTCGCAGATCATGGCCTCGTCTTTGCATTTGCTCCGTTTGGTGAAACCTACCTACAGCCAGTAGCCGTGTTTGCGTCAAAAGGACCAACTAAGGGGACGCTGCTTTCGCAACTCCTGATCCAGTGCATCGTGCACCTAGAAAAAGCCGGCTTGTTCGTAGACGGAGTAGTGTGTGATGGTGCATCCACCAATCGCGCGATGTGGAAGCAGCTCGGCATTACTGGTGCACTTGGCCACGTCCGTAATTCCTTTGAGCACCCAATGGACAGCTCTAGAAATGTTTATGTGCTGTCTGATACGCCTCACATTTTCAAGTGCATCAGAAACAGGCTACTGGACAAGAAGGTTCTTAAAAAAGACGGCAAACTGATAAAATGGTCGTGCTACGATGCCCTGTACGTTGCAGACAACGAGAACAAAGCAGAGCTAAAGGTGTGCCCTAAAATAACATTCAACCACATCAACCCTTCCAAAATGCTGAGGATGAGGGTGAAGCTTGCCACGCAGATATTTAGCAACTCCGTAGCCAAAGGTATTCTTTTCTATGCAAAGAGAGGCGCGTCTCGTCTGACCAATGTTGAGCCGACGGTCGAGTTCACACTTTTTTTAAATGACCTGTTTGACGCTTTAAACCGACGTTTTCCAGCAGAAGGCTTAAAACTAGAAGGCAGAGATTTTTGTGTTTTAGAATCTGCATCCGCGTGGCTGGACTCATGGGAGCAACAGGTCGTGAGCGGGGAAATTCATAAGGACCTTTTTCTGACGCAGTCGACTGCAGAAGGCCTACGCGTAACCCTGAAATCAGTGCGGGAGCTGTCAATTTACCTGCTGAAGGACTGTGACTTCAAGTATGTATTGACGGCGAAGATGAACCAAGACCCGCTGGAGCGCTTCTTTGGAATAATCAGGCAAGCTGGTGGGCAAAATGAGCACCCGACGTTTCCCACGTTCCTACAGCTGTACCGTATGCTCAGCTTATATTCTTTGGTAAAACCACCAAAGTTTGGGAATTGCACGCTGCCTGATAAAAGACAAGCAGCCGTTGTGACTTTGTCTGATATCAGGGAAATATATAAAGGTTCTGCCGCGCAACGCACAGGAAAGTTGGATGAACTAAAGCGAAAGCTTGACGGGCTCATCGACGAAGGAAGCTGGGAGTGCGATGATGTCTTCGATTTCGACGACCCTGACACAGACGCAACAGTAGTTGAGTGCATTGTCTACTACGTTACAGGTTTTGTGTCCAGAAAACTTCGCAATGGAACAACCTGTTCCATTTGCAAGAACGCTCTTCAAGGAAAACAAGGTCTCGCAAGCGTGCCCGAAGCTGATCTCGTGAACTGTAAAACCCGGGGCTGGCTCACGCATCCAAATATGCACCTCTTTGACTTTTTCAAGTACACCGAGGAACAGTTTGCCAAGTATGCAGGGGACAGGGATGCATACGACAAAACTACTGATGCCGTGTTGGAGAATTTCCACTTCACATTTCCTTGCGGTACGCACAAAGAAGAAATGCTTGCGAAGTTGCTACACTACTATATCTGCCTACGTATGCGTCAGTACTGTAGGCAATTGAAGAATAGACATGAAAAAAAGAGCCACGACTTGCGAAAAATGGCAAAGCTTGTGTGAGCACGACCGCTACACGGACTCAATGCGACTTTCTTTGCTTATATGCGTTTCATGAACTTCTTTTATCGGACATATTGTGTGTCCTCTTGTGTGATCGATTTCATGTCTGAAAATTCTAAAAGTCAGTAAATAAATGGTATATGTGTCCTGATGTGAAGTTATGCTACGTATTGTCACGTAGTGATGACGGCAGTCCGACGGTCAGGAAGAGAACCAAAACGCTTCTAAAAGAAAGTGTTCATTAGGCGGACTAGCGCCAACTAAGAACCGTACAACTCGGGGCCGGCGACAGCAACAAACGTGCACGGCGGTCGTCGAAGAACAGAGTGCTTGGTGCTTTAGGCCGTGCTCAATTTAAAAGCCGTAAAAAACTTTCGAGATAAGCGCCCGCAAGTAACGACAAGAATGTGGAACAATGTCGAAGACACTGTTCCAGTTTCTTGTAGTTACTTTTAGGACATCTCGTATCGCGCACAAAAGTGATAAAGTCTTGTGGCGGTAACTTTCAACGCGAACGATCCATGGCCTATCCCCCGAGGTGCGTTGCACCATAGGTCAGAGGAACACGTACAAAACAAACAGTACAAAGCTTTCGCGGCAATATAAGCGGAATAGCAAGGAGAGATGCCCCTGGCTTTTGAACCAGTGGCGCCAGGTACAGCTGATGAAAAAACAGCACATACGTCACTAAAAAAAAACAAAAAAAAAAACGTTAAGTTGTGTAATCATGCGATTGCGACAAAGCGTGGTCGCACCAGAACCTGTTCCATGATGCCATAGCTTAATGTCGATTCCAACGTACTGCTCAGGCCTCGGTTTACGTTATTAAGAAAAATTAATCAGTTATATGCAGTCTCCAGCCAAAGTGAACCGCACATCGCCAATCGTTCCTGGGCAACCCATTGTGAACAATAAGTCAACGACTAGGCCTCATAATACGTAAAAACCGCTCGTAGGTCCTTGACAGCGCTTCGGTTGCCCTCGGCAGAGCGGTCCTACACCGCGAACGGGACGCAAGCGCACGGCATGCGGGAGGCAGAGCCAAAGGGCATTAGCACGGTGTAAGAAGTAGCTACTACTTCTTACACCGTGGGCATTAGAGTGCCTCGATGCGCGCGAGCGCGCGGGCATCAAGGCACCCTAAAGGGCATTAGTTTCGCGCGCCATCTGTTGGCGCTATCTGGAAGCAGAACCTTACCGCGGCGCGCCCAGCGAGCGCGCTCGCTCACCTAAGCTACTTCTTACACCGTGGTCTTTACACATGTCCTTAGCCAAGTATGTACAGTATACTGTAGAATGAAAGCGTCCCTTAGTAGCCTCCGTTTTGCTTTGACGTTCGCAACAGCGAACAACTCATTTTTTTTTGTGACCATAATGCACTGTGAAAGAGCAAGTTGCATTGAGCACCGTAGAGGCATTGGACCAACTTCCGCAGCTCATTTATCATCACAAATACCACCAGAACAGCTCTAGGTAAAAATGTAGAAGAGTTTATTTAAGAGTGCAAATTGTAGGAACTTTTATTTAACAGTGCGGTCGTGATCTCTGGCGTGCGTGATATCTTGATAAGCATTAGTCCACCTTCACTGCGAAGAGACTGTGTGAAAAGAGCACTTCTGCTTGAAATGGCCGTATTCGCTTACCCGAACATCTTGTATGAATTCTGTGGTATCGGATCTAAAAGAGTTGGCTGCCACCCTTACTTTGTATAACATTACGATTTGTTGCTATCGCACTCATTGCATTGTACTTAACACGACGTTATGTTGTTGCCAGAGCTAACCAGCTAATTGCTAAGGCTTTGGTCTCACGAACTCGCAGTGCGGCGCAAGACAGAAGCGCATGACGTGTGGACCTACAAAGTTTCGTGGTATTCATCGCGATTTCGGAGAGTTTCAATCAGCACCTAATCTGACATCCCCTCAGTAGTGAATACATGACTGTCCGCACAACAAAAAAAGTAAAGATGAACATCATTGGGGGCCACACCATCCACATGTTGTGGAAGCATGTACGCGAATACGGTGTCGAAAACGAAGAGCGAACGACATGATACCGCGGAAGACTATTCAGTAAAGCGTCCTTCATACGCAGTGTGGCACTGCCAATGCAAAAGTACTTTTCCTTTTTTGTTGTTTTTGGTTCGGAGGGAGAAAGAGACCACGTCGGCGCACGCGCTCACGATGAAAAAAATGGCAGCAACGCTGGCTCGTGGGGCGCAGGTCCGCCTGCCTGACTCACGCACACCCGCGTGTAATAATGAGCGCTCACTCTCGCCTGGGAGTCCGCGGAAGCACGAGTGCGCCGTATGCGTCGCCTCCGCTTCGTCTTCGGCAGGGCAACCCCTGGAAGATGCATGCTCGTGCCAGAATGACAAAATCTGGGGCAAAATTCCTATATTGTTCGTGGCGAAAATTTTTTATATCAAGGTTGCCTCTCGCCGTTACTGTGTTACATAGAAGTTGAAAATACATGTGCTCCTATGGAGTAATGACGGTGAATTTAAAAAATTTGTTATATCGAGGAATCTGTTATGTTGAGGTTGTTTATAAGCAGGTTTAACTGTATCGCTAATGTGAGAGTGCACTGAAAGTCATTTGTCTCAGAACAGAATACCACCCTCACTACACAACCATCAGAACGTTAAGCACGACCGCTCCTCAAGATGGCCTGGAATTAAATGCAATGGTCACATTGAGAACGGAGTGGCAGGATGACCAAAGCTGCGGCTTTCATATTCATCAGGCAAATGCAGCTGTCTTGACACAGGAGGCATTCACGTAGTTTTTTTGTGCTTTCAATATTTCAGCATTCAGCTTATTAGAACATTTTTTTCCCAGTCGCATAAAATCCATATTAACTAGCTTTTAATGTACAACGCTATAATGCAGGCGACAGATCTGTTAATCTATTGTGAAAAAAAAAATCATGCGAATTCCGCAGCCAAACCTTACTAATAAATAAAATGCATATGATACTATTGGGTTCAACACAAGTGCTAGGTCATTGCACAGTCACGTTTCAGCTCTGTCTTGGGTAGTCATTATGATATTTATTAATTCTACAAATTATGCATTAATTTTCTCTGTTGTTTTATAATGAACATAACAGTGTTCTAATGTACAACACGATATGCTATGTCTGGATGAAATTTTAACATATCAGCACATCAAAAGAGGCTTTCGTTTTATTAAACTCCTCTTTTTTTCGTTATGTGGCATTGTGTCAATGTTACGAATTTTTGGCCTTGCACGTCTGCAAGGAAAACAAAGCAAACACAATGTCACCTATCCTGCAAGTACGTCCATCTCTCGCACATTCCGAAAAAGGCTTTCATTATTTGCACACTTCATCAGAGCGACAAAGGAGAGACAGAAAATAAACAGGAAGACGCAAAGACGAAGACGCTACATGCCTTTGACATCCGACTGCGAATGGCCGCCCGGTTTCCCATCAGCCTTTCCTGCAAAGAGGGACACACAAAACGAAGACAGTCACGAATGCGCTCCTTCCCTTTTATTCCAGTGGTAGTCTCTTTCTCTCTCTCTCACACACACAAACAAACACACCAACCCACACACACACACAAATGGTGTGATCTTTAGACGTGAGAAGATGGGCATCGGTAAAGCCTTTCCGTCCTCATTTCCTACCGAGTGCATGGAGGTCCTCTTATGGATCTACTTGTCCTGTGCACAGCACTTCATATCTGCTCTGCCATAATATAGCTATTAAACAGTTCTTTATGACATTGCTATAAGTTTGCATGATTTCCTTTCATATAGTTTTACAGAGTATATTAAGATTCCACCTAAATTCTACTACATTTTCACAACATACAGACATCATACTAGACTACTGGAATGCGTAAAAATGATTTAAATAGTGGCGGTTCATGGTCTAGCCAATGTGAGACTGCTCCGCAATATTACAAGGTCCTAATCCCAAACGAGGAACTGGAATTTTAGGTAGATTGAAGACCCCTCCCCCCCCCCCCCCGCCAATACGGCAGTCGAGTGTATATTCGGAGCTGACTGGTTTGCAAGAGAATAGTGGCACACATCAAATGTTGACACTAACTTCAAGTGTTGGTATGGATGGAGAGGCTCTAGGCATATAGTGAAGAAACAAAACTGAAGCAGCAATGAAAGCAGCAGAAAATGTGCTGACAGCAAAGTAAAAAGAAATAAAGCATAACTGCTGTCGAAGAACAGAAAACAAAGAACAGAAGCAAAGGAATTTCTGGTCATACAGTGCAGCCATGAAGTGCCATTCAAAGACACTGGTGGGACAGTCAACTGTGCTTGCATTTGCAACAAGAGTACACGACCCATCGCAAGTTTAACCTTTTGAATGTTGAAAAAGCTGAACCTTTTGAATGTGTAATGGTTCCTGTTTCAACGGCTTAATTTTCGTAGGCGTATTAGGCAAAAATGTAAGTGTACTTACTTGGGAACTCCGAACCCAGGTTCTTGCGTTCATTGGCATAGAGAACGGGTGCATAGGTAGCCTCGATGACGAGGGCTTCATCGCTCTCCCACTAGTGAATGTTGTTATGTCCTCCCGGGAACGGCAAGTCCGCATGGGGTTCCGTCCGCAGACTTGGGGGTGGCTCAGACTGCAGGGGACTGCGTGCATACCGAAACAGTAATTACAGTAACACATGGATTTCAATAAGTTCAAGCACTTACAAAAAACACAAAAATAAAACTCCCACACAAAAGGCATACATAGAATGGGAAATTTAATAACCTGGCAGTTCATTTTGTGTAGTGACTAATTCATCTTGGCTTTAACTCTTTCGTTACCATGCCTATCCAAATTGCTCCCGAGTGATCGATGCTTCGAATCGTCGATTTAATTATGTTCACTTTGTTTGTCCTGCACCCAGCACTTTGCAGTGTTTAATCCTCTTAATCAGTTTGAATTTGCTCCTTTTCGCAAAACAAGAGAGTTTTTTACGGACCTTTCCGTGAATTAATGTACGTGTGTTCACAAACAAAACACGCCCTGTGATGGCAACGACATATCGTGTGACATCTAACGAGAGGGTCATCAACACCACTATTGGTTGTGTACTCCATGTTTCATCACAAAGATGCTTCCTTGATACAACTTGTTCTATAAAAGTGAACATTCTTTAAAGTGAAATTTTCGTGTCAATTCAATGATTTAATCTGCCCTCCTCGGAGCGGTCGACATGGATGCAGCACAGTTATTGAGGTGGTCCCTACCCAGCTCATGGACTATATGAGTGTCGCTGCCCGTATTCAGAGTTTTTTTCTTTTATAAAACAGTTTTACGTAGCCCCTTCAAACTTGCATACTAATTGGTGTTTCCTTTCATACATGGGGCCAAAATCTGGTTTCTCACCTGCTGCACTTCTTGTGTAAAGGTGATAAGAAGGTAACGAGAAGGAGCCGATACTGTGGACACTGGCCGGAGTGCGGGAGTTCTGAATTACGGGTGCAGCTAGTGACCCCGAGGCACGGTACTGCTGCGGCAGGGGTGCCGTGCTTGCTGCCAGCGCACCCATGGAGCCCCCACTATCAGGTGGTCCACCTAGGACACCCGACATCGACTCTGTCAATAACGGGCTCAAAGAAGCAGTGTTTTAAGACAAAAAACTGCTCGTTTCTGTTCCAACAAGAGAATACAGACTAATGCCATAGTATACGGTGACAAAACATGTTATTATGATTACATTTAGATGTGCGCATTGCCAGTGCCATTAGATGCAACTATCTCAAAGTAGCTAAAAGTAATGCGATGTGTTTGTTCACTTGTGCTTCCTCTTTTATTAAGCTAGAATTCCAAAAGCCCGTGTCAGCCCGCAAGACAAGAGAGTTTTTTACAGATCTTTGCATGCATTATTGTACGTGTGTTGTTGGGGAAATTCGCTGGGCTTACAAACTCGTGAGAAGTGCACACCACTCGTGGTAATGCTACAGTAACATCTACGCTCGGTGATCAAAAGAAACCTTTCTAAGTCAAATATCAAGTTAAGGAGTCAGCTTCACAATCTTACCATGCTGAGCGATAATAATTGTTTCAAATACATGCCAGCTATTCGCCAGAGAGCTGGTGCTTCGAGTCGGGGAACATATACTCTACAAAAAAATATTTCCGAAGGACAATTGCATGTGTGAAGTGTGGAGGTGGCATTTTCAACCACTTTGCAGCAGCTTTAGTTTCGCTTGTATCATTGTATCAGACAGAGGGGCACATATCGTGACACTAGTTGCCCCTATGGCGTCGTTTTTGTACGAGCATGAATTCTCGAAGCTATCTTGTGACCACAGCTGAATTGGCTGATGACAAACTTTGAGTTCGAGAATGACAGTAGCTCAGCTTAAAGCTCTCAGGGAAACGATACGATATGTCAGTACGGCATTCGCAGCCACTCAGGCGTTGCTTTTTTGTTTACAGCCTGAAAATGTCTCCTCTGCTGCACGTGCGTACCTGCTGACCTTTGTGCCCAATCTCAAGAGTTACTTTGGTTACGTGCGAGGTCCACACATCGCTGAGGAGCAATGTGCTAGCACCGGCAGCAGAGCTTCAAAAAGGCTGATGGAGCACATTTCGGCCCCGCACTATGGAGCGGCGCAAGACATTTTATGATTGAAAAAAAATTATTTTTCAACACTATCTGCAAAAATACAAATAAATGTGCTTGAATGCATGCATTGAAACGTACACCTATGTGCCTCATGGAAAAAAGTGACACTACATGAACTAGTGAAGTTCTTTGCGCATCTGATTTATTGAAGGATTGATCACATCGCGGGCATCAATTTACAACGGAACCACTGCAGGCCTCCTATTGTAACAAAAACAAAAACTTATTGATAAATGCGCAAGAGTGCACCTATGCCTGACGATGAACCAAGCAATGCTTCACTGCATGGCACGAACAAAGGAGCAGCACCCATGTTCACCTTTGCTTTGTCTATGTTATCATGAACATTGTGTAGACCAATCATTATTTAATACAGAATTCCTGAGTCATTCATCTTCAAAATGTATATACTGAAATATACTTGTTTCAAATGTGTTTACATATATAGTGTTTTTTATTGCACTGTTTACCAGCTGGCAACCAAAAATTACACATTTTTTACGTATTTATTCATTCCAAATAATTCTGGTTGATTTAAGACCAATATCTTTTTAATAGAGCTTTTGATTGCGCATAAATTGATATGCTACACTGTGTGCTGGAGTTTTTTTGAAGCACGCAGTAACCTTATTGCTGAGACATGTAGAAAATAGCCATTTCTTAACGGTAACGAAAGAGTTAGGACCACTTCTCAACACGCATCGACTGCACAGGAATCCAGAGACTATTATCTAAACAAGCATTGTCTACAAGGATTTTCTTAAGGGGTCTGTCAATGTAGCCTTCAAGGTCCAGATCTTGCTTTTGTTTGCAGCCTTAAGAACGTTTCTTGGTCAACATGCAGCTGAAGATATCTCTTTGTTCGTGCCATTCATGAAGACAGGCCTCAGGCAAGCGACAACGCCATGCAGCCTTTGGCAATCCAAATGCCTGTGTCTTGACTATTTTCAATATGAAAGCATCGCGTCCCCCGATCGCTCTTTTATAATATGAGATATGACGCATATCATTGCACTCATGCACAAATCAAACCTAAGTGAGCTCACAACAAAACATGCCCTATAGCTATTCTGTGATGGCAACGACATTCCGTCTGACATCTCTAACGAGAAGGTTGTCAACATTTATTATTGGTTTGTACTTCATGTTTCATCACAAACATGCTTCCTAGATACAAATTGTTTTATAAAAGTCAAAATTCTTTAAAGTGAAACTTTCGTGTCATTTCAATAATTTATTCTGCCCTCCTTGGAGCGGTCGACATGCAGGCAGTGCAGTTATTGAGGTGGGCTGTGCCCAGTTCATGGACTATATGAGTGTCCCTGCCCGTATTCTAAGTTCTTTTTTTATAGAACAGTTTTGAGTAGTCCCTACAAACTCTCATACTAATTGGTGTTCCCTTACATACATGGGACCAAAATATGGTTTCTCACCTGCTGCACTTTTTGAGTATAGGTTATAAGAAGGTATTGAGGAGGAGCCCACATTGTGGGCACTGGCCGGAGTGCGGGATTTCCGCGTCGCGGGTGCAGGTCGTGACCTCGAGTCACCGTACTGCTGCGGCAGGGGTGCCGTGATTGCTGCTGATGCACCCATGGAGCCCACACTATCAGGTGGTCCACCTGGGACACCCAACATTGACTCTGTCAATAACAGGCTCAATGAAGCCGTGTTTCAAGACAAAGAACTGCTTGTTTCCGTCCAAAACAAGCAGGGTACAGACTAGTGGCATAATATACTGTGACAAGACATGTTATTATGGGTCCACTTAGTTGTGTGCGTTTCGGTACGATTAGATGCAACGATCTCAAAGTAGCTAAAGGTAATGCGATGTGTTTTGTTCACTTGTGCTTCCTCTTTTACTTTGCTATAATTGCAAAAGCCAGTGTCAGCCTCAGCCACGCAGTGAAATGCACTTGAGCATGCCTGAATGTACAGACAACCATGCTCAATAATTAATATTATTTTGCATGGAATTATATTAGGCTTGTGTGAATACTCGAAGAAATAATGCAGTTTTCAAATTCTTTTTGAACAAAATATAAATTATTAAATATTTCAAATTACAGGAAACAAACGAATAGGTGCATATTAGTCTGCACGTAACACCCCGTAGCAGTGGTTTCATTTCAGTTCAGTAATGCTAAGCCATGAACCCCGTATCAAAAAGAAATTC